>NC_090892.1:25263387-25318387 GCF_036669925.1 Montipora capricornis | reverse complement strand
TGAGGTGTTGATAACACCTTGGGGGTATAACATTTTAGTCACGCAAAACACAAAACTTGCAATCACTCCGCAAGAAAAAAACATTTTCAAATAATTTCTTTTTTAGAACAGAGTAAATATAATGAACTATCTTATGGTGGCTTTTTAGAATTTTGCAAAATTCGAGACTCAAAACGTTAGCAGTAACCTTAAGCAAGAACTATGCAATTAATCCCAGTTTATCCTTTATTCCGGTTTCATTCCCAGCATTT
The DNA here is from genome assembly GCF_036669925.1 of Montipora capricornis. Lineage (NCBI taxonomy): Eukaryota > Metazoa > Cnidaria > Anthozoa > Scleractinia > Acroporidae > Montipora > Montipora capricornis. The sequence goes on along the minus strand of NC_090892.1, from coordinate 25,318,136 downwards.
GCCCATCAAGGGTTTACTCAGTCCTAATTAGACAAGAGAGTAAAGGTTTTTCATGTCGAAATCGAAGTGTTCTCGCATATTATTCGGAATTAATCAATTTTAATGATGTTTATACGAGTTTTTAAACAGGGGGACTGTTTAAGAACTATGAAAACGTTAGTTGCACGGGCTAATTATGAATTTACTCGAGATCTTGTCAACAACAACAAAGATGGAGTTGAATGGCATTTAGTGTTTACCAAATGCCGGGATTTAATTGTAGACCGGAAGGGATTATCAGTTACTATTCAGGTTTTATTAAAAACAACTGTGTGAGTCACTTATTAGCAAATCCAAACAAAATCTTTGTGAATTGAACAGGCGATTAAAAACTATGTTTAAGGCAATATACTTACAGCCTTTGTAGACATGTGAGCCCTGAGAAAACCTTTTCTGGCAGTTGACTTATTTTGTTCTTACCAATATCCCTAGAAATAAATGCATATAAGCAATGTATATGTAATCTTCCACAAAGCTTAATTTATATAGTGCAACCTTATCTTAATACCAGCTTTTAAAGTTTTCCTAGCAACATTACACAGTTCGAATTAAGCAAGAACGATGCAATTAATCCCAATTTATCCTCTATTCCGGTTTCATTCCCAGCAGTTGCCCATCAAGGATTTACTCAATCCTAATTAGACAAGAGAGTAAAGGTTTTTCATATCTAAATCGAATTTTGATGATGTTATATGAGTTTTTAAACAGGAGGACTGTTTAAGGACTATGAAAACGCTAGTTGCACCGGCGAATTACGAATTTACTCGAGATCTTATAATTTCCAATACTTGGAAAGCAATGAGATAATTATTCAGTAGCAATCCACTTTTTCCAAAACTATTTTTTGCCAAAAAGGGGGTCCTAACTTTTAATATAAAGGGGTTGTACAAAAGCAACAACAGAGATGGACTTGAATGACATTAAACACGAACTATGCATTTTAATCCCCATTTTTGCCTTAAATCCGATTTGATTCCCAGCACTTACCGATCACGGATATTTTAATCCTAATTAGGCAAGAGAGTAAAGGTTTTTTGATGTCCAAATCGAAGTGCTATCGCGCCTTGTTCGGAACCAAACTATTTTGATGATTTTATGAGAGTTCTCAAATTGGAGGAATGTTTAAGAACTATGAAAACGTTACTTGTACCAGCTATTTACGTGGGATGCCTTTTCGCAGGGCAGCTCACTTTATAAAGTGGGGGCCTCTGTTTTTCCTCGTGACCACAAATGGTAACATTTGTTATCGTCGGCTAGTTTCTGTATCGTCTGGAAAGTGTAACTTCATAGAAAATATACCGGCATATTTTGGTGGCCACAAGTGCATACTACCTGTCATGGTCATACTATGTCATCCAAATTTTATTGTCATAGTCATTTTATTGCCTTTTGTATTCTCTTCGTTTGTTTCCCGAATTCAGAGGTATACGAAAGAACTTCTACTGTCGGCCAGATTACGGAATCATTCAGTGGAGGGGCCGCTTACATTCCACATAACATTGCCACCGCAGTCCTATACAGTCGATTATCAACCCGCCGCTACAGCAGGCCACAGCCGCAACCTACATTCAGCAGGAAAGTCATTGCCACCGCAGTTCCACAATCGTGACATTATCAACCCGCTGCCACCATGGTTCCGTACTTTACATTTATCCAGAGGGATTTAGAGTCAACTATGTGTAATTTTCCTCGTTCTTAACACGCACTTTCCACCAAACAAATCTGATTAATAAACTGATTAATATGCTGATTTTACTTTTTGGATTGCCTTTAGTCTTCAATTTTTCGTTGTTGAAGCGTCATGTGAAACGTTAACATGGTTCTAGTCTCTCTATAGATACGATATACTCCTCACTACGGGACTGCGGACCACGGTGGCACTCAATTTAACAGGGACTCAGTTAAGATCTACGATGGCAACGTCGACGAAAACGTCACCTCAAGATATAACCTGGCAATATCGTAAGTATTTCGCAATTATTCCTTTTCGTTCACGTCGTTCAATGTGGACGAAGTATCCTAAGAATGAAACGGTACGCGCGTACATTTGTACGCTCGCGTTGTCGTCAAAACCTGATATCTGGTAATTTCGCGTAGTTGTTGTGAAAAGTACCGCAAAAAGGTGTGGTAAAATGCGCATATTTTAACCAATGATAAAATGATGCGCCGGTCCGAACATGGACTGAAAATGCATTTTATTAGTGAGACTTGAATTAGACACGGCGACGAAGCGACCATCCAGAGAGTAAACAAGTCGTCGTCGCCGTAGTAGTGGTAGTACCACCAGCAGCAGCAGCTAGCACAGGTCATTGAGTTCTTCATTCAGATACTCCCAATTTGCCAACGTCCCTTCATCACATAGTCCATGAGCCACGAGGCTAAAAATGGCGGATTGGTACCACTCGAGGTTACAAAGGCTACCGTACATCAAATTAAAGGGGCTAGGTCACGCAATTTTAGGCAATTTCAGCACTGATCGAATGGTCCTAGAATTAACTAAAATATCAAAATAACTGTTCAAAACTATAGAAGAACTCTAACAAAATACAGGGAAGCCAAGAAGGGACATGGATGGACAAAACTGGAGAGGATTGAAGTGGATTGAATTTGTGTAAATTTGAAAAACGTCGGCCCTCCTTTTTTCAAATTTATATCAATCTATATCAAAATGTCATTTACAAAGCTGGAAAATCATTCTCAGTTGTTATGTGGCCGTGATTTTGCAAATAAAAGACTCTTGCTCTGCCAATTAGACGTTTAAAGCTCATAATTAACAAAATTTAACAAAATTACCTAAAATAGCGTGACCTAGCCCCTTTAAGGCGTATCATGAGTATATTCCAAACATATATGATAGCAGAGTTGTCGTGGTAGCTTAAGACTGTCACGTGACCCTAAACCCAACACACCCTGCATAATTAGGAAAATTATACATTCTTGCCCATGAATTTATCTCGCAGTAACACATTCTTTTAATGCTTTTACCAGGAATGATATACCAACAGTAACTTAGACACAAATATGCACAAGTAAATGGCTTCAAGTCACGTGACCATAGAAGTCATGATATGTCCAATGTTCTTGTCTAGTGAATAAAATTGCTATAACCTCTATCAATGAGCAAATGCCAATAGTTGGAATTCTATGTATCCTATAACTGTATATGCACTCCTCGCGAATTCATCGACCTAAAGTGGCTGACCTTTTGATCAGAAACTAGACCCTCCGTGAGGGTACACTGGGTTGCCTGTTGTACGTGCACCGTTACAGACAATTTTTTTCAAGTTGGGGGATCATTAAGACCATTTAAGGGGTCACCCAGAAGTCATACCAGCAGAGGCCCTTTGGCTCACAGGTCGTCACGCGTTCGCACGACGAAACAGATCCTTTTCTGAGGTTAAAAACCTGGCTACCGGCCTATTAATTAATCATTTGTCAGAAAGAAGAAATTCCTGTCCTCTTTAGAAAAATAGACAGGCATTGCTTACGTGTGGTAGTGAAGTAACACAGCGATTTATTCCAGAATGTCAATTGAGCTGTGTGTTGTCTTCCAGGAGATTCAAGTTGTCCTTGCGTAATATGTAGCTCTAACAGTGCACGATATTGATTTGGTATTGTCTATCATTGTAGTGCCATGGTAGAAGTCTTGGGTAAATAGCCTGAGAAGACATGTGGTTACTAGCAAAGTAACTGTTCCCTGCTTCCAGCCACTGATTGACGTTCATAATGCTGAATGGCGAACTGAAATAAGAAAGGAGCTACTCAAGGTACCTGACGAAAGCGATGAGGACGCGACTATTGCGGAAGACGAAGGTGATGACTTTGACCCTCCGGTACGTGAACCAAATTTTCAGTCCGTGAGAGAAGCATTAGCAGCTGCTCATGACCTTGCTACGTTTGCTGAGTTTCACGGGAACGAAGAACTCGTCCAAGCTACAAGTAAAGTCACCACTTTGCTTAGCAAAATGCGTAACATCTCGCTCAAGCAGACAACCCTTGACTGCTTCATTTCATTTAAAAGAAAATAAAATGTATCTGCTATTCTAAACGTGAACGTTTACAAACTGATTCAATAATCGATAATTGTCTTCGGAACATTTCGTTTCTTTACCCTTTTTAATGATACTGTAGACGTATTTTGATTGTGTTCCATACATATGCTGCAGTAAGCATGAATTGTCTACAGTACTTATAGTGAATGTTACGAACCCTGCTCGTTTCGTCATGTTAATATTTTGATTCAAAACATTATTTAAGTCTTATTATGTATTTTATCTATATCTATAAGATTGCATTGCCTTTATAGGCTACAGTAAGCATGAACTTGGCACAATAAACATGTCAGGTACTTCCCGAAAAAAATGGTGTCATATTACACTCCTACCTCCCCGTAACGGCCACCTCTCCACAACGGCCACTTTTTTCTGTCCCCAAGGTGGCCGTTGTGGAGAGGTTCAACTGTACACAACATGATATCATAATTCACAAAGGCAGAAAATATCACAGAATCCTTTTCCAGCGAAACATTTAATTGAAACAAACAACATAAGATGCACTAAAACGCCGCTCGCGTTGCAATGACTTTCGACGCCATTGCTAGTTACCGAGAATAACAAACTCCCGAGGCAGAATGTATATTTATATTTAATTAAGTTAGCACAACAGAAAGACGCTAACCTCATTTTGACACGAAAATGCTTTACTATTGCCATAAAAAATATCCAGTTAAGCTCGCATATTATAAAACATGATGAATACATAAAGGCCACCTTCTGCAGCTAAATATTTATTTAAACAAACAACATATTTGCTATAATAGGCAAAAACCCTTCCTATTTCATTACGTGCGTTAAGAGAAAGTACTCAGTCGTGTCAAATATGCGCAATATTACAACAAACTAAAATTTCAGGATCAAACCGTTTCCATGAAGAAACTGGTTAACGAGAAGTTAAAGAAATATTTATTTGGGAATAAAACGAAAGAAAGCGTCACGCTTTTCGCTACTCGAGGACTATTAATAATAGTCCTCTAGTAGCGTAGCCAATCAAAATGCAGGATTTGCATTAGTCCACTAGTTGGGTGATACTAACAGTTAATAATTAATTAGTTAGTAATCCTGTAAATTTAAACTCCAATTTTGTATTAACCGTCACTTCTGAAGATGTATGCAGAAGCATACGAAACACCAAGTAAAAGATAATTTCAAAAAGGATGCGTTTATATCTGATGTTTGTCACCGCTGTTTGTGATATTTCTGATCAAACTGAGATGGCTAAAGAAAAAGGGTATTTACGACATGGCTGACCTTTATTATCACACTCCAGACACGGACAATTTTAACAAAAGCAATAGAAGAGACATCGGGAAACTTAAAGAAAATCTGAACAAAGAAAGCCATAATCAAGTTATGGAAATCCAGCCATTCAAGATTCTATTCAAACGCTCTTAACAATATCTGGATCACCTACGCACTACTAACGGGCTACTATCCGCATTCTGGGTCTCATAGATTAATGTTAATGTTGGACATGATTTGCGCGCGCGTCACGGGAGGTTGGCTGGCTGTTGCACCTCTCATGCGTTTGTCAAATGTTGCAAAGGTGTTTTTCCCATAACAATACAAATTACGCGAAATATACCTTTGTGTACTACAAGCGACAAGAGAAGCGTACCAGACGAGTACCTGGACGTTGAGGCCATCATGGAGGCATGGGGATTCGCTGTCCAAATGAGCCCTGTCAATCCCTTGGGCGGATACCCGTGGACCAGACAGTCGAGAAGACAGTAAGCAAAGACACTCAGACAGCTGGAGGAACGAGAGGACTCAGCTCAAAGCCAGGTGCACTGTCACGCTACTACTTGACCACTTCTCTTCCTTGTTAGCTACACGAGATGGTGGGATATGCTAGTCGGTGAGACAGCATAAGAGAATGTCTGGAGCCTGAGAAATCACCTGTGAAGTTTCACGCCACACTAAAGCGCTAGGATTTGAAAACCTTTACTCACCTATCGAAAACAAAAAGGGTAGCTAAGAGAAAGGGCGATGAGATGATTCTTCGAGCAGATAGCAATTTATTTGCCCGAACGATATTAAGCGCCGAAAGTCGCCAGTTGCGCATGAAGATTCTTCTATAGCATCCTCTGCGCCCCTTTCCAGCTTCCTTGGCTTCAAGCAAAGGGTTACCAAGCAAGACAAGTAAAGAGCAGCTTGGCAGAGAGCTTGTTTAATCTACAGAACAGATACCTATTCCAAATGCAGTGTACGTAATTGAAGGTATTGCGATCGTTCGAAAGTTGAAAGTGGACCATTTTTCCTTTGGTGAAATTCCTGACACGGCACTGGCAAGAGTCGTACGAGAGGGAGGTAGCAGCATTCGTATAGATGTTTTCTTTGATGATTACATGAATCTTTCAATTAAGTCGGCGGAAAGAGAGAGCCCTTACTCCCAAACGCCCAGGCAAGGATGAGATATGGGAAGAAGCGAGCCCGGAGGCGAAAAGAAGCGGGAGCTAGCTGGGATGGCAACAGAGGTCATCGCTGCGGGGAGGAGGGAGGGACGTCAAGCTCACGACTGGCGAACTTTTCACGAAAAGAGAATTAACCAGGCCAAAACCGTCCTATTTATACAAAACCTGTGTGAAACAGAACACCCAGAAGACTATGAGTGCGTGGGCGTCTTATCCTTGAATCCCGAAGGGATTTGGGGCGTTTGTACGAGATGGCCCCAGTTAGAATACTAATAAATTCTCACTGAGAGCCCTCACTCCCAGGCAAGGACAAGATATGGGAAGAAGCGAGCCTACGGCTGCTACTCCCGAATGCTAGGCAGGGCGGTAAGGTCCCTACAAAATACACGGATGACCGTAACTCTCCCCATAACTCAAAAGCTTTATTGCAAACCTTACAACCTTTTATCGTCGAAAGTAGTTTGGAAATGAGATTTAAACACATAGCGAGCTGGTAAGAAATGTAACCCAGCGAAAGCGGCAGATCTCTAATCCATAAGTTCAAAACAAAACGTTCGTCGTGGCACATTCTAGGGTAAGTGGGCTCCACCGTAATGGGCAAAACCAAATGGGGTGGCTGAACAGAGCCAACGTTTCCCCAAACCTGGGGTGAGCCGTTTTTAACTCGGTCAAAGATAGTGGAACTAATAAATTTCTCGAAATCAAGACACAATTTGCTATTAGGAATTAAACGCCGCTGGGGGAGTGGAAGAATTATAAAATTTCCTCTGGAAATCGCTTTTAAAGGGGGCGGAAAAATCGGAAATGTTGACCCCGCTGGCGATGTGGGAAAAAATCTCATCTTTCTTTGGGTGTTCTGACAGAATGAACTTCCAGTAAGACTGGTGCCAACACAGTTCCCCATACAGCCACAAAACTACTGGGATCTCGGAAAACAACGTCTTGAGGAGAGGCATGAGCGATTCCCGTGGAAACCATGTGCGAGGGGCTGGGGCCTGCACGCGAGGCTTTTCCCCTTTCCAATTGCATCACTGAACAAAATTTGAAGAGACTTCGTCCGGGCGATAATCATAACGAGGTTTCTTGCATGGGGGCGTGTAAAACAAAAAGGACAACGAAAAAAGCGCCAATGAAAGACGATGTAGAAAAGGAGAAAAGCCAACCGCGAACCAGCCCCGAAATACCCTGTCCAGGGACAGAGCAATAAAAGGCATAAGAAGACCCCTTCGAAGGCATACCATCTGTTAGCTTAGAAAGAAAAAGACAAGCGAAACAAACACAAAGTAATAGAAAAAGAAAACTTTAATGTGGCGTGGACCTCAGTACAGAAGAACAACGAGATAACTAACAAGGCAAACGATCAAAAGGCACCGAAACTCCAATATATAGCAAAGAAACGTCACTTTTTAACAGCATTGGAGACTCATGGGCAATTCCTAGCAAAATGACCAACTCTTCTGCAATTAAAACAGCGTCGAGGAAAGGTTCCGGGCCGGTAGTACTGAGGCGTGAGACGTCCACCGCGACCAAATGAACTTCCAGGATAGGGGCCTGGACGCGGGGCGCCGGAATTGTCTCCCAAGAAATCAAAAGGCCTGTCCTGGGGCTGAACTTCTAGGACAAGAGTGACCTTTAAAAATCTTTCGGATCTGGGAAGCCACATCTCTTTCCTCCTTGTCCCCAAGGAGTTGCAGCACCACTTCAGCAAGTGAGTTGGAGTTTGCAAGGGGGCAACACTGTTTAAAAATAGCATCAAACGTCTTGCGTTGAGGGTGGTTCGTCTCCCCATTGTGGTCTGACAGTTGTTTCAAGGCCGCAAGGAGGGCGAAAGGATCGAGAAGCGCGGCAGGACGAGAGGCGAAGAGTCTCACTGATTCCAAGGACTGATTTACCTTAGACACATTAAGGGCCGATTGCAAAGACTCTACTGTTTGGCAAAGGTCCTCGTAACCCTACGAAGGGATAAGGAAAAAATGAGAAAAAGTGAAAGCTCCTCACGCGGGTGAAATCTTGTCACACAGACGCAGAAAACTAAACTCGTAACAGAAACTCGAACATTAAACTTGTAACAAAGACGCGAAAACTAAATTTGTCACACAGACTTGTCACACAGACGGAAAACTAAAGTTGTCACACAGACGCGGAAGCTAAATTTGCACATAGACGGAAAACCAAATTTGTCACACAGACGCGAGATCCAAACTTGTCACACAGACGGAAAACCAAATTTGTCACACAGACGCGAAAACTAAATTTGTCACACAGACGCGAAAACTAAATTTGTCACACAGATGAGTCACACAGACGGGAAGCAAAAATTTGTCACACAGACGCGAATATTAAATATGTAACACAGACTTGCCACACAGACGAAAAACTAAAGTTGTATACGGACGCGAGAACTGAATTGATACACAGGCGCCAAAACTAAAGTGGTAACACAAACGCGAAAGTAGTAACACAGACGCGAAAATTGTAAACCTGTACACAGATGCGAAAACTAAATTAGTAGCACAAACGCGAAAACTAAAACAAATAACACAGAAGCGAAAACCAAGCTAAACGAATACAAAGACAAGAGAAATATTAACCTCCGGAGCTGCAGGTTGGGGCACAGGAACCACCTTGCCGTTAGCGTTATGTGCGTTGTTGTCACCGGCAGCGACGGCTGGAGGGTCAACGGCCGCTGCAACAGCCCCATCCGCAGGAACAACAGGAAGTTGATCCGGCATGGAGAACGAAGAAACGAAGAAAATCTTCGAAGATGGCGCAGCGATGACCGGGCAAAAGAAAAACGCCAAGCTAACGACTGGCGAACGTTTAACGAAAGAGAATTAACCAGGCAAAAATAGGCTTATTTATACAAAACCAGTGTGAAACAGAACACCCAGGAGACTATGAGCGCGTGGGAATTTTATCCTTGAATCCCAAAGGGATTTGGAGCGTTTGTACGAGATGGCCCCAGTGAGAATAGATAACGTATAAGAACCTTGCAGCTTGGCAAAGGATCAGGCAATTGAGAAACTTTTTACAGAATGGCCAAAATAAGAACAGCTTGATTAAGTCAGTCATCGTTGACCACTGGGGTAAGACCTCTAGTCGGGCAAAAGGCAAGGAATTTTGCGTCACTTCTGGCAATCTTGGGTATAAACTGAAGATACAAAGTGTACAAGAAGTAAAAGAGCTACGATTGGAGCAAGAAGAAACACACATCTGTCTCCGTCTTCACGCCAAGTATGCTTCCAAACCACCTGTTAAGGTTATCGTTGTCTCTTGTGCGCGTCTTCGCGATGGCAATCACAGTCCCACTTGCCAGCGATGTGTGTCGCACTACCTTGCAAGATACATCGATATAGGAAAGATGTCTCACGCAATTGGAGAGGATGCATGCAAGGCCTTTCCAGTATTTCATGCCTTTACGGGCTGTAACTCAGTAAGTGTATTTGTGGGCATCGTAAAGGTTCAACCTTTGAAACTGATGCTTAAAAAAGAGTTCCAAAGAATTCTTCAGGATCTTGGAGAGGATTGGTCGGTTTCCTCAGAGCTCTGCAAGGGATTGGAATCGTTTGTATGTGCCCTGTATCGCGCTAACAAAGAGACACAGGATGTCAATGACTGCTGATATGCTGTATTCTGTGCGAAGAAGGGTGAAGTAGAATCAGACCATTTACCGCCTTGCAGGGACTGCTTCCCAAAGCAGTGCCAACGCGCTAATTATCAGCCTGCTGTGTGAAGAATTGCTTTCTCAGTGATGAAGTGCCGAGTCCAGTTGGAAAAGGCTGGGTTGGAAAGGGCTGGATTTTGGGAAGCGGTCAGTGGCTTGAGATAGATTGGATGAGAAGGCCGCTTGCCTTAAGAGCCGTCCACATCGAGTTTATGGCTTGCAACTACAAGAAATCGTGCGAGAACAATACTTGCGAGTGCATCCTTGATGGCCTAAAATTCAGCGACTTGTACCATCTCACAGAATGTACAAGCCAAGTTGAACCGGATAAGAACGTCGACCTTTATGTGGAAGAAGATGAAAAGGATGATCATGATTTGTCACTAGATCTGGATTGATGAAACTGTTGATTTGAATCTCTGTTACAAAAGTTGGACAGTTACTGAAATATCAAATAGATATCATTTTGCACTTTCGAACCCCTAGACCTAAAAAATTGTGATCTAGGCACCTAAGGAGAAATTCTACACCAAATAAATCATTCTATAGCCACAAAATTGCTTTTAGAGCATTTGCAGTCACAGTGCAATTTCAATGTCACGTTACAGCATAAAGCTGCCATGAAAGCGACCATAGCAGGACTTCCCCAGCTAGGCTTCCTATACGATGTTTTCATATTCTGTTATGTATTGAACATATAACCGTATCATGTATCATTATATCATGTAACTGTCAACAACTATAGCAAAAAGAAAGAAAAGCTGTTTCTTCTTTAACATTTCTTTATACCACAGAGTTCCCACTTACAGAACTTTACTTAGATGAATTAGCTAGCAGTGCATATACAGTTATAGGAAGCATAGACTCTAACCATTGACATTCTTTCATTGAGGTTTTGGCAATTTTATTCACATGACTGGAACATTGGGCATATCATTTATTAAAAAAACGGCATACTGGACATAACCTCTATGGTAACGTGACTTGAAGCCCTTTACTTGTGCATATTTGTGTCTAACTTAAACCATGCACAAATGTAAACCAGCTGGTCTACTAACTTAGAACGGACACCAATAAACCGATGCCTACAACTTTCCGCACCCTACAAACGACTCATCGACGACATCAACAAACAACACACTGATTTACTCTATCACAGTACTTCCCAACGTATTCTACGATACACGTACAGACCTTAGACCTATAGACGGATCGAAACCCACCAATCACTGTTTAGTCTTCCCAGCCAATTACATCTAGGCTCAATTGACATTTCACCAATAACATCACGAATAAGTTGACCAATGACATCTACGACCGGAGTTCTTATAGTATCTACTGACGTTACACAAATCACTTGACTCTGAAGATGACTTCCGCTCAGGTTGTCGAAACGTCAGTCAATGTCATCTCAAACAGTCCTTCTCAGGACTACACTCACCCGGAGGACCGTACTTCACTCAATGATGATATGACTCCTGGGTTCAAACCATTTACGTTTTTAAAAGTAATAACTTAATAAAACAACTGACCGTCAGCGGAAATGCAGTGGTTCTTACGATGGAAAACGCTTGCTAATTTATCTGTCTTTTAAAATAATTATTGCGTGGGACCAAGTGTAAACATTTGGCCTTATTACAACGCGTGACTGGCTGAAAATGATTTGCAGTTGAGGCATTTCTTGTACAGACTGAAAATAACAACAATTATTTACGGCTGCAACACCAAGAAAATGGGACAACTGAGACCCCTTCCACATGTATCCGATCTTTTTGAAAACGGAGACTTTTTGTCCGTTTTTGCCTACCGTCCACGCGTAAACGGCGTATTCGGTCACTGAAAACGGTCACCAGATTGGAAACTTTCAGAAACGCAGACTTTCCGTCTACATGCGGGCGGACGAAAACGGAGATTTTCGAGTATCTTGATGTCATCGCTCGAGTCCAGTCATCCCCGGTCTTCGTAAATGACGATGACGGATTCTAGGCAAGTTGTGTCTTTACTTCTTGGGCTTCTTTCAAGTTTAATAGAGTGCATGCAGTTGCACGTTACGTGGTTAAATCTTATAGCCTCTAGCAATTGAGCGTAGCAAGGTCGCTTTCCGTGTCAGCTAAGATAATAAGGATTAAAGATTAATAAGATTAAGATTAATAAGATTAAGATTAAGATTAATAAGGATTAATAAGGATTAATAAGGATTAAGGATTAAACAGAAGGCAAGAGTGAATTAGATAAGAATGTTGTTATGGCATGGGTGGGCTCCCCAGCACAGTCACAAATGAGTCTATTTTTAGAATACCCGTTCACTCGAAAATCAGTTGTCATGTCTCTGACAAAAACATGACAGAGACAGTCACGCATGACATGGCTTCTTCTGATTGGTTTAAATCTGCGTCCCTTTGTTTGTTTCGCGCGCAAAGTGTATCTAAAAATAAATCCATTTGTGACTGTGCTGGGCAAGGCCTGAAAGTGTTAGATCAACTCTCTTATTTAATTCACTCTTGGGCAAACTTAATCCTTTGCAAATTCCGGAAGCTCATGTGTTTTTTTTAATTTTTTTTGCAGGAATCCTAGAGAGGTAAACATACTTCAAGAAAATGTAGCGTAAATTTTAAAAACGAGGACAATTTTGAGCATAATTTGGAAAAAAAAAGGCTACTGTTACTAACACAATCCATAAGGGCCTACTTGCTACCCTTCATGTTTGAAAAAACGCGGGAAAAGACTTCAAATGGGGCCTGGGAACAAAAAATAATTAAAGACGATTGCGAGTTAAATGCGACTCTATAAATTCGAGGTTTAAATTGCCCCTGCTGAATTTAATTATTTGGGAGGGGCCATATACATATAGGAGTTACATTTCGCACATGTGAAGTTCATCGCTTTAAACGACCCTTATTTGAATGAGTCGTCTCCATGCAGTAAAGTACTCATAGGCATCGCTGCCGAGAAAAGAAATGCAAATTCTTATTTAGGGCGGCCTTAGCAGGTTTCCCCCGCGTAGTGAAGTAAAAATATCCCGTATGGCCGAGGAAAATGACACAATCGTTCAGGTGGGAAAGATAACCAGATCCTAACCTCAATTTTTTTACGTTAGCAAAAGTTAAATATCCGCCATATATCACATCATATACTTAACCTTTGTTTTTCTAGATTTAACGATTTTTAAAAGGTGCCTCATAAGGTATGTAAGGGCCGATTTACACGGTACGACTTTTTCGCATGCGACAACGGCTTAAGACAAGCCCACGACATGATTTACGAATGTTGTGTACGTCAGAAAAAATGCCGTAGCAATTTAAAACATTTTTTAAAACGCTGCGACAATCGTAAGTCATGTCGTAGGCCTGTCGCATGGAACAAAATCGTATCGTGTAAATCGACCCTAAGAGAAAGATGCTGGCAATCGTCTGTCCCATGGCCGAGGCAGTGAGAGGCATGGGCCTAGTCCTTCAATGACGTCATAAACTACTTTGCATTATAGTTTTGAGAGAACTTTGGCAATGCAAATTAGATCTTGACGTCATCGAAGGATTGGACCCATACCTCTCACTAGCTCGGCCATGGGACAAATGAATGCCAGCTTTGTTACTCTCTCGTACCTCATTAGAGCCCATTAAAACTAAAATATAGAGAAGCAAAGGTAAAATATATGTTAGACATTTCACTTTTTGCAAAGAAATTATTTGAGGTTAGGTGCACTTTAACATTCCATGAACTTTGAAGTCTGATCCTACTGAAGCCTAAAACTGATATATTAGATGGGCTCTCTTCTGATTCTCATTTAACAGAGAAATAATAATTCACGAAAGACAGATCATGTCACAGTTTGGCGGGAGACTTATATTGCTCATTGAGCTCGGGAGGCGAGGACCTCGCAAATGATTTCCTACTTACTTTCGTCTAATCAAGACAGCGAGGGCCTCGTTATCGCCATTGTCGTCATTGCCAGCTACTAGAGCGATTAAACATTCAACAGCAAGGGTCAGGGTGGCCACATTTTCAGGCAAACTCACTGGTGAATGGAGTCTGCCCTCCATAACCACCTCATTCATCGACAATAGAGAACTAGGGAGCTTAAGCAACGACAACGGCGACGGCAACGAAAACATCAAAAATTTGCATATTTAGAGGGCAAAAACAAAAGCTTTGCACGCCCTGCACGTGCGTTTTTCACTTTTGTCCATTTCTTTGCAACTGTCTGCAAAAAACAACGCGAAATAGCCAAAATTTTAAGTTTTATAAAAAACTTCAGTTCTTGAGGAAAAAAATGTCATTTTGTCTCCTAAATTAAGCGCCGTTCCGACCAGTGTTATTTTTGAGGAACTACCACACCCCTGTCATATTAAAAAGGTTAAAATAGTCACGAAGTGATTACAATAAGGTGAATTTATATTTTGATCGCCGTCGCCGTCGTCGTTGCTTACGAGAGATCTGGCACGAAAGCTAAATGATAAGCCTGGCTTTGATGTTTTGAGTGGTATCACGGCGAATCACGACAAACCAGCCTTTGGTTGTTCAGACCGTGACTTTGTCGCAGACAGTCAAACACGGCGAACTTGATCGTTGTCTTAAACTTTTGGTAGGCGTTGTAAAGTAAGTGAGTGTAGTTTTGTATGAAAAAAGTGATTATACGCACTTTATATTCCTGATACTTATCATCGCATAAAATTAATCGTATTAAATATTTGATTGGTCATCTTCTCAAGAAGTATTTTGTGCAGGGCTCAAGGCCAAAAAAATGGAATCCATGTTCTATGTTTTAGCGAATCTCAAAGGTGATAGAAAGTACTCCTCATTATGCAATAGCACCATCAGTTAAAATAACTCACAGATCTGTCGTGGTTGTTGGAATGTTGTTCAATATATCAGCTGAATGTTTCCCAGTGCAGTGAAACTTGTTGTTAACTTGATGCCTATCTGCAGTGCTGCCACAGTCACACAAATTCACACAAACGTGAAAATCTGTAAAATATAATGAAAGGTTTCGCAAAAAGTAAGAAATAGTGTAGTCTTCATGAGATTTGATTTTAATTTCAAATTTGGAAAAGATGTTTTTGCATTTAAGATACGTGGCCAAATTATTACGGCTTAAGATCATATTCGGGGAATGTTTTCGGTGTTTGCTGTTTCACTTGTGTACAGAAATGCAGGCAACAAATGAAGGAACAATAAAGAAAATAACAAATCTTGCAAATGACACAGCCAACAATAACAAAATTAACGAAAATAACAAATCAAGTGAAGGACACAGGCAAATATAACAAATTACTGAAAGAGAGCAGGAAGAGGAGCTTCACAAATGTAACAGAAAATACCGGAAATAACAATTATAGCAAACATAAGGAAAATAACAAATCAAGTGAATATTACTGGCCCAAAATAACAAATCAATTCACTGAAAGTGGGCAGGGAAGGCTTCACAAATATACCAAAAATACCGATAATAACACTGAATTATAGCAAAAAAAAAAACCAAATTATTGTAAGAGAGGGGAGGCAGCTTCACAAATATACCAAAAATACCCATAATAACACTGAATTATAGCAAAAATAACAAATTAATGTAAGAGGGGGAAGGCAGCTTCACAAATACAACAAAAATGACGGAAAGAAAAAATGAAACAGGAATGTCGAAAATAACAAATCATGCGAACGACAAAGGTAAAACTAGCAAATCCCTGAAAGAGAGTAGGGAAGGTGGCTCCACAAATACAGTAAACGCCCGCGTATAAGAACATGTGGATTAAGAACATCAGACTGAAATTTGGCCAATGAAGCACCGTATAAATTTAAACAAAAAACCAAATTCATCCCGATAAATAAAACACGTTCTTAATATAAAAAGAAATAAAAAAGTACTATTTACAAGGATAAAAAAAATTAAAAGTAAAAAAACCGAACGTTTTGGACATTAGTCATCAGCAGGGTATCAAAGTACCGCCCGTTAAAACTCATACTTTACAAATTTTAGGTAATTCAAATTCCTGCTGGGAAACGTTTCGCGAGATAGGACTTGATTTGACTTGATCATCCGTCAACTTGTTTGTAAATTGAACAAAGTGTTTCTACTGACGATGCAGGGAAGACGCTTAAAATGAAGTTTAGGGCTGAGTTGAAGTAGCTTGTAGTGCGCGTAAATTTCTTCAATGATGTGGTCAATGGTGTCGGCCAGAGGTACTTCCGTGAAAAGCAAGGAGAAGTCATCTGAGATTAGGACTTCGTCATCACCGAGGGTTCTGTCTCTGAGACGGTCGGCAACGTCCATTATGGTTTTAACACTGTATTCGTATTCGGTAAGAGGCAATAGGTAGGAGGCCAAGTATTTAGCTGTTTCATACTAAAAGGTGCCGCAATCGGGCGTAGTTTAAGGTTTTCTTTAGTGATCTCATTAGGATTGCTAAACTTGTTGGCTTTAGCAGTACCGTACAGGAAGGCAGGTTAATTGGAAATGGGTTTATTATAATAATCTTATCCAGAGGCAGTTTTGATTTTAAAAATGCGGTTAAGAAAGACTTGAAAAGATTTCAGATCTTTTAATGCGTTGTCCTCAGTTTCAATGTACTTCCAATTTCGTATATCTTCTTGGATCATAGTCTCAAATTTTTTGACATAACCCTCATGCCTCTTAATGAGAGAGAATAGCGATGCTCCGATCAGAGGCTAACTTGAGTAGGACTTTGTATGTGAAATCTGGAGTATTAAAAATATTCTGGTTGAAAACGCTTGAATGGACACCGAGGAAGTGTTTGAAGTCTTCGTGATGTCTGGTGGGTACACAAGAACTAACTTGTGTAAGGAAAAATTCCAGCTGAGAGAAGGTTAAGTTTTATCGATGAAGCTGTGGTTGAGACCTAAACGTCGTAGGTAAAGTAAGACACTGTCTGCGACAACTTGATCCGAAAGGTTGAAGATCGGACCTGAAAAACTGTTTTCTTGGTGTTTGATTGCCAAAAGTTTAGACAGCTTGTTGTTTTTTGTACGAAGAGACTCAAGTCTTTCTGTTTAAAGCGATTTCGATGCTATACGATGTAGAAGTTTGTAAGCTCCAGTGCCATAATGAGAAATAATGTTTGTCCGTGCATCTGAATAATCGATGTAAACTCGTCGGAGTTTTTGGCTGTGCTCTTGATGATTCTCTTTGCAACGGTCAGAAACAGATGCAAAGTTTCCATTGACTTTTGCGAAGGTGGGAGTGCAAACCTCTATCTCTAGTCCTCGCAAATATTTTCCTGGCTACACTGGAATCCGACATTGTTCCACCCTACAACCCACCCTTCTACGACCGGTATGTCAACGAATAGTGTTACATGTGTGAACATCACTGGCGTAACGAAAGTAGTTGTCGAAGAAGGAGGGGAATCGCTTTTTATGCGACTGGTGGGCGAACTGAAGTATATGTGGTGTAAAAATGTTCTGTGATGTGAGTAGGTCTAATCATTAAAGTAACGGAAGGACACTATCTGTATTTTAGCCATAAAGAGTAGCATAGAGCATCACGCGGTTAATATGGTTTTGTGTAACTTGAACTTTTTCTTGAGGTAAGACTGATGCACGAGCGCAACTCCAAGCAAGTACAGCATATGATAGATATCAAGTTATAATAAAGTAGTCTAAGTAGTTTTAATGGAAAATAGTGCCTTAGCTTGAGGAAAATTCCTGTATTTCCAGATATTCTCGAGGATACATGAAATATATGGTATCTCCATGAGATTGTGTCAGCAATTCAAACTCCGAGATATTTAATGCAATTTTTCTCTTCCAAAGTATATTCAGAACCCTCTTTGTCAGGCAATTTGACCTTGAATGTATTAGCCCTTTTCTTCTTAGCAGATTTATCATGTAGTTTGTTATCTTAAAATTTATGGACAATCTATTTATATCACACCATTCCACGACCTTCACGTTTAAAAGATCTTAGTTAATTAAAGTTTCCAGTTGAATGGCATTGGAAGATGAGGCAAAAGTATTATTTCATCTGCAAAAATTCTAAAGTAAAGTTTTGGAGAGCAGTTAGGAATATGAGGAACAGCAAAGGCCCTATACCCTGGGGAACACCACAAGCCATAGTTTGCCTAGATGATTCTGTGGGAAAGCACTAGATAACATCGACCTAAACCTGGTAGCTATATATGCTGCTCACAAAGTGGAACTTTTAATACTTCTCTCTTTTTTTTTTTCTTTAATTTTCTTTATATCCGTTACAGGATCCGTTCCGACAGTGGGAAGACAGCCGGAAATTTGTTAGCTGCAAGTTGAAAGACTGAAAATCAATTCGCTAACAACAGGACCCAACCTGGGATAATTTATGACATGAAGAAAATTACTGTAACCACTCGAAAATGAACGGTCTATTGACCGTTTTATGACTGAAAAAATCCTCGCCGCGATCGATCAGAAGCGAGCGATCGAGGAGCGAGCGAAAACGAAGTGATCATTTTTCAAGACTCCGCTGACATATCGATGGCTCACCAGGTTTAGGTCTATGTTATCTAGTGCTTCCCGATTCTGTGCCAGCTACACTGAAACGCACTGTTGCCTGTTTGTCAATTAATTTGTGAGCCACTGCAAAGGTAGTCCTCTGATCGCATACGTTTCCATTTTCTTTGAAAGAACAACGTGATTTACGGTGTCAAACGCTTTCGAGAAATATACAAAGGCCCACAGGTTTCTAGGTTATTGTCAATCCCATTCTTTAGGATATCTGTGATCTCAACAATTGCCTGTTCAGTCGACTTCGCTCTATATAACTTACCCGTTGCTTGTATACAAGCTTTTCAAAAATTTGTATAAAAGCAGAGAGAGTCGAGATTGGGCTGAAGTTTGTTACGTCTGTAGTATCGACGCCTTTATCGATCAGTGTTACTTTTGACAGCTTCAATAAATCCGGGACAATGCCCTGTTCTAGGGATTGGTTGTAGACTTTTGTTAGTGCTGTATATATACGCTCACAGGCATATTTCACGCACTGCATGTTACTCACCAATAAGAGAAACGTAAAACGTCTTTGAATCAGTGCCAACGTCATTGGTAGCGATGCAACTATAGTTACCATCTTGGTTTATTTTGCCCCACACTGTTCCTTTCCCGAAAGCCAAAGTTGTAGACGAGTTTATCAATGATATGTTGATCGGAGAAGTCCCTTCAGATAAGCACCACACGTAATGCTCCGAGACGGTTCGAACCACTCCTAAAGGAATAATTACCCTTGGTTTAGCTGCAAGAAAATACAATGTACAGACATGTTTTAGCCATCATTTACCTATCGGACAACCAGTGCTACCTTCAAAATAACTTTGGTGGTATGTTTTCATCTTCTTTAAATTCTGGATCTCCCTTCTGCTCATTGGCGAGCCAAGATTTATACGAGGAATCAGAAAAAATGCTTAACAAGCATAACTAACACTCATTCACTAACATTAGCTTCTTGCATACGTACTGGATACGTTAATAATTTTTAAAAAGGGTACCGGTAATGTGTTTTTACTAGCCATACTTTTTTATAGCCTTGACGAAAAGCTATCAAGTAAATGAAACCAACGAAACAATCCGAAACGAGTTAAAACAAGAAGAGGTGGAAAAATAATAGATATATCCCCTTACGTAGGAAGTTTACAAGTTTACTGAGTAGGTCACCAAATACCATCCTGGTCGTACATCTGCCTTTAAAAATTAGAGTGCCAAATAAACTTCCGACCGGAATCCGAATATTGGGAATCATCTTTTTTATTAAAATCATCCAAAATGCAGTAAAAATATTTTCCAAACCGTTTTGCACCTGAACACGAAAAGTGTCGACTGTTAATAGCCTTAGTTGACGTAGTATGGCCGTGGAGCGGTGTCGAGTCACAGAAAAGCGCGCGAAAAATGAAGGAGGCTGAAAATGGTTTTGCTGCGCACGATCGCGTTACCTACACACGCCATAGCTAAAAACACGTGTCAGCTGAATGAATCAGATTTCTATCAAAAGTAGCGCGCGCAACACACCAGAAGTAAAAATACGGCGTAAAGTCAGGGGAAGTGAAAAAAAAAAATGATTATTTTCAATGCACGTATCATTCACGATGACACTTCAAAAGTTTCGGGAAAAGTAGTAGTACAATTTTCTGTAAACCATAAAACGCCTTTTTTGATGTATCTTAATTTCTACTAGCTAATTTTTTGTCATACTCTCTACGAAGTTAAAGACTTTAGGGAGACTTCCAACAAAGAAACCAAAACGGTAGGTCACCAACTTAGTTTTTAAGATAATTTTCATAACTGAAATTTAGAGGGCCTTTTTGTCGACCTGGCGTGTTGCCATGGTAACCGATACGACGCCATAAGTACCCATAGAGAATTACCTAACAATAAAGTTGCAAAGATACTTATAGATTGCCTACACTATGAAATATCCTTCTTTGGTATCGTTCATCATTTCACAAACACTATAGCAAAGAAAAACCCTTTCGAGCCTCCTTTGCCCTCAATATTGTCACGCGACACTGGTCAGCGGATACCTTGACTTGACAGTTGTCAATTGACCATAACAAGGATGTCCAGTATCAAAGATGTACGCTGTAAGCGGTTTTTTGATTATTATTGCAGGTCTGTCACTACTTCATGCAAGAAATTTTGCTCAGGGTCTGAAGGGGTTTTGCGTGAATCCGTGAATTGACCCAAAAACAGAGCCTGATTCGGGAAAACTAAAGGAATACAGCCGTGATTCGTGAGAAATATATTAACCGTCACGCGTGATCCTTTAAAGTTGTAGCGCGTGAATCGAGATATCTGCTGTTATAATGTCGTGAACATCAGACAACCCTGCACTAATACATGTAATTTGTCTGTCAAGATGGTTCGAAATAGATCTTCAATCATTGTTATGTAACGTATACTTTATCGCAGTCAAACCAAGAGCAAAGATCGTCGATTTGACCACCATACTTTTTATCTCCCTCCCATCACGGGGTCAAATAATACCATTTCTTCCCTGTAGTCATGTGTAGAAGTAAAGTCATCACCAAGAGAGCCGTATGGTCACAATTATTAAATTTCGAGCTCGGATATTGCATTTCTAGCCTTCTGATTGGCTCTCTCAATCTCGGTTAGCAGCTTATATACCGTAATGAATTTATATGGAAACTGATTGCGTCGGTCGTTTTGTAAAAACGGAGACAATATCCTGTCTCTCTGGAAGTAGCCAACTCGGTCGGCGCTACGTGCCTCGTTCGCTATTTACCACCTTATATCCAACGCACGCTAATGGAATAATTCTTAAATAGATTTGATCAATTGTCTATTCAACTACGTGATACGCGAATTCCCCCCGGCAAAAAGTTCCGTCATTGGTGAATGTAGGGAAAATAGACCCGTGGTTCGAGATCCAGACTACCTCTTCCACAACCTGGTCAAGCACTGCGGAAAGAGAAACCCAGCTTCTTTTAGCGACCGTCATGCTCATAATAAAGAACACCATGAACGGTTTAAAATAATTATTGTCAATTTAATTTGTTTGTGGCTCTATTGGCTATTAAAAGGTAAGGCGACCCATGGTTGCTATGTTTCACCTACCACCTGCCTATAATATTCTGTGACTTCAACAGCGGGAAAGTCTGCGACAGACGTGAATCACTAACGCCGTTCTAGACGCAATAGGAGAGAATACAATCAAGTGGTAACTTGAAGTAAGCTGAAACGTTATTCGCACAATGAAAGGAGAAGAAAAAAAATAGTCAAGAAAATAAAAGCAGTGGTATAACTTGGCGACTCAAGCAAATTCGTTTTAACTTTCAAAAGTGACAATGAACATTACACCTTAACTGCCCTCAGGCCAGCGCGAAAAAACTGGCATTTTCATAGTAAACGGTTGATTAAGAGAAATTTAATGACCTATTTACTAATCCATCTTCTCCCCCCAATACCACTACATTAAGGACTGTTACGCAAGTGACGCAACGTGAAATGTCCAATTATCTTCTTAGTTCTCATTTGACGTCATAGTGGTTCTGTTGTTGCCTCAAATAATGCCTCTTCCAACTGGAAATTAAAATCTTCCCTAAGTAACTATTAACTCTGCAAAAAAGCGTCGATGATTATTACTTGCGTAAAAGCAGTTTTAAAAAAAAGATTAGTTTTCGGTAATCGCGATAAGTACCTTTTAAGCCTGGTTTTAACTAGCGACTCAAGCACAAACACAAGCATAAGTAGCTTACGATAGTGAAAACGAACGTCGACTCAACCACGGCATCCGCCATTTTGATTAAATGCTCAGACAAGGGGAATCTAGAACAAGTGCTTTAATTGGTCAGACGTAGCAAACGCTGCCTTTCGTTTTCACGCGACGCAAGCGAACGCAAGCATAAAAGCAAGGACAAGGAAAAGGGAAAAAAAATAATCCTTGGGCTTGGGCTTGAGCTTATGCTTACGTCAACCCCGTTTTCAAAGTGAAATAGGCGCTCTTCTGCTTGTGCTCGCGTCGCTAGTAAAACCAGGCTTTATTAAATTTAAAAGCATTCGATAGCTCGATTACGGGGCGGGGTTTTCTTCCATTTGAAAACTTACCGAACTGTGTCTATCATTCAATGGGTTCAAAACCTTGACCATCTGCCGCTCATATAAACACAGTGTAGGATAGATAAAAAATGTACTACATTTAACATTTTCCTTAGTGCTATGATTGATGATTGGTGGCTTCATTTAGAGTCAGTGCTCCTCTGTGACTATCCAACTTCAATAATGTCTGAAAAGAACTACCAAGTGATGAATCGTGGAATAGATGTTAAAAAGACGTTCCTTACTACACCAAACTGTTGTTTTTTGACTGTTTCATTGTGCTGTTTACTTATAGGTCAAATTATAGTCTCGCGCGTGAAATACTTTCGGCGATGACCATTTTGTAACACGGACTAAACATCTCTAGCGAAAAAAGGATGAAACCATTACAGAGCAGTAGTGAAAAAGGAACATACTAAAATAACAAAAAGGAACTCGACACCCTAATTTGGCTAGATAACAGTGTGTGTGAGTATTGTCACTACATTATAAACTATTACGCTTTCTTGTAGTTCCTGTTGTGTTACAAACAGCGTATTACAAAAAGAAGCTAAAAAACGTTTTTCTTTTTTTTTCTGTCTGAAAAGGTTCCCAGAATTGCTATGTTGAAAACATAGTAATGGGAATTCGATCTTGAAAGGACATGTGATTGGATCCAAACCTGTAAAGCTCAACATCTGTTATAAGAAATTCACATGTGGATTCGGAGTGAAAATTTGAATGAGGATTATATCCTACGTTACGTGATTGCAATACTTCATATATTAGATCACATAATACATCTAATAACTTCTGAATCCGATAAACTTGCGACATGAGGACCTCTGAATGCTCAAGAGTAAGTAACTACAGCGTTACATCGGTCATGCTAAAACGCAGCGGGATAGCAGATTGTGTATAGAGAATGAGGACTTTTTCATTTGCTTCCTTAGCATAACATGATAAGTCTCAAGTGTTCGAATGCGTAATTTTTCGACGGCAAATTTCAATCAACTTAAGCCGCGTAACAATGTGTTATATCATATTTTTAGCATATTTTGGACTAAATCCCCGAAGTCTATGCCTTAATTAAGAAGATAAAATGTGCCAACCGGGTGCCAACTATGTTAAACTTATCGAAGACAGACTTTCTGTTCCCCGTCATTAGCACACTCGATTTTACTTCGATCCTTGGAAAATTTGCGTACATTGCCTTGTTGGATGAAACGAACAAAACTTCGCAGACTGTTGAAGGTGTACTAAACTATTTCACAAATTATTTACAAGTTACACAAATTCTTCTAGGCTAACGGAAAGTCGGAAAAAAAACACTTTTTAAAAATGAAATAATTCTTATAAAAAGAAATTAAATTCTTCAGAAAACTTTTCCAATTCGCCATGAATTATTACGTCAGACATCACGGTCTTGATACGATAAAATACTTGGAACTTAAAAGATGTTTCTACGCAACATTATCTTTTAAATCAATCCGACATTTGGACCTACCTTGTTTCTCATTACGTTTTCAAAAGAAAAAGAAAAGAAATTCACAAGTCCAGTTGGCGAATTACTTATGCTGCAAACACTAACTAAAGATGAAACTGGACTCACCCGAGACAGAGTGCAGCAACTGGATAAAAATTACAATTTGATACCAATGAATGTGGCGATAAAGCTTCATCGCAAGGCTGACACCATGTAGGTCCACTTAAAAACTGTCTCCTTTTGTGACCCTTTCCCTTCTCAAAACGAGACTTACAGATTGTACTCTATGTAACGCGCCAAGCGATTTTACTCGACAATGGGTTAAGAGAAACTTACTAGCTCCTTTTAGCAGCCGTTTTGCTCATAATAAAGAACACCAGGAACAGTTTGGAATAATAGTTGTCAATTTAAGGTGGTTAATATTTTTCTTCTACCACCTGCCTATAATATTGTGTGACTTCAACAGCGGGAAAGTCTGCGACAGACGTGAATCACTAACGCCGATCTTGACGCAATAGGAGAGAACACAATCAAGTGGTAACTTGAAGTAAGCTGAAACGTTATTCGCACAATGAAAGGAGAAGGAAAAAAATTGTCAAGAAAATAAAAGCAGTGGTATAACTTGGCGACTCAAGCAAATTCGTTTTAACTTTCAAAAGTGACCATGAAAATTACACCTTAACTACCCTCAGGCCAGCGCGAAAAAAACTAGCATTTTCATAGTAAACGGTTGATTAAGAGAAATTTAATGACCTATTTACTAATCCATCTTCTCTCCCCAATACCACTATATTAAGGACTGTGACTGTGACAACGTGAAATGTCCAATTATCTTCTTAGTTCTCATTTGGCGTCACAGTGGTTCTGTTGTTGCCTCAAATAATGCCCCTTCCCACTGGAAATTAAAATCTTCTCTAAGTAACAATTAACTCTGCAAAAAAGCGCTCATGATTATTACTTGCGTAAAAGCAGTTGAAAAGAAGATTAGTTTTCGGTAATCGCGATAACTACCTTTTAAGCGTGGTTTTAACTAGCGACTCAAACACTAGCACAAGCATAAGTAGCTTACGCTAATTAAAACAAACGTCGACTCAAGCATGGCATCCGCCATTTTGATGAAATGCTCAGACAAGGGGAATCTAGAACAAGTGCTTTAATTGGTCCGACGTAGCAAACGCGGCCTTTCGTTTTCACGCGACGCAAGCGAACGCAAGCAGAAGCGCAAGGACAAGGAAAATGAAAAAAATTGATCCTTGTTATGACGCATGCGTCAACCTCGTTTTCAAGTGAAATAGGCGCTCTTCTGCTTGTGCTCGCGTCGCTAGTAAAACCAGGCTTTATTAAATTTAAAAACATTCAATGGCTCGATTACGGGGCGGGGTTTTCTTCCATTTGAAAACTTACTGAACTGTGTCTATCATTCAATGGGTTCAAAACCTTGACCATCTGCTGCTCATATAAACACAGTGTAGGATAGATAAAAATGTACCACATTTAACATCTTCCTTAGTGCTATGATTGATGATTTGTGGCTTCATTTAGAGTTAGTGCTCCTCTATGACTATCCAACTCCAATAACGTCAATGACAATGGGACAAGAGAAACTGACTAGCTTCTTTTAGCAGCCGTTTTGCTCATAATAAAGAACACCAGGAACAGTTTGGAATAATTGTTGTCAATATAAGGTGGTTACTATTTTTCACCTACCACCTGCCTATAATATTCTGTGACTGCGCCGTTCTAGACGCAATAGGAGAGAATACAATCAAGTGGTAACTTGAAGTAAGCTGCAATGTCACAGTTATTCGCACAATGAAAGGAGAAGAAAAAAAGCAGTGGTATAACTTGGCGACTCAAGCAAATTCGTTTTAACTTTCAAAATAACCATGAATATTAGACCTTAATTGCCCTCAGGCCAGTGGGAAAAAATTTGTAGTTTCATAGTAAATGGTTGTTTAAGAGAAATTTAATGATCTCTTTACTAATCCCCCTCTCGCCCCCCCAGCACCTCTATATTAAGGACTGTCAAGTGACGCAACGTGAAATGTCCAATTATCTCCTTATTTTTGTGTGGCTTACACGAAGTGTAAACCACTCAATGCCATGGCCTAAGATATTTACTGGGTTGCCACTACGGTGGCAAACCCAGTCGGAATCTGTCTTTAATTTCGTCGTTTTTTTATTTTTCGTTTTCTTTTTTTTTTTATTTTTTTCCGTGTCGGTAAAAGTCTTGCCTGTCACTCCCCTGCTAAGTGGTGTCTTTGTCCATAGAGCCTTCTTCGCGTATTTTCTTAGGATCGAGAGGGTAGTGGGGAATGTGTAGATTTCTCTGGTAGACACAGTAGCACGATTAACTTAACCGGCAATGGCGTCGAAAGTCATGTAACGCGAATGGCGTTTTAGTAGATCTTTGAACAAAATGTACCCTTATGAAGCTCAATAATGGCAAGCGAATTGGATACTGAACAAGACAGACAATGTTAAATGTTGTCGAATGTCAAAAGCGACGAGTAATGGACTTCGACAACAATCTGTCGCCTGTCGAGCCGTAATCAAAGTGAGCTGTCTTCCTAAAATTTTGCCAAGTGTGGTGTTTTGTACAACACTGAAACCAAATGAACAGTTCTCTGGTAACTCAGTATGGGTTCAACAAAGACAGAGAAGGAATCTATATAGTGGATCTGTTATCTCAGTTGTCTCTCTATTTGTATTTACCTGTTCTCAACTCTGCACAGTCTTCCGGTATAACAATTGGAAATTTCACTTATAAGTCATTGACGTGAATGGCGTTTTAGTGGATCTTTAAACAAAATATACTCCCTCATGGAGCTCAAGAATGGATCGTCAATTGGATGAGCAAGACAGCGCTGAAAAACTAAATATCTGGATTTTAAGCGACGAGTAATGGTCTTCGACAACAATTTCATTTTTCGCCTTCGGATATCAAGTGAGCTTTGTTTCTAATATTTTACTAACTTGGTATTATATAAAACACGGAAATCAAATAGCAATTTTTTTATGGATTTAACCATAGTTACTAACTATGATTTAACAAATTAACATTGAAGGAATCGAACGCCTACAAGAATGCATCACAGTGTTTACTTAAGTCGTATCTTAGTTGTCTGACAATTTACATTTACCGGTATTTTGTACTCAACTCTGCAAAGGTGTAAAATATTTGGAAATGTGACAGTGAAGAATTATTTGTCGCTTTTGTGCTTTATTATTTACTGTCAAGGTTCCGAGTCGAAAAGGGTTTGATGTGAACTGTCAAAAATGTATTTAATTGCATCCCTTGTTTGCACGCACGCAATTGAAATAGGAAGGTTTTTTTGCCTCAAATAGTAAATATGTTGTTTGTTTCGATTAATTTTTCACTGGAAAAGGATTTTGCCGAGATATTTCCAGCCTTTGTGAACTTTAATATCATGTTGTGTAATTTTCGAGCTTAACAAATTTGCATACGTGTGTTGAAATGTGATACGGAAGCATTTTTGTGGTATAGTGTAACGAAAATAAACAGGTCTGTTGGAAGCTTGCTTGAGTTTCAACAAAATGACCCCCAAAATCGGCAAAAAAAAAAATCTGACACTGATGAATAATAAAGTAGCTGCTATCCCCAAAACAATGGAATTACCTGGCGATAAATAACCTCGTCTTGGAGAGTAAAGTTTTGACTGTCAACCTGAAGAGTTGGGCGATTGTGATCTTTGTGTTGAATTCGGACATTTCATGTCAAACTTTATAAAACTTGAAAGAAAAAGAAAACTAACAAAAACAAAAACCCGGTATCTGTGTCAAATGATGATTTGACACAGATGCTTCACTGTTTCGCGAGTATTAAAACACGCCGCGGTAACTTCATCACGGCGCCCGCTGAATCCGATGTCACTTTCGATTTTGCGCTTTTACTTGTGCAGCGTACAATAGCAAAAATCTCCCAAAATGTTTGTCGCTGATCGTAACTTTTTATATTGGGGGTTAAAAATTAATGTTGTTTTCATGTTATAAATGTTGTTGATGATGGCAAAATATTTTATTCTCGATCGACCGTCCAGAAAACCTCCTCTGTTGTGTCTCACAGTGTTTACTGAAGTCGCATCTATTTAAAGTTTTCCTGTGTGTCTGTCAAGTAACATTCATTTTGTACTCAACTCTGCAAAGGTTAAAAAAAATTGGAAATGTGACAGTGAAAAGTTATTTGAATGAAAGCTTGTTGCCTCTTTTGTGCTTTATTATGTACGGTCAAGGTTCTTTCGAAAAGGGTTTGATGTGAACTGTCAGAAATTTGTTTAATTGCATATGCTTTGTGATTGTGTGTTTCGCTTGTACGCACGCAACTGAAATAGGAAGGGTTTCTTGCCTCTTATAGCAAATATGTTGCTTGTTTCAAGAAATGTTTCGCTGGAAAATATTTCTGTGAAATTTCCAGCTTTTGTAAATTTATAATGTTGTGTAATTTTCGAGCTTAGCAAATTTGCATACCTGTGTTGAAATGTGATACGGGGAGAATTTTTGTGGTAACGCATGAGTCACGAAATAAACAGGTCCGTTGGAAGCGTGCTTGAGTTTCAACAAAATGACCCCCAAAATCGGCAAAAGATTGTGACGCTGATGAATAATAAAGTAGCTGTAATTACCAAACCGATGGAATTACCTGGTGATAAATAACCTTGTCTTGGAGAGTAAATTTTTGATTTTCCAGAAACAATGGTCAACCTCTGAGAGTTGGGCGATTGTGATCTTTGTGTTGAATTCGCACATTTCTTGTCAAAATTTATAACAATTGAAAGAAAAAGAAAAGTAACAAAAACAAAAACCCGGTATCTAAGCATCATTTGACACAGATGCCTCACTGTTTCGCGAGTAAACTTGATCACTGCGCCCGCTGAATTCGATGTGCGATTCACTCGGTGCAGCCAAAAGTACAATTACAACAAAACAACTAAAATCTCCCAAAATGTTTTTCGCTAATGGTAACTTTTTATATTCGTGATTCAAAATTAATGTTGTTTTCATGTCGTAAATTTTGTTACCGATGGCAAAATATTTTATTCTCGATCGACCGTCCTAAAACTTCCTTCTGCTCTTCTCAAAAACTGTGTATCCATATTTATTTACTTTGACATCAATAATTGTTTTGCATAAAGCAAACTAACAAAATCTGTATCTTGCTTGGTTCGCATTTGATAGCATTAAAAAAGAATTTTCGGTCCTATGCTTCTGTTACTGAGTGATATATTTCTTAGGTCGCCCATCCAGTTACTAACCCTGCTGGATAGGGAAAAAACTTCAGCTTTCAACTTTTGTTTACAAAGCTGTCAGATGCTGTCAGTGCACGCTTACACTTGTGGTGGAAAGAAGTTGCATGATCAACAAGTCAGCCCAGAAGCCAATGTTTCTCGATTCCCTTTTATTTTCTTCAATCTCTCTGGGTTCAGTATTTTGCTAGTAACCACATGTCTTCTCAAGGGGCTATTTATCTAAGACGTCTACCATGGCGCTACAATGATAGACAATACCAAAACAATATCGTGTACTGTTA
Source organism: Montipora capricornis (assembly GCF_036669925.1). Classification (NCBI taxonomy): domain Eukaryota; kingdom Metazoa; phylum Cnidaria; class Anthozoa; order Scleractinia; family Acroporidae; genus Montipora; species Montipora capricornis. The sequence continues at coordinate 25,288,417 of NC_090892.1, read as the reverse complement.
GACCTACATACTACGCAAAGACAACTGTCAACATGTCATCCCAGAAGACAATGTTTTTCACTTCCCATTTATTTTCTTCAATCTTTCTGGGTTCAGTACTTTGCTAGTAACCACATGTCTTCTCAGGCTATTTACCCAAGACTTCTACCATGGCACTACAATGATAGACAAAACCAAAACAATATCGTGCACTGTTAGAGCTACATATTACGCAAGGACAACTTGAATCTCCTGGAAGACAACACACAGCTCAGTTGACATTATGGAATAAATCGCTGTGTTACGTCACTACCACACGTAAGCAATGCGTGTCAATTTTCTTTAAAGAGGACAGGAATTTCTTCTTCCTGACATATGATTAATTAATAGGCCGGTAGCCAGGTTTTTAACCTCAGAAAAGGATCTGTTTCGTCGTGCGAACGTGTGAGGAGTTGTGAACCAAAGGGACTCTGCTGGTATGACTTCTGGGTGAGCCCTTAAATGGTGATGACCCCCCAACTTGAAAAAAAATTGCCTGGAACGCTGCACGTACCACAGGCAACCCAGTGTACCCTCACGGAGGGTCTAGTTATTACTGGGTTTGTCACGGTGAACAGAATGGCTGTCACGTGGTTTACTATCGTCCAAGACAGGCCCCAGTCTACGCTCGGCTAAGTACGTAAACTTCTAAGCTTCAGAAAGCGGCCATTTTGTGGTTGTAACACAGCGCGTTGTCGAAGATCGTTTTTTATCTAGTTATTCGTTCTTCTTTGCTGCTTAGATTTTACACGCCGGCTTTCCTACAGTCGGCTTGTCTTCTAAGTTCGGATTACAGCGAGGAGTTGTGCTCTCATAGGGCAACATTTCAATTCACGGTCTGGACCTTTGGTACAGGTTGCGTCACATGAAAACTTACGAGTCATTATCGACTCTCGCAAGCCAACATTTAACGGCTTCAATCTGCTCAGCAGACCTGCTTGAGTATCTGAAAGTTTCTGAAAGTATTTGAAAGGCTCTGAAGTTACTTGAAAGCAAAAGAGACTCTCCTGTGCTTGTGTTGTCATTGCTCAATGTTGTTGTTGAATCGAATTGGACGAATCATCCACACACAGTTGACAAGAGTCTGCTAGCCCACGATTTCGTCAGAAGTAAGTAACATGGGAATCTCTGTTGAACAATACCGATCAAGAATCGGCTCATGACAATTTCCTTAAAACAAAAGATGCTTTGTCGCGTTTCAATTATGATGCTTTACATGAATGTCTTTTATTTACCAACATTGAAACAAGTTGTTGGACAATACAAAATATGTAATGAAGTAGTGTTTTGATTTACCCACTTTGTGTACTACACTTGCTCACAATGTTTATTTTGGACCTTTTTGTACAGTAGATTAGCACTTTGCATGATGTCAAGTTCATCTATTCATTTCATGTTTCCACATAGCTTGAACTTGGTAAACACACTGACATAAAATTACAAGGTCCATAATAAGAAAACTTCAACGATTCTGGTAGTTAAATTAATATTATACCAACATGAAATTCCCTGTACATTGAATTCTGTTGAACTTTTTCTTAAAACCTCCAGGTAAAATTGTTAATCTTATTGGCTTAAAATTATTAGCAATATTAATAAGCACTACTCAACATATGATTTATTAAATTATTGCTTGCGTTCAGATATTGTTATGCATCTATCTTTTTTTCCCAAATTCCTCCACTTGCAACCCAATAGCCACTTACATCAACTAAATTTTCTGTGTTTCTTTATTGAAAATTTAGCATTATGATACTTTACATGCATATATTGTCAAAAATTAGTCGTACATTCAAACCAAATCAAGCTCCCAATGTGGCTTCTAGCAAAGGTTACATCATTTCCTGTATGTCCCAGCCCTTCTGCAAAGTGTTGTGCTCTTGCACTGGTACACAAAATGCCAAAAGCATTCATACGAAATGCTTCCCTGGAGTTGATTTCACAACACTTGCCCTGGACAAACTCAGAACTCAATTCCACTTGGTTACGTAAACAAAATCATGACTGAATCTATAAGCCCACTATAGGACATGATGCTGACATTTTTTCAGTTCCTTAAATCCTCAGGTTACATGCGCAACCTCTGTTGTCAAAATGACACCTCCATAAAACTTTACCTAATAACCCTCATCTTGAAAATAAGCATTTCAGGACGGATGTATGTCAATTATCTTATTGTATTGATTGAGAGGAACAATATTGAAAACTAACCGTAATCAGATACTAGCTCTACTAATAGAAACTCAATGACAAAACAGATCCTTTTAATTTGTAACGTCCCCCATCAAAGCAGCTTAATTTCGTAAGCCACACATGTACGCATTGCGGACCTATTTTTTTATTTGATGTCACAGAGGCTCTGTTGTTGCCCCTCCCCACTGGAAATTTGTCTTCTCTAAGCAACCACGAACTCCTTCAGTTAAAACGAAAAATCAAACTGAACCCAGCTGACTGAAGCAACAAAACTGTTCTTTTTTTCCCTTTTTTTGTTTGAATTTTTATCGTTGTTCTCCCGTACTGTTGTATGCGAATGTTCCTGATCTGTCCTTCATTTATGGTGGAAATAACTCAAAAAAATTAAGGAACCTACGAAAGCTATGAAAGTCTTTAAAGGACATCTTAGGTTTTCTTTTTCTCAATTGGAATTTTGTATTTTAAAATCGAACTTGCTTTTTTGCGAGGATCGGAGTATTGGAGTATTCGAAATTAAGAGAATTTCCGGCTAAAATTGGAGTTTGTGTGGGGAATATACGCTAACTCCCAGAGACACTGAAGATTCGCTGAGCTCCACACTTTAAAACCGCATTTTAATGTTTACTTCGTAAAAGACTTCTCCGCAGTGCAATTAAAACGAAAGTCACAGTCACAGTTCCACGAGAGTCATCACGCAGTTACGCAATGTTCTCATTTGCTTGTTTTCGCAAAATGTGAAGTTCGTATTGTTTTCAATGTTTACTACAAACGGTTTGTAGTAAAGTCAGACTCACAGAGGACCTTGCTAGCCATTTCTATTCGAACGTCAAGGGTTTACAAATTGGCTAGCAAGATCCGAATCCAATTTTAAGATAAAAAGCACTACATTGATTGTATTGCGGAGGTTTTTACAAAGAAAACATCAATACCATGTGGTTCTTGTGGAGCTCAGCGAGTCTTCAATGCGTCTGGGAGTTAGCGTATACCCTCAAAAACTCTAATTCCATCATTTCTGCCGCAAATTCTCTTCATCTCGAAAAACAAACTGAGATGTCCCTAAGAGCTTTCGTACCCTCCATTAATATATAATTTTTTTTTAGGCAGTAGCCAAAACGCGGGGCCGGGGCAGGGGTCGGGTGTCTTTTTTTCCCCAATTTTTTGGTTTCAATTTTTGGGTAGTAGCCAAAAGGCGGGGCCGGGATCGGAATGTCTTTTATTTTCCAAATTTTTTGTTTCAATTTTTGTCGTTCAATTCTCCTGTACTGTTATTGTCGAATGACCGGCATCTGTCCTTCATTTATGTCGCAAAAAGAATAAAAAAAATTAAGGAACCTGCGGAAGCTATGAAAGCTCTTAACGGACATATGCCAGAGACACTGAAGACTCGCTGAGCTCCACACTTTAAATCGCATTGTAATGTTAAAGATGGTCGTCAGGCAGTCACGCAACGTTATCATTTGCTTGTTTATTCGTGCTGTTGTCAATGTTGTTGTCTATACGGTGGCTTGTAAGGGCCATCAATAGTTCAGAAAAAAAATTTCATAATGACACTTAGTAACTGTCAATTGACACTTATAACTGACAATTGACACTTCTAACTGTCAACAATAGTAACTGGCAATTCACACTTATAACTGGCAACTGACACTTATAAGTAGCAATTGACACTTATAAGTAGCAATTGACACTTATAACTGGCAATTGACACTTATAACTGGCAATTGACACTTATAACTGGCAATTGACACTTATAAGTAGCAATTGACACTTATAACTGGCAATTGACACTTATAACTGGCAATTGACACTTATAAGTAGCAATTGACACTTATAACTGGCAATTGACACTTATAAGTAGCAATTGACACTTATAACTGACAATTGACACTTATAAGTAGCAATTGACACTTATAAGTAGCAATTGACACTTATAACTGGCAATTGACACTTATAAGTAGCAATTTACACTTATAAGTAGCAATTGACACTTATAACTGGCAATTGACACTTATAAGTAGCAATTGACACTTATAACTGGCAATTGACACTTGGACCACTGCGCAGTATTTTTGCGCGTCATGCGCATCACGTGCTTCACTTTACTCTCAACATGGCGAACACCGAGGAGGTGAGTGGCGGTTTCCAGTATATAAACTTGTTCTCCAATCGTGTATACGTTATTTTTTAGGTATAATTGATTAAGACTCTATGTAAAGATCTGTATGTCTTAGAATCTTGCCCAAATATGATTAGGAAAACGGCTCAATGAGTTTTAAATCAGTTGGCAACTGAATGATCCTGCGATCGTCTAGAGTATGAAAAGAAGGTATCATTGTTGCTCGTTCTCAACTCGCTCTATTTACAACTGGTCATTTGTGAAACTATGCGGACACTGTGGTCACTAGTTGTAGCGACTACATGAACTGATGGATCGTGTCGATTTTCTGTCTCTATGACGTGTTATAAAAGATTCTCTGAGACCATTCATTACTGGAACCACGTACGTAACGACGTACGTAACGACCCCACAAAAATAAAGGGTATTTATGTTTGTAGAACTACTGTAAACTTACTTCAATTATCGCATTTTTGTCGTGGGTGTGGATGGCGAATCTTGGCTATTCAATTCCACCTGAAAATTCACATGGCGATGCTTCCAAACCTAGTTAATTCCAAGTAATGCTGAGATATTCAGGATTCTTCTCGTGCCATTCAATCGAAAATCTGATAAAATACCAGGCAAAAGTGAAACCATTTCTTTGATACAATTTCAGGTTTGTCATTTTTTAAGAGAGAGTGGTGTTGAAGAGAGTATTCTTCTTCAACTTAAAAGTGAAAAGGTGAGTAATTTGCAATCGAGTGTTGTTAATCCGCGCTTATTCTTTTAAGGACAGTGCCTACTAATTCAAAGGTATTTTTGCCCCTGTTAATGATCCTGCAGGTAATTTAAATATTGACAAGTGTTATAGACCTTATTCATAAATGGCGGTCACATTTATAATTCTTTTGTCCAAGTGCAAATTAGCCTACCAAGCCTCATTTTAGAGCAAGAATTCCTTTCAATTCACTATATGGTATCGAGGCTTGGTAGGCTAATTTGCACTTGGACAAAACAATCATAAATTGACCTCCATTTATGAATAAGATCTATTGCAATCCAAAAAGAAAATTGGGGCAAACCATGCAATTATTCAAAGATAAGTGATGAATAATATTTTTAAACAGCTTTAAAATGCAAAGCAATGTATAGCATTTTTTCTCAAATTGAAGCTTATTTATCTCTATTGGGTACCAATAGTACTTACTAAGATCTACTTTCTCTGCATAATTTTAAACCAGGCAAAAATATCCCTGTATTAGTAAGCATCATCGATAGGAAATCCAAGTATCTCGAGATGCATAGAACGTATGTGCAATAGCAATAGTATGTACTGTCCTTAACACACATTGATAATTTAATAAGTGCTTTCTTTGCCTTGCAATTGTGTCTGTACCTGTATAACTGTTGGCGACCCCTTGTCACTGCCATTGTTACATGATACATCGTAAGTGATTTTAAGATACTTATGGGAACCATACAAACCGATGCTATCTGGAGAAGGATAGAAGGAATTCAATTCATGTTTGGCCAAATGGTAGTGGCCAGGTTATATTGGTTATCAGATGAATATGTTGGTGATAAATGTTTTGTTTCATCAATGTAACTAATGACATTTTTCCTTCACCAGTGGTACATATCCAGTTGTATAAATGCCAACTACTAGGTCATTATGATGTTTTGATTTGTTAAAATTTAAATTAAATTCTCTGTATTTAATTCTTAAATTTTAAAATAATTGTAGATAAAATCTCGTAAATAGTAATTTTATAATGTAGATCTATATCTATTTTAGGATTGAAGGCATGTAAACAATTTTCTTTTTCATCCATAATTATTTCTATATTTTTCATTTATCTTTTTATTTAGTTTTTAACTCGATCTTAATATGGTGCACATTGTTTTAGGAGTATCCCTACATATTTCAGTATTAAAGTATGTCTAAAGGCAAATATATTTTATCATATGATTCATACTCATTCAGGGCCTTTGAAAGGCAGTTTCAATAAGTGACCGGATTTTAATGAAATGCAATAAGAGCACTAAATTTTTTATTTTCATAGCTTTCAAACCTTTATATAACAATAATAATTATTATGACGTATATATGAGAAATATTCTAAAACTTTTTTTTTTACTACTTTACCTATTTTAAAACTGCATACATGAAACACTCAGGCTACAATCTAGAAAAATTGATAAAAACACACAAGCCATGTGTCTCAAAAGACTGTCTATTTGCCTTCTTCTTAGATGGATAAAAGAGCAATTTTATTGGCATCTGATGATTTTTTGAAAGACATGGGAATTGTGGCAAAAGGAGATATTTTAGCACTGCGGGCCTTTGCTGAGTCTCATCAGTCAGTGGAAGAAACAAGGGAAAAAAGGAAAATGTTACTTGTTGAAAAACTGTTGGGCAGAAAAAAGAGAAGTGGCACCGACTCCAGCACAACCGGAAAAAAGTCCAAAGTGACTAGTGAGGCATTGCCAGCAACTAAGGTCAAGATGAGAAAAGTAAGGCTGGCATGGCAGCATTTTAACCCAGAAACCAAACGTTATGTTATGGTTCGTGAATCAACAGGTGGTGGTCATCGTGAAATGGCTTTATCTTGTGACATCGGCTACTCTGAAATGATCAGTACTCTCACTGACCTCTTTTTTCCAAATGGGGAAAGTTCTCGAGGACAAGCTACAGAAATGGAATTCCATTTGGGCAACTTTAAATGTGAAGCTATTGAGGAAAGTTTCACATTAAACAATTACATTGCCACCAACAAATTAACAAGACCCAGAATTTATCTAATGTCAAAGCAGAGGGATCAAGCAGAAGGCAGTTGTGTCCCAAAGGTAGATGACGATTGGTTTCTTGAAAAGTCTGTTTTCAGTTCATCTTCAGGGCACAGTGGCCATGTGTTTAGGCCTGCTTTCAGTTCAACTCCCCAGCAAGATGATTCAGGGGATGAAATAGTATTCAAAGGATATGGCTTAGCATGTGACAGTTGGGATCTGGATGATACTGTGGTTGACATTAGGTAATTACAGGTTTTTTTTTTATTTTCATAACTTCCTTTGTGCAGTTTAGTAATAAATAGATCCTTTTCACTCACGGATCTTATTAGTCTAAGAACAACAGTACTGCTAATGCCTTGTTCATCCTGAACAGTTCTTAGTGTTAAAGGAACCTTATTATTGGCCAGTGCAAATAGACTTTTCAAATATAGATCTTTGTAACCTCCACTCAAAGAATGAAATGCAAAGTCCAATCATTGATTGTGTGTTATACTGCTAGGAATTATTACAGTCTGTATCATAATTCAGCAGATGATGATGGTGTTGATGATTATTATGTTAGCTGTGAACATCTTTTACTTAACTAGGAAATGGTTTTTTTTAGGAACTTCCCTTCTTCTGAGCAAAAGAAGTTGTTACAGGTGAGGTGTCATGTTATCTTTTTAATTTGGAGCATGTAATTAATTTTATGTGCAGTTGATGATTTCCCCAACTAGGGTGTATGTTGTGTCAACTCTGTTTGCAGTTTTTACCATCAGTCCACTGAGGTTAAGAATTTTGGACGACTGTTTTCTTATATTTGGCTTGTCTAGTGAACTGTGGTTTGAGGAAAGATATACATGTAAGGGCAGCAATGACCTACAATGTATCTGAGAACTTAGCATACAAAATGTAACCAAAGATGTTTGTATTTAAGGTACAGCACATGAATAAAATTTCAAAGGCAGTAGAAGACCTTATGTTTTTCTGCTAATGGCCCATTGCATTTACTGTAAAGTATATTGTAATGCATTACATGTATTCATACTGAAATACAGTTACATGTACATGTAGATATACAAAAATTGTTGAGTTGCCTGTTACGTGCATAAATAAACCCACATATTTTTTCCTGTTTGCACACTTATTATTACTCCCATTATACCTTGGTGTTATTGTGAAGCCACCCCGTAACCCTTTCAGTTTTGGTAGTGTAGTTGAGTACAGAACAATCCTCATCCAACCTGACATTTGTCTCCATCAGTGTGCAATATGCTTAATGGATGTGACATTGGATGATGAGTCAGCACACCCTGTAGGATGTCATTGCACTTACCACGCATCTTGTTTGGGGGAATGGCTGAAGGTATTTTCAAATAATTTTTAATGAAATGGACTGAATATTCCACATACTCTTTTCTTCTTGTTGTATTAAATGGAGATCTCAGTGTGACACTGCATAATTTATATTTTCAATTGCATTAAAAGCAGTTACAACTGTAGTTTATACCAAAATTGAATACACTACAAATGAACTTAACCACAATCATTTTGTACTTTTCAGACAGCTGGTAATGGTTTTATCAAATGCCCAGTGTGTCACTTGCAATTTAAGCAGATTCAAACTGTTCCATTGGTGGGTAAGTCACCTGGATATTCCCAACAGTGTGCAACCCAGTAAGTGCCATTTAAGTGAGCCATTTTACACCTCAAATTTTTGTTTTTGTATCACAAACTACATGTATGTGGTTGTGTGTGCTACAGTACATGTACACGTACATGTAACTGAACCTGGCATCCCAGCATGTGTGTTTGCATATTATTTATAATGATTTAAAATGTTCAAATTTTGTCAGTTTCTCCATTTCTCAGTTTAATTATTGACCAGTGTACTGCACACAGGGTTCTCAGTAGAAGGCGGCACCCAGCGATTGATCGACGCTTAGTTTACATTGTTTGTTTTTCTCTTTGTTTTTCTCTTGTCGTACTTTGTATAATATAGTCAAAAACAAAGAAAACCAACTAAGTTGCTAGTGCTTCTATATGTGACAACTGCCATGTTTTCAATGACGTAAACATCCAGGTATGCGACATTCACTTGAGTCCCAGCCCTTCACAGTGAAATAATTCAGTTCCAGGCCTACACAGTCTGTTTCAAAATTTTTTTTTTCCAATACGATTTTTCAAACAAGCTGAAGCTGTATGAAAAATAATGGTAAATAATTTTCAATTTGATGCTCAAAAGGCTGGAAACTCAATATTTCAAAAGTTTCCGGGGGAACAGCCCCCGCACAAATTTCAAATTTTTATGGCTCAGCAGCCTACTTAACGTTCAGCAGACGCTTACTTCAAATCAGATTGAGAACTTTGCTGCACATGTATCCAATAATAATTTTATGGTGCTAATGAATTGCAATGTGCAATCTTACAATCAGTGGTTACAGTCTCAAATATGTAAATGAAAAAGTAAATAATTAAATTAATGAAATAAATGAATAAATGTTGTTACAATTACTTTTAGTGAATTTTTTTTTTAATTCCTGAGAGTTATTGTATTATTTTCTCAGTAGCAGGCCGCGGCTGTTCTAAAGGTGCATGACAGTATCCACCGGGTAAATCGCTATCCATTGGATAAACACTAGCATAACCAATTGAGTTATCCAGTTGATAGTGCTATCCACCCTTCGATCAACTGGGGCCAGGTCAAGAACTATTGTCATATTCCTCAATTAAAATAGTGTTTTTAGATGAAAATCCAAACGTTTTGAAAATACCAATGCAGAATTGTGAACAGGTACATTGTACGTGATGCATGAACATGGGAAAAGGATGACTTTACAGTTCATATCTTTTACAGTAAAATCTTTGACTACTGGAAAGATTCTGGGTTATCCTACAGAGTAATTTTTGTTGTAAAAGCCAAAGCTACTCATTTATAATTTTTTTTGTGTTACACTAATGCATAGAAAAAACCTTACATGAATATTGAGTCAAAAGATAACTGTAATAATGATTGGGTCATATACTAATTTCACAAAGCCAGGATTTGCATTATAAATTGTATTGTTTTCAATTGCCAAAGTACATATTTAATTGCATTAGGAATGTGATTAAAGAATTCATAATTTTCATGTTGTCTTCTTTTCAACCCTTGAGACATTTACAATGCCCCCATGCAAAGGATACACTATTCGTTTGTGAAGTACAGTGGCTTCTGTTATTTCTGATCAGTTCCACCTGCTGTGGTTGTTTTGTCCTTTTTCCAGTCATTATCTTTGTAATAAATATAATTTGTCATTATAAGTTTTTATCAATTTTTATTCGTTTATTTTTAGGGTATCTAAGGAAGCCAATATGGTGAGTAAAGCCTCCTGACTTGTTATTATCATATTTAATAGTTTTAATATTATTATTAATATTATTATTATCATTATCATTATCATCATCATTATTATTATTATTATTATTGTTGTTGTTATTACGATCGAATAAATTGTTATTATATAAGTACAGAACAGCACATTAATTTTGCATAAGCCTTTTAAAATTTGATTTGAAAAGTTAATGCTGTTTTGTCCACGTCGAAGCCAAAAAAGCAGAGGAACACTATAGGCTGAATAGGCACTTTCACTAAGGTTTGTTACCATTTCTTGGTATGTACCTTGCACACTGCAATCAAATTACTATTTTAATTAATGATTTGATCATTTCAATGCATAACTTGCAGAAAAATCGTAGGTAGGGAGGTTCTTCTGTTAGCAGAGGTCGTCGCTTTCGCCAGGAGTACCTTGCAACAATGATAGGAGAAGAGGTACTGGTGCTTCTTATCAAAAGTAGGATCGAGGAAGAGGCATGGCATTCCAAAACCTGCCTTAATGTTGGTCGTTCACATACTCATTTGTATTGATATGCAGGAAATATAATGTCCACCAACACGTTCCAAGCCAAATAACAAACATTACTGCTATTTTTATTTTACCCAGAGTCTAGCACCTATAGGAGGTAACTCACCCTTCAGCAGATCGAGCGATGAAAGTATCTTGAACCATTACGAGCCAGCAGATGAAAATGACCAGGGATCAACTGATGCAGGTGGAAACGATCAGGACACAGTACATGACAGTGGAAGTATGCAAACACCAGCTGGTACAAGTAGTGGAAGTGATGAGGGATCTGAGTTTGGAAGTGGAAGTGGTCCCGATTTTGGTGATGATAATGGCAAAGATCCACCTCCACCTGATTTCGGTCGGACAGATTCTGTGGTTACAAATGCGACGGAGAGGTAAAAACCTGTATTTCTTTTAAGTTTTTCTGTTTGAGACATAACATGCAAGCAAAATTTGTCCAATGCAGTTGCGATAATTAACCCCCCCCGCCCTCCCACTTATTATAAGTCCCTAGCACACGTCCCCTCAACTTCATCACTTTTTTAGCCTGCAATCATACAAAATTCCTTTTACCAAATTGATCAACCACCGCCTGGTTATCTCAAACCAGTTAAGTTGTTGACAGTAACATTTTAATTTTATGCGTTTAAAGCACATTTCATCATATGATTACGAATTTCATTATTGTTAATAAAATTATTATTATTATTATTATTATTATTATTATTATTATTATTATTATCATCATCAGTAGTAGTATTAGTAGTTACTGTAGTAGTAGTAGTGGTAGTGGTGGTGGTAGCAGCAACAGCAGTAGTAGTAGTAGCAGTATTATTGTAGAGGTGTGGGTTCAATCCTCTGGTCACCCAAAACTGACCGGCTGAGAAGAAAGTGCTATTACATCCGCAAATGGTTAAAGTTTTTAATGTTCTTGGATAAGGGCGACAACCGTAGGCCACGTTTAAAAACTGTTTGAATTCTGCTCAGGGAAGGAAACAGAGGAAATTACATTGTTAATAATTAAACGGTGTTTAATGCTTTTTCTTTTATTAGGACATTGAGGATACGACGGGAACAAGTCTTACAAGACACGATACAAGCATTTACCTGCGATGAAATCATGAACTGCAGCATAAAGGTTGTCATGGTTGACGCACGCGGGAATGATGAGATGGGAGAAGACGAAAAAGGAATCTATCGTGACGCCCTTGCATGTTTCTGGCAGCAGTTCTACCTTACTTGTACGATGGGTGAAAGAGAAAGGGTGCCCACCTTAAGGCACGATTTTCAATGTGATGAATGGACATCTATAGGGCGCATCATAGCAAAAGGAAAGTTGGACCTGGGATACTTCCCCATCATGTTAAGCCCAGCATTTATTATCAGTGTCCTGTTCGGGGAGAAGGAAGTTTGCGAGGAAACTTTGCTTAATTCGTTCTACCGTTACCTTCCCCCGGATGATGAAGTACTAGTGCGTGAAGCGTTTAAAGCTAGCGAAGATGAAGGTGCTTTTGATGATGAAGATCTCGTTGATTTACTTGACCGTTACGCCTGCCGAAAGCGTCCCACCAAGGAAAATGTGAGAGACTTAATTTTAGAGCTTGCTCACAAAGAGCTCATCCAGAGACCACAATACATTGCAGATTGTTGGCATGTATTGCTGGAAAAGAACTGTCAAAAAACTGATTGGTCAACAGCTGCAAAAGTGTACGAACAGTACGAGTCATTGGAGCCTACTACCAAAAAGGTGGTTGGTATGGTGGAGGCGATGCCCTGCAGCAATAGTCAACGCTCGGCACTTGATTACCTCAAGAAATTCATCAGAGGCATGGATGTCACGCAACTTAAATCGTTCCTGATGTTTGTTACCGGTGCCGATGTCCTTTGTGTTCCCACTATTCATGTCCAGTTTACTGAACTGGACGGATTTGCGAGACGACCAATCGCGCATACGTGTGGATGCGTTTTAGAATTGCCTTCTACATATGATGAATACACGGAATTTCGCGCCGAATTCTCGAACGTGTTAGCAAAAGAGAAGTGGCAAAACGATATTATGTAGGTTATCTTCCAGATAACAGTATTTGTTTGTATGAAGATTTATTGTTCTCATTAGATGTCACAAAATCCGTGACTTTTGAGTTAAGCATTGTTTGTGCTTTTGCAAACGTACATATATATTTTGTATTTATGCTTCAATTATCAAGTGTCGTTAGCATTTTAGTTACAACGTAACATTTTGGTTAAAGTTGTTAAATATTTACAATGAAAGTGAAAGTGTTAATTAATTAATTAATTGATTAATGAGCATATCACTGGGCATTTAACTGCAAGCAATTACTTGTGATTGCATTGAAAGGACAGCCGGATTCCTCACAATGGTAAACGGTCTGCTTTGTCGTGAAACCATACTTCACTCTGCAGGACTATGTTCACTTGGCTCTTGCCATTTTTTGTATTCACTCCTACGGAGAACTAACCTGATCGCAAGTTAACGAAAAAGCGTTTCCCTTGTTGCCAAGTTGTCTTGTTACGCTTGAGTAATTTTGCGGTATAGATAATAACGTTGTATGTTGGGTTTGTATTAAACGTATGCCCCATTTTCTGATGTTCTAATACATGTTGTGTTCTTTTTACCAATGACACAAGTTAATTTTTCTTTCACAAAGACCCGGCCCCTTGTTATCTATGATTATTAATTCCGAATTGTAGGGGCTTAACGAATTGTTATAGTTTGTAGGCTTAGATCAAAGTGAGTGACGCAATATTTTCGAATCTCTGAACAACAAAACAATCGTGCTGAAGGGGTCTTTTGATGGCTTTTTGTTTTGGACGATCATCTCAATTTGAAACCTCTTTTTCTCACGTTGGCCGTTTCATTTTAAGAGGGGAGAATCTTAACCACCAAAGTGTTGCTATGGAACCCTGCAAATTGTCATTTCTCGAGTGCCTTTCACTCTACAGTTATACTATTTTGCCTAGTGTGTTCTATTTAATATTTTTTTTTGTCTCGTGTTTGACTCACAACCGTATTTGGTAAATCACGAGTTAACTGTGTTTTTCACATATTTTTAACGCAACAGTAAGAGAAATAGGCTCGATTTCCAGTCGTTTTGGGACTAGGATTAACATCCTCCTCCCATCGAACGCAATTGAATTTTGTATTTAGCCAATTGTATTTTGTACTTGGCAGGCAGGCGACTTTCTGATTGGTGGAAAATACAATTGGCTGGACCAGTGATCCAGCTGTGGTGTGCGCGGAGGAACCAGGGGGTACAAAACGGCTGGTCAATCGGGCCTACATGAAAAAATTCTAGCACGAAATTTGTAGCATGGACTTTTAAAAAAATTATGACGTCATATGGCCCTCCTTTGATACACTTTTCAAAATATCAGTTCCATGTTTTTTTCCAACTAGAAATTCCAAAGCACAGTGTACGAAAATTGATGGGACGGTTTCCATCCGGTAAAAAAAAAGCCCTATATCAATCATGAGGCAAAGATTGTTATCTTCACTGGGGGTTTGAGTCAATCGACGATCAGAGTAGCCTTGTGGGGCCGGATTCCATTTATAGTATTCTGGGTACTCGTATTCTTATTGAAACACAAATACTGACCAATGTTACACCATCCTACATGATCTCGACACGTGGTGGATTTTTTCCTGAAGTTCCCTATGTTTCCCTTTACACATTCTAATGTCACCTGCAACTAATAAAACGAAGAAGTTCGATTTTCCAAGCCTCCTACTAACAGGGAAGACGTTGAAGGAGGCTCTCATTTCTTTGTAACTATTGCTAAACCCATTCGCTCGATAATCTTAATCGCTAATATTGCTGCTCGTCTACAACAATAATTTGTATGAACGAAATGATATGAAATGAATCATATACTGAACTGCGGATATGAAATCAAGTAAAGCTATATGATCCTGGCAGTATGGACGCAATTTTAGCAATTGCGTAGAGAAGCCTGAAAAATTCAGGACTTCAACGGGGTTTGAACCCGTGAACTCACGATACCGGTGCGACGCTCTGACCAATGGAGCTATGAAGCTACTCACTTTGGGAGCTGGTCATTGTGTGTCATTTCGTTCATTGATTCATTCCTCACGGGAAAATTAGAACCCACAAATGACCAACTCTCAACGTCAGTGGCTTCATAGTTCAGTTGGTTAGAGCACCGGTACCGCGAGGTCACGGGTTCAAACCCCTTTGAAATCCTGCATTTTTCAGGCTTCTCTACGCAATTGCAAAAATTGCGTCCATCACTGCCAGGATCATGGCTTAACTTAATAACTTGTATGAAGATCTTTCCCCATTGTTACATGATATGGCATAAGACATGCACTTTAACAATAATATGACAGAGAAAACAAGGCAATGTTTCCATTTTTCATGCGAAAATTTTCGCCTAACTTGGGAAAATTCTTCACTAGCCCCGAAAGATAGATATTCATTCCTTACAGCTCAGATTGTATAATGTTTGGAAAAAAAGGAGGAATCCGAAATTACGCATTTCACACATGTTTGTCAGTTAGTAAATTCCTATGGTTTGGCTTGGTGTCTTGTTGCTGTACACAGCTATCTTTAGCTGTCATAAATCAGAAACAATACGAATCGACTTTCTTTTGAATGGCCTTTCCGTTACGTCTACAATCAGTGGCAAAAGTAGTTGGGACGCTAGTGTCAGAATGGGCCTGAAAACCTCTCAGACGTCAGGAACTAAGCATAACTGTCAAAATTCCACTGAAAACTTCTAAATAAAACTCCCCCCCTCCCCCCAATCAATGTTGAAATAGACAAAGAAATGTATGTTCACTATAGGCAACATTGTTCTGGGGGGGAGGGGGCAATTTTTTAAACTCAGTAAGAAAACCAACTTCAAATGCTGAGTGTCCCAAGACTTTTGCCACTGATTGTAGCCTGTGTCAAGGGAGAATGAAGGGATAGCACACATCCCACATGCATGCATAAAGGTTTTTTGGTTTCGTGCCCATGGTCGCGCAGCCAATGGTATCTTGAATTTTAATGACGTGCAACTAACGAATCAGGTGTCTTCCTTAAGGAAAGTTTGTACTATTATCATCGCGCATACGTTCTACGCATCTTGAGACACCCGGGTTTCCTATGGGTGATCCTTACTGATACAGGGATATTTTTGCGCGAGTTTAAAACTATGCGAAGAAAGCAGAACTTAGCCAATGCTCTTGCTACCCAAAAAGAAAATTGGGGGTGACCATGCATTTTTCAGATACAATGAAGTGTCAATTTGAAAAAGAGCGCCATACATTGCTTTGTATTCCACAGCCTAACCCTAACCCTAAAGCCCGTTCATTGCTTCACCCGCTCGCCAAACTGAAGGCTGCAATAAACCTCAAACAGAGGACTGTTTATCTCTGAAAAAAAAAACACTCTTCACAAAATTCATAAATCCATTAACCACATACCTCTTTCAGTAAGTTCCATTCTTCAAGTTGTGATTTTAGATCCACCTACACATGACGCATAAAGCCTTTGCTACTCTCCACTTTTTACATGGACATTGTCATGTTCTCGTGCACTGAGAAACCTCTACGTATAATCACCCGTGAATTAACAAATATCACTGGAGGAAGTGATGAAAAAATTTAAAGAAATGTTGTTTGGTATTCTACTACTAAGCAGTGTTAAGTAATCGCTTATCCGAAAAGGTGAGACACTGTGAAAAAAAAAGAGCGGAAACTCGCTTGGAATGTTTTCAGCAATTTAAAAGGCCTGGCCAAACGCTCGCAACATTTCAACGCAACATCTTGCAACATTGTTGCATGATGATGCGACATGTGTTGAACGGGGTGGCCAAACCCACGCAACATTTCCATAATTTTCAACACAACATGTCAATGTTCATGTGCCGCAGGCCCCTGGGGCGCAAGAAGTTGACCCAACGCGCATGCCCTAGCGCAACAATGTTGCGTGGACGTGGCCAAACGAGTACAACATCGTGCAACATCCAAAATGTTCACGAAAAATTTGACCGTTTTCAAATTTGATCCAACATCATCCAACATGTTGCAACATATCGCAACAGGGTGGCCAAACGTATGCAACAGGTTGTGCTCAACAATGTTGCAAGATGTTGCGTTGAAATGTTGCGAGCGTTTGGCCAGGCCTTAAAATGAAAAAAAAAAGAAAAATAAAAAACAAAGAACAAGTTCATTTTCAAGCGTATAGCCATTCAGAAAAACAAATCAAAGACGACAATAAAACTATGGCTAGAAGAATGTAAGACATTTACGCATTGGAATCGATGGCAAAGCGGAGCCGAAACCCAACTCATTGAAGACCAGCGTAATGCCGAATATATAAATATAAGAAACAAATGTGTGAGTTTGGAACTCTGCCATTTCAACAGCAACCAAGCAAAGAAATCATGACCAGACGCGGCGGCATCGAGGTCAAATCATAACAATGAAACTGAGAATAATGGTTTCTCTATTGTTACAAAACAAAAGCTCGTTGTGTGAATACAATAAAGCAACCTTCACACGTCACAATTATTCAAAATGTCAGCACTGGGGAAACCAAAACAAGAGTTTTGAGATTTGTCTTTGTCGGATAGAAACTCTTCCATTGAAATAAGATCGAACAATTTGGATTGTAATCATTATGATCAATATTTTGAACGACTTAAACTTAAAAACAATAGAAGCTGCTCACAATACCAAACAATGTCAGGTTACGAGAGCTTCTACATTACTCACTGCTTTAGTTGTTCCATACACTGCGATGTTCTTTCGCATGGAGAATCGTTATATCATAGTTAATGCATGGAGATGTTTATGAATGTCGACAAATCTGTTTGTTTCATGCTATGTCCGTATGTTTGGCCTCGACTACGCACTAAACACCTTTTTTCGCGAAGATAACTAATCCGAGTCTATCGATTAAATTACGCTCAACTAATTTGTGAACCCGTGCGAAGCGAAAACAAAAGATGGTGCACTGTCAATTCACCATCGATTTCGACATTGTTCTGGCTTTTAAGAGTTTTAAGGCTTCATAACCAGTCCCGGCCCTTGATTAGCTATGATTATATTTAACTATGATTATATTTAAGCTGAGTATAATTAAGCTTGTTAACATTTTAGATGATCGCATGCGGTAACAAAAAGGAACAAGAACGCCTTAGCTTCCTGCCCATTGTGCAATTCGACTTCGTCGGACCAGTTAGCCGACGCTTAGGAGGTAACGAATTAAAAGGAGCAGAGAAGCATTGTACAGGAATGCCAGAAAGCATGCAGACCTGCTGAACGCTGCTGAGACTTGATTCTTAATCAATTAAGACGATATACACATGTATGACACCCTCGACGCCCCGCCCTTGCTCTTAACATTTTGGTAAATTTCTTGGCCGTCCTCATCCTCAAACGATGCTACATAACCACAGTTTAGGTTATGTAATGGAAATATTGCTCACTTGAAATCTTCGTTGGAACACTTAAAAATTTGTGGCTGTTTTCCTCCTACGGGTCGTGATGAAAAATATCTGCGAGATTTCCGAGCTTAAATCGCTGCTCAGCCTGCGATGAAAGAAAGAAATGGTTGGTGCAACTTTCGAGAAAGATCTAGGTGAGATGTCAAGGGTCAAGGCGATGGGACCTTTTGAAGCTAATTTATGGCTGTGTTCTTCGGCCAGACATGATTCCACGTCGCCGACTTCCATGCGAAACAAAGAGATCACTTGGTTCCACGGGATACTGGAAACTTAAAAAAAACTTGCGATTTGCGACTACAAATAAGAATAACATACTACGCGGTCCGCCTTACACGAATCCCACGTAACCAGAATAACAAAGCATTTGGCAGTCAAAATTGGAGACACCTACCTTCTCCTGAAAATTTGACTTTGTACTCTGCCTTCTGCAACGCAACCTAACTTACACGTGCTTGCAGCCAACAAAATCACAAAATTTTCGAGACATCCCTTAAGCTTTGGCCAAGGGCACGGGTTACCGGAAAGTTAAAAATACATCAAAATTTGTGACTCCGATGAAAACTACCAAAGACCGAAATATCAACGCGGACTGACTACGTCATCCCGCGTAATAGCAGACCTTCCAACCCTCACGGCTTAGGATGCCAACTCACAGTCTCACGGCTTTACCTGTTAATCTCACGGTGAATCAGAAAGCCTTAAAATTGCCAATCAATTCCGGAAGGCATGAAGGAATATCGAGAAATCTGTGCTCATAACAGCCGAATTCATCAAAACTAATTTGTGAGGGAAATGGCGGCAATGCTAGGCTCAGTCTCCAGCCGTTGGTGTCTCGTTGCGCCCACGATCCTCCCCTTTCACCGTGTTTTAATCTTCTCAGCTCTGAGAAAAAAGCAGCTAAAGAGTTCAACAAAGAGCACTAATAAGGTAAAGAATACTCTGAAACAAATAATCTGTCGTTGTTGTTTTTATTTGACACATATTTTTGAAGTCTCCAGGTTTGAGGTCCTAATCTCCAGGTTTTTCTGGGCTTTTTTTTGAAAATCTCCAGATTTGCATGTCATGGGGGTTGGAAGGTCTGTAATAGTGATTCTAATAATAGTAAAAAGAAAATTAAAAAAAAAAAAAAGAAATAGAGAAAAGATGGGGAAAGCCGTTAAATATGAAGATTACTCATTTGCTTGACAATCAGTTCAGGTTCTAAATATTGATCTGTTTTCTTCAAAATGTTAATGAGCATACTGTGTAACTGTTTATTAATAATTATGTTCGGTTAAGTCTTTTAATATGCTTGGGACATTGTTCCACAGCCCCGCTCCGAACCTAGAGAATGAAGACCTTCCAAGCCCAAGTCCTATAGCTAAGTGCACTATATCAAAATTAATAGGAGCTGCTCACCTAGTATCACGGTACGGATGTACATCTGCATGGAACGGTTTTGAATAACGTTTGCATATTGACACGGGGTAAATGATTTCTAACATCATCGTAGATGAGGTTAGAAAATGTTTCAAAATAAAGGAGGTTGAACCCGTTTTTACCTCAGTTGAATGTCAAATCAGCAAAGTAAAGAGAACCAAGTCTTAATTATTGCAATAAGCCTGACCTAAGCCTAAAGAATGATTGCAGCCAATTTAGAATTGGTTTTAGTTCGTATCATGTCTGCCGGTTACGACTTATTATATACAATACCATACAATGAAAAGAAGTGTGTGTGTGTGTGTGTGTGTGGGGGGGGGGGGGGGGGGGAAGGGGGGGGGGGGGGGAAGATAGCGTGTAGTGGTGAAGGCACAGTCAGCTATCAAACCCAAAAAAATGATTGAAATTATCTTTTCCTGTTCTGGGTCGCACGCATTTCAACACATCTTCCCACTCTTCCTTATCATCTTATCGGCTCCTTTTTTCATAAACTCATCTATTCTGTTACAGCATCACAACCTACGAGGGAAAGTGCTATGCGTGGGTACTCTGAATCACCCGATCTGTAGTCGGTCAGACTTAGGTAGGGGGCATATTCAACCTATAGGTAAAGTGAAGATCACTAATTTCACCTAAAAACGGATTCAACTAGACATCAGTTTTTTACTAAAAACAGTAGCTTGGACAAGTAAATATGTTATAATTGCTTATATGATATCGTTAATGTGATCGAGAAGATCTGTGTACAATTCCAAAGCTTCATCTGGGCTTCTTGGACATGTTAGATTTTCATCCTCCATAATCATTGCAGCAAGTTCTTCAAAAATTTTGTGTGAAAAATCCAACGTATTTTGACCACGGCAAATTTGTTCGGCAAGTTTTATATCATCCAGCGTGACATCGTGAATATAATTGGCTCTTCCATTTAACTGGGGCAAAAAATACAACACATCTGGTCTACCAGAAGGGGAATCACGGTTTAAAGGCTGTGGCCGTATTCTATGTAAATTCCATAGCTCTGCAGTTTGATGCAATTCTTCTCTTATCAGTGGCATGAAGCAAAACTTGAGGCACTCTACATGCAGGATGTCATCGTCATTGTACAGACCTATTTCCCTCATATCCTTAAAATAATTTATCCAAAAGTCTGTGTTTAGTTTTCTCAAGATGCTCCACCAGGCTTCTATTCTCTGGTTGGAAACAGACCGCCCATACATGAAACTGTTGTCTCCTTGAAACACGTCTTCGTGTCCCTCTCTAAAAAAACGTTGAATAGCTGCAACGTAACAATTTTCCGTACCACAGTCCCCTCGAACGATTCGTGATGTTCCTCCTAAGCTACGCACTGTCTTTGGCTATGACAATTGGGTTGTTATTGGAGTGATCTACCTCAAGCCACATAATGCGACGGCTGTACCCATCGATGGCCCCATGAATACAAAACCCAAAGGGCTTAAGTTTATCATAGCCATCGATGTGCCAGAGAAAGTTGGGTCCATTAGCCTGGTATGTGCGTCTTCTCAAACGATTCTTTGAGCGTCTTTGCACTCCTTCTGGATCTAAGGCTTTCAATGCAAGTCTCACTGTCTCCCTGTCAACAACAAGTCCGTAGGAAGAACATATTTTTTGATGCATGAGCCGATAACCAACCGAAGTGCCGTTTCCCATCTGCAGTTCATTTTCGATTGCATCTACTACTGCATTCACGCGGCTTTGCTGATTTCTCCGTGCAAGGCTTCGCGAGCGCAGAATTCTCTTTAGCTGTCTTATGCTAATACGGATTCCATGGTACACGAGGAGAAAGCAAAGAATTTCCAAGTAACTTATCCCCATCCAAAAATAACGTTCTATCAGAGTATCGCGATCCATTACCGTTCCCCTCTGTTCCAAAAATGGAGGGCCTATACATTGCACTTTGCTGACCGTAGAAATGCCCAATACAACCATATACATCAGCATTTTAGAAGACAAAGCAATCGTTCAATCAGACGCGATAATGGCAAACTAAGTCTGCAAAAGAAAACGCATATTATTAAAATGATAATAAATCAATAAAGAAAACTAACAGGCGCTTTCCTTTTAGGTATCCTTTCTCGTTAAAGTGGTCTCTTTCCCCGGATCAAAGGATTCTCAGACCTCGTTGGCGAATCCAGTTGAACATTGGACAAACCCGAAACGGCTGTTCAGTTCAAGTACATGCATTTGACATTTTAGAAGGATAGGTCATCAATTGCAGTTTTCAGGACCCATAAATTTCCCTTCCTTTGCTTATTATTATTATTATTATTATTATTATTATTTTGAAATTCACGCACACAAGTAAAAACTGGCATAGACACGACCCATCAGTTCATATAGTCGCTAGGACCAGTGACCACAGTGTCCGCATAGTTTCACAAAATAGAAATAGAACGAGTTGAGAACGAGTAACAATGATACCTTCTTTTCATGCGCTAGACGATCGCAGGATCGTTCAGTTGCCAACTGATTTAAAACCCATTGAGCCGTTTTCCTAACCATATTTGGGCAAGATTCTAAGACATACAGATCTTTACATAGAGTCTTAATCAATTATACCTAAAAAATAACGTATACACGATTGGAGAACAAGTTTATATACTGGAAACCGCCACTCACCTCCTCGGTGTTCGCCATGTTGAGAGTAAAGTGAAGCACGTGATGCGCATGACGCGCAAAAATACTGCGCAGTGGTCCAAGTGTCAATTGCCAGTTATAAGTGTCAATTGCTACTTATAAGTGTCAATTGCCAGTTATAAGTGTCAATTGCTACTTATAAGTGTCAATTGCTACTTATAAGTGTCAATTGCCACTTATAAGTGTCAATTGCTACTTATAAGTGTCAATTGCTACTTATAAGTGTCAATTGCCAGTTATAAGTGTCAATTGCTACTTATAAGTGTCAATTGCTACTTATAAGTGTCAATTGCCAGTTATAAGTGTCAATTGCTACTTATAAGTGTCAATTGCCAGTTATAAGTGTCAATTGCTACTTATAAGTGTCAATTGCTACTTATAAGTGTCAATTGCCAGTTATAAGTGTCAATTGCCAGTTATAAGTGTCAATTGCTACTTATAAGTGTCAATTGCTACTTATAAGTGTCAATTGCTACTTATAAGTGTCAATTGCTACTTATAAGTGTCAATTGCTACTTATAAGTGTCAATTGCTACTTATAAGTGTCAATTGCCAGTTATAAGTGTCAATTGCTACTTATAAGTGTCAATTGCCAGTTATAAGTGTCAATTGCTACTTATAAGTGTCAATTGCCAGTTATAAGTATCAATTGCCAGTTATAAGTGTCAATTGCTACTTATAAGTGTCAATTGCTAGTTATAAGTGTCAATTGCTAGTTATAAGTGTGAATTGCCAGTTACTATTGTTGACAGTTAGAAGTGTCAATTGTCAGTTATAAGTGTCATTATGAAATTTTTTTTCTGAACTATTGATGGCCCTTACAAGCCACCGTACGTCTAACTACTACTACAGACTCGCACAGGAACTTGCTGGCCAATTCCATTCGGAAGTCAAATTGCAAAAGTAATTCCAATTCTACGATCAAAACACAACAACATTGACAACAATTTGCGGAAACAAGCAAATGAGAACTTTGCGTGACAACCATCGTGGAACTGTGGCTATGTTTTGTAGCGTTTTAATTGTATTGAGGAGAAGGTTTTTACGAAGTAAACATTAATTAAATTTGGTTCTAAAATGTTGAGCTAAGCGAATCTTCAGTGCCTTTAGGAGTTAGCGCATGTTACCGACAAAAACTCCAATTTCAGTCGGAAATTCTCTTCATTTCGAAAAACAAACTAAGAGCTTCCCGGTGCTCTGTAATTTTTTTGACTAATTTCCACTATAAACGAAGGAAAGATGCAAAACTAAATAAAATTCAACCGAAAAAATATTGGGAAAAAAATGACATACCGACACAGGCTAGGAGAGCGATACTTTGTAGACTTGAATATTAAGCCAGAGGGTAAATTGTATTAATGTTAGCTTCACCATCAGAACAGATTTACCTCGAGGTCGTTTGACAGGGTTTTATATTTGAGTTATATGCAGGAGTTTTACGAAGCGACAGAGAGCTTGCAGTGCTATCCCGCGCTCATTCCTGTGAAATAAACGCCAGGAAATCAAGTTTAATACGTCTACCGTGGTTTTCTACGAGATCCCTGTTACTATACAACAACTATACAACAAACGATAGATTTATATATTTCTATCGAATGGTAAGAGTAATCGTTTTCTAACAACATTTAAATACATTTCAAGTTGTTTATTTTACTGCCTGAAAAAGCGCATAACAGGGAAACATAACATAACAGTGCAAGTCATCATTATATTGCTTGATTCAGTTTTCTCGCTCCAATTAAATGATATTTTGGACTGGCTGATTGAGATTTCAGTATGAAACGAATGCTACCAAGACCAATATTCATATACCTGAAGATCCCGCTTGAAGTCCTCCTTAGCAAAATGACCGACCCGAACAAACAATATAGCAGTCGGGTTTTCAGGTTTGAGGAATCCATCCATGTTTTATTTTCGCAGGCCAACTTTTCTTTAAATTTTCATTTTCCGGTGGAATCTTCTGTTTTGTTTATTCAATAGACACGTGTCTAGTTTCATCCCCCTCGAAAGCGTAAAAAAACCAACAGAGGTAATTGTTAATGTGAAAAAGCCTTGCTATGTGTATTTAGCAACATCTGAAAGTGTCGTCGGCGAAACAAATACGTTTGCTGAAGCATCAAAGACGGCTGTCGCAGAAGAAAGAAAGTGAAAAAGAAAGGAAGGTAGGTTTGTCGAATATTTCTATGTCGCGTGTTCAAGGTTTTAGTCTTGTTAACATTTGCCGTGGCTGATTTTTGCCGCCTAGTTTGATTGACCAGAGAATCTACACTTGAGTTTCTGTCGCACTTATGGCCTACTAGCTTTTGAACCAAAGAACCGCTTACCATAGTTCATCTTACATTTGAA
This sequence comes from Montipora capricornis, assembly GCF_036669925.1. Taxonomy (NCBI): domain Eukaryota; kingdom Metazoa; phylum Cnidaria; class Anthozoa; order Scleractinia; family Acroporidae; genus Montipora; species Montipora capricornis. The sequence goes on along the minus strand of NC_090892.1, from coordinate 25,263,556 downwards.
TTTCTTGGAGCACGAAGAACTTGGTAACGAACACGTTTGTTGACTATTGACTCGTCATATCCAAGATGACGCTCTCCAAGTCACGAAAGAGGCAACTTCAAAGTGCTCTTGTCACATTTTTAAATGGAACTGGACAAAACTGCAATTATTTTTCGAATTCGTGGGGAAA
>NC_090892.1:25220887-25258387 GCF_036669925.1 Montipora capricornis | reverse complement strand
AAACTCTTTGTTTAGACACCATTCTGTACACCTCCTAAATGTCCGTGACTCTCTGTCTGCCTCAATGTTCTCCTGGCCGGGTATGCGGGCCATTGTAAGCCACATGTTGTGAATAATACACCATTCCCATATGACCTTGGTGAGAGTATTAAGTTTGGGGGAGTGACATGTACCCATATTATTCAGCGTAGCTTCTGTGGTGGTATTATCCACCATAACTTTGACATGCTTATTACTAGTCAAAGTGCTAAATGATTTAAGAGCAAATAAAACTGCCAGCATCTCTAAGTAATTAATGTGTTCCCTGGCCTCCTCCGCTGTCCAGAGGCCACCTGTTGACAAATCATTTGTTGCTGCGCCCCATCCCATTTTTGATGCATCCGATGTAATTGTAATGTCAACATCACCCTTGCTTATTGGGTTGTAAGCTGTCTCAATGGAGTCAGCTCACCATACAAGTTCATCCCTACTTTGGGCTGATATTTCCATGGTTGCATCAAAATTTCCTTTACTAAAGTTTAGAGCTGTAGTTTTATCATACTCCAGTGATCGGTAATGTAGGGGACCATAAGCTGACCCTGGGAAACTTGATACTATGTATCCAAGGTACTGAGCTACTTTCCTTATAGTTGGTTTCTTGCTTTGTAGCAAGTCTGTAGCTGCTTTTTTCAGCTTGGCAGCTTTTTCTGGTGTGAGCCTCACACACATGGACACCGATTCAAAGACAAATCCTAAATACACCAATTTTTGGGTGGGGGTAAACACAGATTTATGTGGGTGTACCACAAAACCTTAAGTGTCTAAAATTTTGACTGTGTCAATAACATTCTGTGCACAATCATCCCAGTCTTGGCCAAATAGGCATGAGTCATCAATATAATTTGTAGATAAGTGGCCACGTTGTCGAAGGGTGGAGAAAACTAGCTTTATTCTTTTTGTAAATTTACGAGGGCAGCACGCCAGCCCATTGGGGAAACACGTAAATTTATACAACACATTATTCCACTCAAATTTGAGGAATTTTGTGATGCGATTTTGCAATAGGGACTGAGAAATAATCGTCCTTAAGGTCAATGGAGGCCATGTAGCAGTTGGTAGTCATTAATCTAATGTCTGTCCAGACTGAGTCCATTTTAAAATGCTGATATTCAACATGCTGGTTATGACTCTTTAAATTTAGGATCATTCTGAAGGATCCGTCTTTTTTCTCAGTTACAAAAATGGGTAAGAGGTATTCTCCTATTTCATGTCCGCAAGAGACAATAACCCCCTTGTCAAGCAGCTTTTGAATTTCTGCATCTATAATCAGTGAGTCACTGATGTTATATTTTTTATCTTTGGGAATTCTATTTGTTATTGGTGAAGTACAGAACTCTATGTACTGCCCTTTCACACAATTAACGACTTCTGTATCAGAAGTGATCTTATTCCATTTACAAAAATAATGTGCCAGTTGGCCACCTTCAAAACTTTCCACCTTGGTTTCTAAATAATTTTTGAGTAATGGCTCACAAACGATAAGGTTGTTTACCTGTAAACTGTTAAATATGTCAGTGGATAGCCTTTCAACAATCAGGGTTGCTTCTTCCCTTGGTCTTGTCGGGAGTATGACCTCTGATTGGGCTTCCACTGACGGCTCTTCGCTAAAAAAGGCTGCCTTCTACGCTTGTCTGATTTCCGCGGGAAATTTCCCCGGTAATTATTCTTGTAATTTTGGCGGTTTTCTACTGCGCCGCCTATCCTGTTCGAAGCACGGATGCTATTGAGCCGGGCCTGGAGGTCGTCTCCAAACACAAAGGTCGTCACAGGTACATGTGAGGCACATAACCCTGCATATTCTTTGTTTAAGTGGGGTTTTATGGACTCCCTTCGGCGGTGTGACATTTCAATGTGAGCATGACCTAGAAGGGCAACCGCGTCGGTATTCATCTTTATCAACGTTTTTAGGTCAGAGTCGACATTCGACTGTTGTGTATGCTTCACATTCATTATCAATTCGGGCGATTTGCACAGTAGTGCTCCAACCGTAGCCAGTGTTTTTTGAGTTGAGCTCGACCTGAGGTCATGCTGTTTCGCTGAGTGGCTCAAGTTATCCCATATTTCGGGATTTACCCTTGGTATTGTGAGAGTCTCACAGTTCGAGGGACGTAAATATTTCCCATACTTATCTTTCAATTTTGAGTCTGGCAATTTCGCAAACCATTGTTTTTTTATGATTTCTGCAAGTTTTTTATCAATAGCAGGCCCCGTATCCTCCGAGCTCTGCAGTTCCTCAGCAATCTCCGACAACAATGGGTCATTGCCGTCTGTTTGCTGGTGTCGAGCATTGTGTTGTTTTGAATCGTCGCCATAAAGCTCCTCGAGGTCTTTGTCCGAGTCATCATCTTCCTCTGAGGAGCTAATATCCTTCGAAGTGGTTGCTCTTTTCTTCTTTGGATGAGAGGAATGGTCCTCTGGTACGTTTGAGTGAAGTCGCTTGAGGGATCGTTGCATCACCTGAATAGAGCCCGCCATCGCTTCGAGAGAACTGTTCAAATTCTGCATAACCTGAACCATCGGGTTCGTCGTTGCTGCCGTGGGACTTGTCTGCTGCTCCTTTGACTCATCACTAATCAGTTCATACTCCTCTTCGGGTGATAAAGGGTGTTTTTCTTTTTCTTTGGTCGCCATCTTCAGACACAGTACCGAACGCTCTTAGATTACGCGCGCAACTGAATGCTTGGGTTACACGTACATATCTCACGTGACTCACTAGTGAGTGAGACTGGCATCGAAATAGAATTCACCTTGATAGTGAAGCTTAGGCCTGTTCGAAACTCAAATGAAATTGTCATTTCGATTTAAGCGCGGCAGTAGCACGCGTGGCACGGCTGAATTTGGTTCGGTAGTAGCAGTAGTAGGCGCAGCACGGCTGAATTAGGTTCGGCACGACTACTTAGCACGGCAGGACTTGCCATGCCGCACGGCAGTAGCACGACTTGGTTTCAAACAGCGTGCTATTGTTGCGCCGGACTCAATTCATAAATTAATTTAATGTATTTTGCATTATTTGCATACTATTACGCTGGCTGGATGGTTTGTTTAGTCTTTTGAATTTGGCGCGACTGTATTAGGTCCAACGTTTGAAACCGCTGCCGTGCCATCGTCGTGCCACTGCCAAGCCAAATTAATTTGAGTTCGGCACGGCAGTAGCATGACGTTTGGAACAGGCCTTAGCGGACACAAACAAAAGAAATGAATAAACATGTTCATTCAGTTTCCTCTGTTTGTGTCCTCTAGGCCTCGCTGCCAAGCTGAATTTTAATATATCGAAAGTGAAACTTCCGACGCCAACTACAGATGGCGGAATCAATTGATGCGTGACGCAACTCACCAATCAGCATCTTTGGCTTCCACGGTACATTCGTACATTCAAACTCGGCGCTGATGGAATCTGTACGAATCTTTTCACTGAGGAATTTCTAAATACATATCATAATGGTGTTCGAAGTGTGCACTAAACAAAAACTCCAATTCACTTTGTGGAGGCGGAGTCGATCCTCGGTCGGCTATATTCGGAAATTTGATTGATGGTTTGAAGGTGAGATTCCGCAGAATTATGAAAATCGCAGTAAAGTGTAGAGATCAGCGAGTCATCAGTGTCTCTGGGAGTTGGCGCTCCTACTCTTGGGCTCCTGTCAGCGTATATTAACTCCAATTTCAGCCGGAAATTTTCTTAATTTCGAAAAACAAACTCCGATTTTCGCGCAGACAAACTTCGATGCGCGCAGAAACTAACTTCGATTTTAAAACACACACAAAAAGTCCGATTACATGTCCCTTAAGAGCATTCATAGCTTCCTTAGGTCCCTTAAATTTTTTGGCTAATTTTTTGACTAATTTTCACATGAATGAAGGACAGATGCCGAACTTTCGAAAGTAACAGTACAGGAGAATAATGACAAAAATTGAAATAAACAAAAAAAAATTGAAAAATAAAAGAGACACCCCGACCACGACCCCGGCCCAGCGTTTCGGCTACCGCCATTTTTTTAAATAGTAATTTCCACCATAAGTGAAGGACAGATGCCAAATAATAGAAAATAAAAGTACAGGAGAATAATGACAAAAATTGAAACAAAAAAAAATTGCAAAAATGGACACCGGACCCCCGACCCCGAGCCCGGCTCCGGCTCCTACCGTTTATGTTATCTTACAAACAGCGAATTCCAAAAAGAAGCTAATAATAATTCTCTTTCTGAAAAGGTTCCTTTAATGTGAATTCGATCCTGAAACGACATTTAGATTTGATCTAGACCTGTAAGGCTGAAAATCTGTTTTAAGAAATTTGAATGTGCATTTGGACTAAAAACTTGGATGAAGATTATATCCTCAGTTACGTAATGGCAATACTTCATATATTAGATCACACAATACATCAAGCAACTTCTGATTCCGATCAACTTGTGATGTGAGGACCTCTGAATGCCCAGTAACTACGCAGATTGCAGATTGTGCATGCAGAATGAGGACATTTTCATTTCATTCTTTAATCACCGATAACCAAAAAAGAGGCATGACATTGGAGGCAGTACAGCCCAGTGGTTAGGGCGCTTGCCTTGAGATCCGGAAATCCCGGGTTCAAGACATGTTCTGACCACTCGTTGAATTTGTTCCAGGTAGTCCCTGGTTCAATTTCCTGACTGCACTTGTAAATAGCCAGCTGGTTTGCCTCCAGCCAGTTGCGATTCTTAAAGTTGTTCTGTTAAATGCTCGGAGATATAAGCTATTAGCTACTCTAAAACTTCAAGGGTAAATAATTAACAATTATTGGGCGAGGTTGAGCGAAATATCGTGATTTGTCAGTCGCAAGGGCTGAGGCAAATAATTGATCTGCGAGACTCTGACAAATCACGATATTTTGCGATAACCGAGTTCAATCGCGCCGAGGTAAATATCCACCATTATAATCCATCAAATATTTTCGCTCGCGCGCGAATATTCCCCAGCTAAAACTGGGGAATATCCGAGGATATTCCCCAATGATATTCCCCAATTTTTAAAACCGACTTCAAGGATTCAAGTCTCACATTAAAATCAATGTTAGCATGGCAGAACGGTTTGCTTTCGTAACAGAAGAAGAGATAAACCTGCTGGTTGATAGAGCGGTACCAGAAAACATCAAAAAATCCACTTCATACGCTGTTAACGTTTTTGACGGTAAGCTGTTTGTAAATCGTATCCGCCACTTGTATCCGCACAATTAAAAAAGTATGTTTTCCTTTCACTAAAATGTCTGTTCGAAATTCTGGAAATGAATATTGAATGACGCGGTTTTGGAAGCTCACAGTTTTCCTCGAGCTTCGCTCTCGGAAAACTTTTCGCTTCTCGGAAAAGATAATGCCCGCGGACAAATATCCGAGCATATTTTCGCGCCAAATGAAGGCTATTGTTTATCTATTCACCTTCACTTCGGTGAATAATTGTTAATATATTTTTTTATCTGTGAATGACACCAACATATGTCATCAAGCTTTATTCGGTTGTAGAAATAATCCCTAACAGTGCATTTTGCGAAAAAACATGCACAAGATCTGAAGTCTAGCATGACCTGAACAATCCGGAACAATTTGAACGTACGTCAAAAAATTGATTTAGACTGAAGCCTACCTCTCAAAATGTTTGATATTAGTTAAATTTCAAAGATTCAGTCGTCCTCGGCGCTATAAATTGAATTGAACCACCTTTACTTGAAACGCTTTCTTCTTCAAAAAAGCCAATTTTTTGGATTCCCAAGGTCCGGCCATCAATCGTGCACAAAAACGAGAGCTTCAACTCTGCCTGGGTATATCCAGCCGGTCCCAAGACCGGGTAAAAGAGGAGGGTTGGGCATGGGGCTAACAACCCCATCCCGTCAAACAATTATTGTTACCGAAACCAACGCCAGAGAAACAATCATTGGTGGTGACGGGGATGATACTAGCCAGGGAACTGGACGGATGACGGATGTCAACCAAACCCTCCAGGGAGTTGACACCCCGACTGTGGATTTCTTGAGACCGAAAGAGAAGACTAGAATAGCTTGTTGGAATGTAAGAACTTTGTACCAGACCGGTAAGCTTGCCCAAGTAGTATGGGAGTTTCAAAACTACGGCCTCGACATCCTTGGTGTCTGTAAGGCTCGTTGGACAGGGTCGGGACAGAGAACATTAGCATACCATACTATATTCGGGCAGATTGGATGGCCATCACACAGAGGGAGTGGCCTTGATCATGAGCAGGAAGGATAGGACACTCATCGAATGGAAACCATCAGGATCGAGACTGCTCAAGGCCAGGTTCAACTCAAAGTACACTAAGTTGACGGTGATAATGTGCTATGCTCCCATTGAAGATGCTGAGGAGGCAGACAAAAATGCTATTTACGAACAGCTGCAGGCAGTGACTGATAAGGTCCCAACACACGACCTTCTTATGGTGTTGGGAGACCTGAATGCCAGACCCGGGAACAATAACATTGGCAGGGACCGTGTGATGGGGAAGCACGGTATAGGTACCATCAATGACAATGGAGAAAGGCTGTGTCACTTCTGTGATGAAAACAACATGGTCATTGGAGGTACCTTGTTTCAGCATAGAGGTGTTTACAAGACAACTTAGACCTCGCCCAGTGGAGCCACTAAAAGCAGAATACATCACACTCTGATCAACGGAAAATGGAGAAGCTCCTTACAAGATGTAAGGGTCTACAGAGGAGCAGATGTCGCCAGTGATCACAACCTGCTGGTGGCAGTTGTCTCACTGAAGCTGCGGAGGGCTCGAAGGGGACAGAGAAGGGGACAACAGTTCCATTCCCGTAAACTGAGAGATGACCGGATCAGACAAGCCTTTAGACAGGAGCTGAAAAAGCGCTTCCAAATCCTGGGGAAAGAACAGGAAATGAACGTCGACTCCTTTAATCAGGCATTCAAGGCAGCGGGAGAGAAGGTTCTTGGATTTAGAAAGAGGAAGAGGAAGGAATGGATACAAGGGGAGACCTGGGAGAAAATAAAAACAAGGAGAGTAGTCAAATGAATGAATGAATGAACTCCACCCAGTCAGAACGCGTCCGTGACCAGCTGAGGAGAAAATACTCAGAATTGGACCATGAGGAGGAAAAAAATGACCAACCTAGACAAGAATAAATTTGTAGAGAGACTGGCGGATGAGGCACAAAAGGTTTCTGGTAAACAAGATCTGAAGACCCTATATAGAATTAACATCATGTTAAATAATGGTTTCAAAAATAACGATATCCCTGTAAAAGATATAGATGGCAATGTTTTCTCGAAAGAAGCAGAAAAGCTTGCTCGCTGGAAGGTACATTTTGGAAGCATTCTAAATAGGCCAGAACCTGAACAAGTAGCTGAGATTCCACCGGCAGTAGAGGACTTGGATATCTGCATAGATCCACCTACCATGGAACAGGGGAAAGCTGCCATCAAAGCGATGACGAGCGGGAAGGCAGGTGGAGCAGATGGAATGACAGCAGAAATGCTCAAGGCTGAAGAACCTGAAACACCACGCCTTTTGATGTGCATATTCAGAGAGATATCGGAGAGCGATTTCTGAAGCGTGGAAGATCGGACTCATTGTAAAATTACCCAAAAATGGTGATTTGGGTGTCTGCAACAACTGGAGAGGCGTCACTCGGCTCGCCTTTACCAGCAAGGTCTTCAACAAGATCATCCAGACAAGACTGGCTAAACAAATGGACGGGTAAGTACATCAGGCAGGAACAGGCAACCCGTTCCGCCCTGGATGCTCGTGCTCTGACCACATCTTCACCCTGAGGCAAATTCTAGAGCAGAGCAAGGAATGGAATGCTCCCCTGTATCCCAACTTTATTGACTTTGAGAAGGCGTTTGACGGCATTCACCGAGATACCCTGGGGAAGATATTAAGGCACTATGGGATTCCACCAAAGCTGGTAACTGTCATCAAGATGCTTTACCTTGAATTCAAGTCCCAGGTTATTTGCAATGCAGCGCTTACAGACGCCTTAAGCGTGACCACGGGTGTGAAACAAAGGTGTATTCTCACCCCCTTTCTGGGTTTTGAAACAAGTGACTAGTAGTGGAAGAAAAGGGATTAGATGGACATTGCCCAGTGTCTTGGAAGACCTTATTGCGCTGCTCGCCCACCGACACCAGGACATGCAGGGCAACTACAGCAGGGAACTTAGGCCTGAAGATCAACAGTAAGAAGACAAGGTACTTAAGGATGAGTAGCAAAACCTCACCATTATGGTGAATGGGGAAGTGGTAGATGAGGCTGAACACTTTACCTACCTGGGATCTAAGGTGTCCACCAGCAGAAATGGAGAAGAAGAGATCCTAGTCCGGATTTCAAAGGAAAGCCAGGGCTTTGCTTCGCTTCGAGGCACTTGTAGATCCAAGAACATCACCCAGATGACAAAGATCCGATTCTTCAAAAGCAATGTCTTAAGCACTCTACTGTATGGCGCAGAATCCTGGAAGATGACCAAAACCATAATCCGTGAGCCCCAAATGATAATTTTACATTATACCATGAAGATTTTTGGTCATATCCTGCACTTAGTGTTCTGTGGGTGTCTTTCGCTCTTCACACCCTTGTTGGAACGTGATTTTTACTTTGTAACTTAGGTATAAAACAAGTTCCATGTACCATCTTGTCCAATTAAACTCCCTGACGAAGTTTTAGTGGTCCAGACGAAACCGGTCGGAGAAAATGAAACTGACAAGATGACAAGATTTGCTGCTGTGTGCTGCTCACTAGTATTTTATTTAAAAACAAATAATAATAAAAATAAAAAATGAAAAATAACAATAATTGAGAAAATAACAATTAAAAAATAAATCAACCAGAAGTCCTCGTTGGGTCACCAGGCTTCGGCTTTTTGTAACAGTGGACAAACTGAGAGTTGAATGAAACAAGGTGCTGATAGCGATGTCGAGTCAGCCGAAACCACCAAATGATGACATTTCTTCAGGTTGTTTACAGGTCGGGTAGGCCAGTTTACGCTTTTTTACATGATACCAATAAAGGGAGATGTCATGGGTTACCAGTGTTTAAAGTAAAGATCTGCGCATGCATTTCAACATGATTGGCATTACATGCCCTACTTCTTATTTCTAAAGAAAAACGCGTTCTCCAACTGCATCATAGGAAACTCCACACAAACAGCCAGCACAAACGCCACAGCGTAGGACATCGCTACTATGGAAACGAAGTAGAATGCCTGCAAAAAGGAAACACAAACATTTACCCTCATGGCCGAGAGATCAATAATATCTCGGGAGATGGTCTAACAAAAAAAGGTAATCGACGTTTCAGAGATCATCGAAACCATAACCCATTTCACGCACAAAATTGATACGGGACACTCAGAATAGCGACACGGTACCAATATTTGGAGTGCCGAGCACACCTCCACAAATGTGCGCGGTATCCCTATGATGCATGACACGGGTGACTAATGTACCTTCTGTTTGTTTTATTTACACGCCGGCGAAAAATTTACCGTGTCGTGCTCGTAAAACGTACAGCCTCGGACAAACTTGTTGAAACATTTTGCAATACCTTGCCCTCCTAAAATGTTGTTTTGCCAAAAGGGCTCAGAGACTTGCGTGCAAACAGCATTGTGAGTGGAGGGTAAACCGCGAAAGCTTTAGTTCTGTATATTCATGTACTGTTCCAAGGAATCACAGACTGTAGGTATGGCAACGAGATTTCGGAGTACTTACTAAGATCTACTTTCTCCAGCTAGTTTTAAACCGCGCAAAAATATCACTGTATTGGTAAGCATCACCGATAGGAAATCCGAGTATCTCGAGATGCGCAGAACATATGTACAATAACAATAGTAGGCATCGTCCTTAAATAGATTCTTATTTTCTGAAGAAAAAATCACGCTATAGATAGCAGAATTTCCTGGTATTCGGCCTTCATCCCCTATGCAGCAGCCGGTTTTTCCCTATCCCTTATATAAAATTTGAATAAAATTTAAAGACAGAATGGAGAAAATCACACAAAAAATGACCATAAGTAAAATCGAAAGATCACAAAAATCCTCAGAACATCAACACGTGCGTTTACTGTTAAAATTCATTGCCCAATTCACAATTTAAACAGAGCAGATTAAAATGTTGTGCCTTTGGCAACAATTACTGAATGTTGGGAATGTGTACGAATGAAAGTATATGCTGTTAATAACAAATCATCAGCGCTTGCGTAAACAAATGCCCATCTTAAGAAACGAACGTTTGTAGAAAACTTTAAATTTCAATTGATCTTATTTGCCAATTGAAAGTGCGTACATTTTGTAGATTTTAGAAAATAAGAACCTGTTTCAAATTTTAGGGACAACAGGTTCTTGTTTCGAGGGGGTCTTCCTGACAATTTTAGGGTATCAGGTTCCTAAAAAAAAGATCTCACTCGCGGGGTTTTACTGTATTCTAAAATCCCGTCGATTTGTGTTTCCTTATTTTCATCGTGTTGAACAAACTGACGTGAGGTTATCATATCTATGAATAATTATTTCCTCGACCTAACATAAGTCCAGTCACATCTGCTGTATACTCAGCACCAAGAATTCTGAATTAAAGAGTGATGGACGGCTCATAAAGACATGGTATGTATTACTGTATTCAACTTACCAATATCTTGTCGGTGTATTCTGTCGTGTGTTGAAAGGACCCGAAGTAAGCTCCCAGAACCATCAAATGCAGCAAATACGCACTGTATGTCAAACGGCTCAGTGGAATCCAATACGACGCAGATAGGAACTTGTTTACAAGACCTGCAACACAAACATTATACGAGGCAGACTTGGACGCCGGACGACAATTTTATCTCTAATGAAACGTCTACGCCGTCAATGCTTGAATGGTGCATGTACGTGTTAATATGATGATCATTCAGTATTCCTTAGTTTTCACACAATTCTCCAATATTTAGGGATTAGCATGTCACTTTAAAAATAAAGTTTACCATAAGAAGAATTATCGTATTGATTTCGACTTTTACTTACTTCCATATCCTTTGTTGCAAGCGTAAATGACCCATGCAAGCGCCAGACCCCACGTAAAGCGACTAAAGGAGCCGTAAGTAATGTTATCAGCCTTATTGAATGGCGTGCCTCCTTTCTTGGTAGAAGGATAAATACCATACACAACAGTCACACCGAGACCAATTGCCACAAACCAACCGACCAGACAAACAATCTGTCTCGGTATTTTTCTCTGCAATCAAAGTAATCAAAGATACCCTTTGGTGACGTCACTGACGCAACTTGTAAAAGAAAACTGAAATGTGTTTTTTCAATAACATTTATAACAGCTTTAGGCGACTTTAAAGGCATGCTTTTTTATGCATTATGTAGTCACATCAGAAGACACAACCAATGAAATTCGGCATGACAGTATACAGCCACTAGAGTGTGTTCGGTGGCACTAAACGGGACATTACTGAACTAAGAAACAGCGAAACGAAACACCATATATGATACCACCATACATTGAATACTAATCAACAAAGGTTGGTCTTGAGATTATATGTCGCTTTAGGCCTAATTTGGCCTAAAATGTTGATGTTCTTAATTCATTGAGATTAAAATCAAGATTCAGATTCAAGTTTGAGATTAGGAGAAAACGTTTCAGGCCTAATTAGGCCTAGGTATTTAATTTCGGTATTAAATCTCAAATCCAACCTTTGTCGGTTAGTATTCAATGTATGGTGGGGTCATACATGATGTTTTGGTGTTTCCTTTCGGTGTTTCGTGGTTTAGTAATGCTCCAAGAGACACGAGTAACACGAAGCCGAGCTGCTCGTTCATGGAGTAGGCACTGAGATAAGTACTATTTTGATCATGTCTGAAAGTTTGTGTCTGTCAATGACTGATGCCAACGGCAGAGGATCGAACAGACAAACGCTTACTTTGCGAAACGAAGTCACTTCCGATCATCACAATATCTCAAAGATCTTCAGAGTGTTGGAGAATAATTCCATAAGTGCTAAATAGGGTAATTTTCCAAAAGATAAAGTGAACTTGAAAACTTCTTTGGCATTTTCCTTGTTCTTTTGGAAACGGCTTTCGTCAACGTTTAACTTGAAAACATCTTTTCTCCTCTTTTAAGATGCACAAAAAAGGAGTCAGTTTCCAGTTGGAAAAATCCATAATTGCTACTATTTTACTTTCCACGAGCGAAACAGAAAATCATTAATAGTAATTCACTAAACAAGACGACGCACTGTAAAAGGCGTGGCGCATTAGGCACATGGTAGATGACTTGACAATCAACTGTGGTCGCATACAGAGCTTTGCGATAATTTGTGCAATAAAAAAGTTCCTAATTGCAATGAGTCCTTAACATGCTATCTGTCGTTCATTTTTTTTTAAATCCCCCGTTCATTTTTCTTGCGTTGGACTAGAATATCTTTTAGGGTTTCATCCCTTTGTTGCTGTTTGTTTATCCCGATCTTGGATAATCAGAGCGTGAGGCGATCCCTTTTTAATAGTGCGTCACCGTGTCGCAAGGACACGGCAGGCTCAAATCTTTTGGTTTTACTTTAACTCGCATCATCCTAGAAATGACTGTAACACGCTTTACGTCCGCTGCAATATTTCTTGGACAAGGTCTAAGTTAGGTGATAACATAGTGGCTAGTTCTCATTGCAAGCAGATCCCGCATATTTTAATACGTCCCAATGGGACGTATAGTTTTCCAAAGCTTTCCTTGGGGTAACCCCTGTGTCGCTTAAGAAATTTAGCATACGGCAAAATGCCTTTTGCCAAAAATGGATAAAATTTGTTTTGAAATTTTCGTATTTCTTGCCTGTTCGATCCAGGTATTCAGCAACTTCTCAAAGGAGCGAGACCTAAATGTTAGAATGAGAGAGTTCTTACGCTTTCATGTCAAGCAAAAGGAGACTGTCGCTTCCGGACAGGATATGCTACTATAAATCTACAATCATAGACAAAAGTAGTTGGGAAGGTTATGTAAATGAACCACACCAGAGCTGTATTTCAACCTGCTTCTGTTAAAGCTCAAAAGAAATAGTTTCACTTTCTCTTACATAGCCCCCCTCCCTCCTATTCAATGTTGGAAGGTGAGTCAACAATTTTCCACTGAAACCATTCAGTTTTGCACAACATTGAAGGAGGGGGGAGGGGAGAGAAGCAATGAAGACTTCAAAAGTGCTAACCTTCCCAACAGTTTTGTCTAGGATTGTATGAGACTAGGAAATCTGCTTTGAACGCTTATAACTCTCGTAGTATTTGACACGTGGCTTCCATTTGTTATTCTAGACACGTTCTTATGATGTACTTTCCAATGCATGAATAAAATCTCACAATAATGAAATTTGGTTAAAATCATCGTTTTATGATTTGGATTTCAGACTAGCGTGACGCTTCACAACGTTACTCCAAAATCCGTTCTGTTGGGAAATTGTTTACTAAGAATGCCATAAAAAATACATTTTTGTTGTTTGATGTTTCATTCGTTAAAAGATAGCTTTCTTTTTGGAGGACGTTGGAAGAATGCCAAAAACTGTTTTATTTCGATCGATTTAGCAAGAAATGGTGCGAGCAGTGCGAGAGCACTTACATTACTCCCGACATCACTCCCAACATGACTCCATTTTCGAAGCCTAAAATAATGCCTTTACAGCACAGCTACAGATAAATTATTGAAACTGGAGTGTAAAGGGTTTAAAAGGAAATAGTAGTAGGACTTAGCACGGTCATTTCAGCTTTAATTTAGGTAAACTGCAACATTACTCCATAAAGAGAGCTTAAATTGAAATATTGCATCTAATTAACCTTTGTGTATACATGGTTTCAATGGAGTAATGTTGAAAATAAATAGATACAATAACTTTTGTCTATAATCAGAAACACAGTGTAAGTATTCCAGTATGCTTTACATATAACTACGTTATTGTTGCAAAATATCACATTCATTGGGCATATATTTCGCATTTTCTTATGGAGTAATGTCATGGAGTAATGTTCACATACATGTTTACTGTTCCCAAAATAGGTCAATGATTGACAGGACATCCTACTCACGCTACTGGTGCAAAAAAAGTAATCACTGTTAATTTACTTATTTAATGTGACTCTGTTTGAAATGCACACATGACGTTTTTAAAAGGCGCTGCTCTCAACTTGGCAAAGTGCAACTGACGTTCGCCATTGTACGAGTTTAGTCCGTGAACTCGTTTGACCTTTCAAGACCAGCTTTTTGGCTTTAATTAACTATCATTTAGTCTCCTCCCCTTTCTGTTCATTTACCTAAGGAATTTTCATCATGTTATTTGCTCTACAATTTAATACCATTGAGACACTGATGCAACATGACGTCGTAACACATGTATGAAGTTGAAAACGTGCCTTATTTTTAACCAGATCAACGCCTAAAATTCACGATAACATGGCCTAAAACAGTTAAATGTTAAAGCAAGATTTAACTGTGTTTGTTTTTCAAAAGCACTGTAAACGCTAAGAAAAAAGTCGTCTTTCCAATTTAAGACCACGCCCAGAATTTTCAGACATTCATAGACAAAAGTAGTTGGGAAGGTTATGTAAATGAACCACACCAGAGCTGTATTTCAACCTGCTTCTGTTAAAGCTCAAAAGAAATAGTTTCACTTTCTCTTACACAGCCCCCCTCCCCCTATTCAATGTTGGAAGGTAAGTCAACAATTTTCCACTGAAACCATTCAGTTTTGCACAGCATTGAAGGAGAGGGGAGGGGAGAGAAGCAATGAAGACTTCAAAAGTAGTTGGGAAGGTTATGTAAATGAACCACACCAGAGCTGTATTTCAACCTGCTTCTGTTAAAGCTCAAAAGAAATAGTTTCACTTTCTCTTACATAGCCCCCCTCCCTCCTATTCAATGTTGGAAGGTGAGTCAACAATTTTCCACTGAAACCATTCAGTTTTGCACAACATTCAAGGAGGGGGTAGGGGAGAGAAACAATGAAGACTTCAAAAGTGCTAACCTTCCCAACAGTTTTGTCTAGGATTGTATGAGACTAGGAAATCTGCTTTGAACGCTTATAACTCTCGTAGTAATTGACATGTGGCTTCCATTTGTTATTCTAGACACGTTCTTATGATGTACTTTCCAATGCATGAATAAAATCTCACAATAATGAAATTTGGTTAAAATCATCGTTTTATGATTTGGATTTCAGACTAGCGTGACGCTTCACAACGTTACTCCAAAATCCGTTCTGTTGGGAAATTGTTTACTAAGAATGCCATAAAAAATACATTTTTGTTGTTTGATGTTTCATATTCGTTAAAAGATAGCTTTCTTTTTGGAGGACGTTGGAAGAATGCCAAAAACTGTTTTATTTCGATCGATTTAGCAAGAAATGGTGCGAGCAGTGCGAGAGCACTTACATTACTCCCGACATCACTCCCAACATGACTCCATTGTCGAAGCCTAAATCAAATGCCTTTACAGCACAGCTACAGATCAGTCATTGAAACTGGAGTGTAAAGGGTTTAAAAGGAAATAGTAGTAGGACTTAGCACGGTCATTTCAGCTTTAATTTAGGTAAACTGCAACATTACTCCATAAAGAGAGCTTAAATTGAAATATTGCATCTAATTAACCTTTGTGTATACATGGTTTCAATGGAGTAATGTTGAAAATAAGTAGATACAATAACTTTTGTCTATAATCAGAAACACAGTGTAAGTATTCCAGTATGCTTTACATATAACTACGTTATTGTTGCAAAATATCACATTCATTGGGCATATATTTCGCATTTTCTTATGGAGTAATGTCATGGAGTAATGTTCACATACATGTTTACTGTTCCCAAAATAGGTCAATGATTGACAGGACATCCTACTCACGCTACTGGTGCAAAAAAAGTAATCACTGTTAATTTACTTATTTAATGTGACTCTGTTTGAAATGCACACATGACGTTTTTAAAAGGCGCTGCTCTCAACTTGGCAAAGTGCAACTGACGTTCGCCATTGTACGAGTTTAGTCCGTGAACTCGTTTGACCTTTCAAGACCAGCTTTTTGGCTTTAATTAACTATCATTTAGTCTCCTCCCCTTTCTGTTCATTTACCTAAGGAATTTTCATCATGTTATTTGCTCTACAATTTAATACCATTGAGACACTGATGCAACATGACGTCGTAACACATGTATGAAGTTGAAAACGTGCCTTATTTTTAACCAGATCAACGCCTAAAATTCACGATAACATGGCCTAAAACAGTTAAATGTTAAAGCAAGATTTAACTGTGTTTGTTTTTCAAAAGCACTGTAAACGCTAAGAAAAAAGTCGTCTTTCCAATTTAAGACCACGCCCAGAATTTTCAGACATTCATAGACAAAAGTAGTTGGGAAGGTTATGTAAATGAACCACACCAGAGCTGTATTTCAACCTGCTTCTGTTAAAGCTCAAAAGAAATAGTTTCACTTTCTCTTACACAGCCCCCCTCCCCCTATTCAATGTTGGAAGGTAAGTCAACAATTTTCCACTGAAACCATTCAGTTTTGCACAGCATTGAAGGAGGGGGGAGGGGAGAGAAGCAATGAAGACTTCAAATGTGCTAACCTTCCCAACAGTTTTGTCTAGGATTGTACCTACTGTTTTGCTGACTCAGATTGTTCGGGACTTTAACCCTTTCACTCCTAATAGTGCCACTTATAGATTTTACTCTGTCTAACGCCAGAAGATTTTACTCGTCAATGGGGAACCCCACGGGGCTGAAAGGGTTAAAGAAGATATGTCATGCACAATGATGTAACTTCATGACACCCAAAATGCCCAAAAAGTAGAATGACACAGTGCAATAACCACTTAAAACTCTTGAACAACATAAAAGAAATACAGCAAAAGGAAAGAAATGCATAGATGGACACAAATGGACAAGTTTGAAACGGAATGCATTTGGGTAATCTTGGAAAAAGTCGACCCGACATTTTTCAAGTTAATGGCAAATCGCTTGGATAAAGAGAGCTTTTTTTTCAGAATCATCTTGGTTGTGATGTAACGATAAGTTTATCAGTAAAGGAATTCCACATTACCATTTT
The DNA here is from genome assembly GCF_036669925.1 of Montipora capricornis. Lineage (NCBI taxonomy): Eukaryota > Metazoa > Cnidaria > Anthozoa > Scleractinia > Acroporidae > Montipora > Montipora capricornis. The sequence goes on along the minus strand of NC_090892.1, from coordinate 25,241,308 downwards.
CAAGTTTTAAACACTTGATTAACTAAAGACTTCCCCTAAACACTCTAAATAACGTGACAGTCCAAAAAAAGGCAAACAGCTGTCGGAAAAATCTTTAAAAGCGATCGCGAATAGGTCTTTGTCTACTACTTACCAATGGGCTTAGACGAGGTGCTGATTTTTCAACGTGGATCAGATACCCAAGGACCATTCCCACAAGATAAGGTGAGATGCGACAATATGGCTTGATATACAACAGGTTAGAGAAATTGTTTTCATCATCATTGTTTGGTTTTTTATTAGGATCCCTGAGAAAAAAAAAAAAACCCCTGCCATTTCCTGAGAAACAAGCAGCCGGGATCGTGCAGGGTTGGGGAAACTAACCACTCACAGAGCAATCAGTATTTCCGGAATTCTCTGACTGACTGCTAGTGGCTTTTCTTTGGGTATTCTTTCCTTAAAACGCTAAACCCTTTTAATGAATATGATTTTACTTCATTTGACTTTGTTGTCACAATGTTATTAATTTGCTAGTTTTCAATCGTGGAAAAAGGTGTCAAAGTAAAGAAACGAATTCCTGTAATTGCTAAAAGCAAAGAAAAGTGCAAACAACTAAGTTCGTTTGCTCTCACAATTTGAAACTAGCGTAGTAAAAACAAAGTAAAATATCTGTAGAAGTAAACAGATTGCTTACCTTTTATAAAAACAGAGGATTTTCTTTGACTCTCACTAAATCAATAATTTGATTAACTCTTCTTTTTTTGCTCTTTAGAAAAAATAAAATGCGAATTTCGGGTATGACCAACATGCCAAGACCCTTTTGGAGGTTTAGCAAAGAAAAGGGAATTAGTTTCTACACCAACTCACGCAAAAATCCTTTGACTCCCAGCAAAGAAGAAAACAGTTTGTGAAATGCATCACCGCTGCCACGACTGCCGGGTGCAATTTGCTTTAATTTGCTTCATTGACTTGGAACACTGTGTCTTTAAATGGTCTAATCTATCTATTCGTAGCTGATGTTGTTAAGAAAAATAAAAAAAGAAACAAACAAGGAAAAAAAAAAGAATCATGGAACACTTAATCGCCCATGCCGAATAGTACTACTTTCAGGTCATAATAATCAATTATCACTCCAGTGACAACAAAAGAAACTCCGAGAAGTCCACCCACACTGGCAAACACTCCTTTCCACTTGAATCTAAAAAAGAGAAAAGAACAGTTCACAGGCAAAGTGAATTTGATTACAAGTCGAACTTTGAAAAGAGGAAACAAAAATTTCAAATACGTCGATCACAGCACCAACAACAGAACGGTCAGCAACTCCTTTCCAGCAATAACAGCTTACATTTCTAATGACTATCCTGCCAAGTGTCGCTTGAAATAGCAATTGAAGGCTAGTTTGTTCGATCCCTTTTTCCCTGGGTATAGATCTCTGCAGAGAAAGGACTCTTGTGGTTGGTAGTCCTGGAAATATTGGGGGAGGTTGTTGTGGAAAGGGTCTCTGCAACCATGATAACCTGGGCTCAAGCCCTCAACGAAGAGATTCATGTTTCGCCCTTATCAAGTTGTTGAAACCTCAGAGACGAAGCAAGTCAATGAAAAGCAAGTGAAGTAAAGGGATAATTTACAACTCGTATATCTTCCATTTTGTTAAATTCTCACACAAACACACTAAATTGACCATGCAGACCTCAGAAGATGCAGTTGCTAGAGCATCGCACAGATATCTTAGAATTTCTGAATTCGAATTTCATTGAAGTCCAAAAATGTCATGACTTTTTAGGCAATGATCGCTCAAATTGCCTTGGTACGAGCAATGATTTTCCGTTCACTTCATTGCCGCATGTTAGCAGTTGATGCTTGGTAACACCTACCTATAGACCAGAAATATGACCAAAGGACTGATGATATAAAACTGCATGTCGTTAGCGAGATACCACGACCAGCCAATACACTGAAAAATGACATCATAACTTACATCATCATCAGAGCACATTACACTCTGAACGTGATGGCAATTTAAATGTTATGAGCTGCAAACACTTAATCCTACCTGGGGTAAGAGATTACTAAAGAGCAGTTCATTGGGAGAAAGAAAAGACTAGAATTTCCGAGGTGGAAAAAGATTTTCGATGTTGTGGCAGCGCAAAATACCAAGCCCCATTTTTCGCACAACCAAAATTCACAGAAATACGTGCTACGCAGGCTAATAATGGAATAACTCTACAACAAATCCAATAAAAAAAGAGAAAACAAACAAATCTCACCCATTTTCCGACTGGGATTGCCATACTGGCAACCCAGTAATTATGAAGCATTCACAGAGTTAACAGATTGGTCTACGTGCAGGTTAATTTTGAGGACGGTGCCTACTAATTCTGAAAAAGGTATTTTTGCCCCGTTTTATGATTATGGAGGAATTGTAGGTCTTAACAAGTGTTATCGAAATCCAAAAAGAAAATTGAGGGTAACCACGCATTTTTCAAAGATAATTGATGAATAATATTTGCAAAAAGCTATAAAATACAAAGCAATGTATGGCGTTCTTTCTCAAATTGAAGCTTAATTATCTCTGAAAAATACACACGGTTACCCCCAATTTTCTTTTTGGATACAAAGAGTACTTACTAAGATCTACTTTCTCCGGATAGTTTTAAACCGCCCAAAAATATCACTGTATTGGTAAGCACCACTAATAGGAAACCCGAGTATCTTGAGATGCACAGAGCGTATGCGCAATAACAATAGTAGGCACCGTCCTTAAAGGCAAGACTCGCTTTGTATCCATCATATTTTGCTAAAGAGAAAATTTTTACACGTCTTCTGTCCCGATACAAAGAAACGACAAGCGTATACCTTACCTCATCACCCAAATGCGTTGGATAAAAATTGTTGATGTACAGCAAATTTGTCCACCAGTACTTTTCACACGAGGTGCTATTTTGCCTGATAAACCAATATGGACCCTCACCAAGAAATGCGTACAAATTGGAATAAAATAAAATCGCAAACATGTAACTCGGTGTCAACCTAGGAAAAAGCATGGCGCTCAATAAATAAACAAGTCAATTAGCACTCAAAGCAAATAAATGTAAAGGGAACAGGAGCCTGGAAACGTGCCCAATTACTGGTTTGGGGTTTAGTTTGATTGGGTGATAAGAAACCACCTGACATACAGGGAATGCAAATATCGCGGATCACTCGGTTGGCCAGGGCCGAGCTGCTTGAAAACGAGGTTAGTGAGGACAGGCAGTGTTTGGATTGTTACGAATGGCTTCAAGTACACTCTAAACAGAGGACGACATTCCCGGAGCGTCTCTTACGGTAAGATCACCAGCAAAATTGAAAAACGAAGAGCTTCGATTCTGGCAAAGTACAGAGATGATTCCTTGAGAGGGTTGAAAACAAAGCACAGTTTTTAAAGAGGTAACATGGCTAGAATGCTTCGAGTAACTCCCGCTTTACTTCGAAACTTCGCGCTACATATTAAATGAAATGTTTATTGTTTTGTTAAGGGTTGAGGAATATATCAAAGCTGCATGGTCATGATCAAAACATAGTAAATCCCGATCGCATCCCACCTCCATTTACACAAAGCGCAAGGAAAGCTGATTCTCTTTGCGAAGATGATGTCAACATCAAATATCGATCAAAAGAGCACCGACAAGAACGAACTCCAGAAGTTCAAGGAAGATAGAAGCTGACAGCGGCCACAAACCAAAACACGCTAAAGAAGTCAGAAGAACGAGTGAAAAAAAAAATAAGGCAAAAACAGAACAACGCCTTCAAAGAGCATAACGATCTGCTAAGAAACGCAGAAAAAGGGCAAAAAAGCCCTTAAAAAGCCAGCTATCTCTCTCACAGACGTTCAAGAGTAAAAAGTTCTCGGGATAGGGTCAAAGCTTCAAACGTAGAATCACTCGCTTATATCAACGGCAGGCATACCAGTTTAGAATTAAATTGCTGCAAAAGAACATAGTCGGGAGGATCGACTCCGTCTCCGAAAAGTGACTTGGAGTTTTTGCTTTGTTCACAGCTCAAATACCATAGGACTATATAATTATGATTAAGTGACAAAAATTGATAACATTTTGAAAGAGTGTAAAGCCTAAAACGTAAGTGTCAAGTGTGAATACTCTCTGACCGATATGGCTCCACTCAAACACCTCCTTCCTCTAATACTACTTCACAGAGTAAACAACACTTCTATAAAGTTACCTTATTTAGGACGTTTTTCTACTGTAGCTCAAAGGAAAATACGCCGCCTTGTTAATCGTTATTGTAATGATCTCGACATCAAATTAGTGTTTACCACGCTCAAATTAAGAGGTCAGGCTTTTCTCAGTGAAGGATTCTGTCCCTAGAGAACTTCCTTCACATGCGATTTACAAATTTACTTGTGCTTGCTGTAATGCTTGCTATATCGGCGAAACCGGTCGTCATTTTTCCACAAGCGTCCGTGAATACCTCTGTTTTGAGTGAAGCTCCAGCACTTGGCTAAGTAGCCTGACTTCTGGCTGTTATACATAATTGTGATCTCATTTACACAGAAGCCCTTCAAGTTAATCCTGCCAAGCCGGCCACATGCTGGGAAGGTTACACCAAAACACCGGGAACACTGTCCCCTACTCTATTCGAATAGTGTGTGGGATCTTTAACGTCCCACAGAGTTAAGGAACACGTGCTGTGAGACGGGACTAGAGACTAGAAAGGCTAACCATTTCCAGATGTAGTTACAAGGACAGCACTTTCTCCTCAGTTATTTAAAGAGACTGAGCGTTGGTCCGGCCGGGGATTCGAACCAGCGACCTCCTGCACGGAAGTCCAGTGGGCTCTCGAATGAGCCAACTGGTCGGCGGTCGGCGGCTCTCTTCAGACAAGTCCTCACACATTTTCGAACATTTACAATGCCCAGAACGTTGCCGTTAATCTTGCTCTGCAGATTGTTTCGAAATCCTTGATTCCGCCCCCACTAAATTTCAGCTCAAACTTAAGGAAGCTATGCCTATAAATTGCAAAAAGCCAAATTTAAATCAACAAGTCCATCACGTTAATATGACACTTGCGTTTTAGGCTTTATACTCTTTCCAACACTTTGCAACTCAGTCAAATATGTTATAAATTTTTGTCACTTAATCATAATTAATTATGCATGTTTCGCCTTGTTATTATATAGTCCTAACGGTTCTTTCCAAATATTCTGTAACTGACGATGATGTTCGTAACATCGAAACATGTCATATAAATTTAAAAAAAAATGTTATCTTCTTAAAAGACACTTTTTTGCAATTCAAGAATAGTTCAAAGCGGCATTTATAGGTTAAGCGAGAACCAAGCGAACATTTGAATGAAGATCTTATCGCCTTCAAGTGGCTTGAGTTACCTTCAATCTTCGCAACATGCCGTAAATGTTACAGATTTTTGTTTTCTGTTATACACTTGCGCTTCTTACAAGGAAAGTTGACATGGCGGAAATGCTATTGTCAAAGGAGTTTGAAGATATTACCGTCCTCGCGGGAAAATCAAAGACCACCGATTCTTTTGTTATGCAAGTGACCAAGCAGTCTAAAGGCCGAAGAGTCAGGAGGACAGATATAAAGTTTAATTTTCCAAGTACTTCGGATCATTCTTTTCCTCTAAAAATTGTTAGGGAACTTCTTTAAATGAAAAGAAAAGAAGCCATATGCTAAGTGTTTGAAAGAGCGTTATTTCAAGGAAAAATATGGCTATGAATATTTTCCCCCATACTAAAAATGCCCGAAAATAGGTCACTTTCAAGTAAGATTTCCAAGTGGTTCCAAAGCTACTGAAAAGCCAAAAAAGGCCTCATTTCCTTCTTTAAGGTCTCATCTACAAAACCCATTTGCTAACTTTTGTAAAGCGCCAAAAAACAGCCGAAAAAAGCGCCAAACGTGAGCGATGGTAGCTGCATTTTGGACAATTTCCTTTTTTGTTTGACGGTCTGATCTCATTGGTAGATTCAAGTTTTATTTATTTTATTTTTATTTATTTAACGAATTCGCCCAAAGCCAGGTAATATTACAATAGGACACAAGGTCCCCTACTAAGGTAAATTGCCTTTAAGTCCCGGAAATGTCATAGCATTGTGGGCGATGCGATGTTTCTCCTCTCATACTTAAGAACACTACGTGGAATCTCTCACAAGAATGAATGTAACAATGCATCGTAAACACGTTTAATACCTCCAAAATCGATGAAAGTAGAACTTGAACAACGGAAGTTTCCCATCATTTTTTTCCATGCGACGGAAGGAAAGGTATGCCACAAGCAAACCGCTAAAGGAAAAAGATGTAAATCCAAAAATATATCGTGTTAATGACACAACTTAATTTGTCGAAATGACGCACAAATAGAGATTTCCAATTTAATTTTAAAAAGTCTCCAGTCTCTTTTGGTGGATATGTTGGCAGTCTGATTCCGCCAGTCTAAAGGCTAGTTATTCCAATCTACCAGTATTCTCTCTTTATGTCTCGACTATACCTAAACAACAGAGAGTGCAAATTTGGGTTAGGATTGTTAAATTGTTTGTTCCTACGAACCGCTTGGGTTAACACGGCCGAAGCTTATCCCGATTTCTGTGGCATGACGCGACTGGGAGTATTCATACTTCCCTGTGGATAGATACTAGCCAATTCCAAGGTTGCTCCCAATATGTCCCTAGTACCCATCCTTACAGGGTAGTGAGGAGAAACAGCGTGGCGCAACTTGAAGTTCCTTGTGTAAGGCGACAACACAGTGGTAGAACTAGTTAGATCGCGAACCAGCGACCCTAAGGGTGAGGTCTGGCGCGCCAACCACATCAGCACCTTGCCCCCACTTTGCTATGTGAAGAGTATGTTGTATTTTCGACGCCTGATGAAGCCAATGAACAAAACTTGACCGCAGCCATAATTTCCCTTTAATTTTATCCCATTCAATGACTAATCTTCACGTTGGAAAGGTCACTTCCTTTTTTTTTTTTTTTTTTTATTTATTCCACAAGTAGCGCTTGGCTGGAGAGAAACTAAAAAAGGACGGGACGGTTTTGGCCTACAAAATCAAACTAGTAAACGTTTACTGAAGCGACCAACACATTTACACGACTCTCGTACCTTAACACAAAGAAACTGTCGACAGAGAAGAAGGCACTAGAGATAGTTGCAAACGTAAACCGGTGAATAATGTTCAGCCCAAGGAGAATGTCATCTGAAGCAAAATAAGCAAAATAAGCAGGTTGATTGTTATCTACAGAAATCAGCCGTAGGAATGCAACAACAATATCACAAGTTGATTGGATAGGTTATAAAGTCCTTTCAAATACCAATCAATTCCTTTGAAGGCCCATTTCAGCGGCTTAAACATTTACCCAAAATTTTGAATGGGTACTTAGCTGGGCAGAGCTTTCCTGGATTTCTCTCCTGAGCGAGAAGGAACAGCAACTACTTCTGCACGTCCAGAACTTTGGACGACTAATTAAACTCCTAACCGGTTTAAAACTCGCTACAACCAGTTTGAATTTTCACGCCTGCGTAATGGCGGAAGGGTGGAGATGATGTTGCATTGACGTCACGTCGCGCATACGTGACAGAATATCAAGGAGATTCGTGCATAGTTTTTCCTTCTTTTTTCGCTAGAGGAAATTATTATTAGGTAAAGCTCTGTTGAATGCGCAAATCAAAGGGTTCTAACTTCATGCTAACAACAAGTCTACAGAACAATACACCAGACTCTCTCGAAGTCGAGAACATGCGTGTGTTCTGCATGTCCAAACGACTTTAAATCGACTCAATATTTTCGAAAACAAAGGAAATGTTGAATCGATGTTCAATGAAACTTAAAAAGTCTAAATTTGATTTAAAAAGCTTTAAACAAGCTTCTGACATTTTATACAATTTCAACAACCCAACATTTGGTTCAACTGCGAGTTGAATATATGAGGCCAGCGGCTTCAGTCGTTACGGTTCTTCCCTTAGTAATAGGGGATTTAAGCACGCGCATTTTTGAGACGCGAACGGCAACCGGATGTGAGCTGTTTTCACTTTTAACTTGTCTTTACATAACCACATTTACATTGCTGAGTAACTTTTCCCCATTAGAGATGATTAGTATAAAAATCTGGGGACACCACTGTCCTGGCACGCTAAATGCTCTCTTCCGGTTGACGTCAACGTCTCAAAAACGCGCGTGCTTAAGCTCCCTAATAACGATCAGTAGTCATCCTAATCGTGCTTGAAGGGCGGGAAGGTTTTAAGTTTCCTATAATGATTTTTAAGAGATATGAAGTTCCATATATTTGAACTGCGAAATAGAATGGAATGTACGGTGGCCCACAACTGTCACATCAAAACCAACTGGTCACAGCAAATTACAAACTCACAGCAAATTCAAATCACTCACAGCAAATTACAAATCACTCACAACAAATTCAAATCACTCACAGCAATTACAAATCACTTACGGCAAATTACAAATTATTAAGAAGCTAGGAGTCTTCAGTCACCTCCAGCCAGGGATGCAAGACGTCTTGGAATATTTGTCAACAAAGCGTCTATCAAACCTTAAAACGGGCCTAACAGTACCACGCAACCTGGGAAAAATTGCCTGGGAAAAATTGCGCCATCAATTGCGCCATCCAGGGCTCCCACTTGATTTGAAAACAAAAGATTTGTTGGTTTTGACCAAAACCCTATTGTTTATTAGGCAATCATAATTTAGAATTTCAATGTGGAATTTGCACTGGCATTACCCTTTTTGCACTGGTGTTACACCTGAACTGCACTGCTCTTAGCCAATCAGAATCGAGTATTTTTTCATGTATATTATTATTATTGTACAGTGCACCACACTATGTCGAGTGAGAGTGTAAGAGTGTAAGTCCGTGGTGGCAATAAATCACGAAAATAAACAAGTCTGTTCGAAGCGTGCTTGAGTTTCAACAAATGAGCTCCAAAATCGACGCTGATGAATAATAAAGCAGCTTCTATTTCCAAACCGATGGAATTACTTGGTGATAAATAATCTCGTCTAAGAGAGTGAATACAATGGTCAACCTCAAAAGTTGGACGTGCACAAAGATCGCAAACACGTGTTTAATTCACACATTTCTTATCAAACTTTATACCACTCGAAAGACACAAAAAACAAACTAACAAAAACAAAAACCTGGTGTCTTACCATCATTTTGGCACAGATGTATCCTTTGATTCGCGAGTTGTTTGTAAACACGCAACGTAACTTCATCGATCACAAGCGGCCGCTGAAATCGATGTCACTTTCCATTTTGCGATTTACTTGTGCAGCCAAAAGTACAATAGAAAAATTGAACGTAGCAAAAATCTTCCAAAATGTTTTTCGCGGGTAAAAAATTTTTGTTATTGTCATGTCGCAAATTTTTATTCTCTATCGACACCTCCTAAAAATTTCCTTCTGCTCTTCCTAAAAACTGTGTATCAATATTTATTCACTTTTGCATCAATATTTGTTTTGCATAAACAGGCTAACAAAATAGTACCTCGCTTACTTCGCATTTTTGAGCTGTAAAATAGAATTTTCAGTCTTATGTTTCTGACAAGTCGTATATTTTGAGGTCTCCCATTTAAGATACTAACCCCACCGGACAGAGACAAACTGCCATGAAGTTTTGTCGTGGAAAGATGTTAGACGCTCAGAGTACACGCTTAAACTTGCGATGAAAAAGTACTGGAACTTGAAAATGACCAACATGTCAGCCTCGAGGCCAATGTTTCTCGATTCCCTTTTACTTTCTTTCATCTTTTACCCACCATGGCACTATAATGATATACGGTACCAAAACAATATTGTGTACTATTAGAGCTCCTTATTATGCAAAGACAACTTGAATCTCCTGGAAAACAAAACGTAGCTCCGTTGACAGTTATTATGGAATAAAGTGCTGTGTCAAGTTACTGCACTACCACAAGTACTCAATGCGTGCCTATTTTTATTATTATCGCTCTCTCAAGTTTTCCACTGAAATAACTTTCAGAGTGACTTATGCGCTCCAGGCCTCCTCGTTTAAAGTGGGGTGTGGTGCATGTGAATACTGACTTTTCTGTTTCCATGAAGTTAAAGAAATGGAAAGAGTGATAACAGTGACTGTTAAATCGAGTAACAAACAGTGCATTGAACTTACTCAGGATTCCGCCTTGTGCAATAGCACCGTATGTATGTCCCAAAATAACCCACCACAAGCTGAGAACACGCACTCCATTGATAGACGTGATAGCACCGGGCGGAACAGAGCAATCCATGATCTTACTGGTGTTACGAGTTATTGAGAAGCACAGTAGAAATCTCACAAGAAAACCTGTAGAAAATTAAAAGTATAATGAAGTCAAACACAAGAAAAACAGTGATCAAAGACATGAAATAACAGTGCCGGATTGTAAGAATCAAGTAAACAGACAACACCGAGAAACTCGATGTTGTTTGTTTTGATGACACAGAATAAACCAATTTTAGCCAAACAAATTGTTGGTCACGAGAGCTTTCAACTCTAAAATACCTCCTTTGAACATAAATTCAGTTTTGACAAGAAGGGAATGCAATCCGTATTCGACAGTGGAAGAACGTTATCAACCAATGAATTGCTATTTTTTCCACCCTTTGATAGACTAGCTTAGCAGACACGTAAAAAAAATATGATTTATGCATGGCACTTTGCCCCTTCAGTTCATCTCATTTCGCATCACTGACTTTTTTTACAATGTAATCTATTGTACTCATACAGTCTGAAGTCAGGTTTCCAATACATATGAAAGAAGTTGCACTCAGGTTATAATGAAGAATTCATTTTCAAGAAGTAGGGAAAACACTCGTTTCCCCAACGCTTCTTTGGAACTCTATCGGCTTCCCGCGTGCTTTAAACAGAACAGATGACATGCAAGGGTTCTTTATTTGTTAAATACAAATGATCATCCTAAGATGAAAACAGCAAGGAGATTTGAAGAGCAGGCGATCAAAATAGGAGTATCTCGATGGTGAAAGACGCAAAACGTTTTGCCGAGGAGTATAAAACGGATATTAATCTAGAGTATCCGGAAAGGAACCCTCTATTCGCACAGAGAATGGTGAAAGAGGGCAACATGCACAGATTGTAGACTACTTAAAGAAGTGCAGAGTTGAAGCAAAGAGTTGAAGCAAAGTGGCAAGGGAAGCTGACTTTCAAGCGATGGGACAATGACAATATCAGAGTACAGAATTGTCCTGCATGGCTTAGACTCTGGACGTCATGGCCATTACATACAATAGCTGGAATGACAGAGTTGCACGAGCAGTTACTACTCACGCCAGTTTATCATGGAAAGAACACTCGAGCAAGCCCACCAATTGACATGTCCTGTAGATTTATCGACAGTAACCCTGAAACGGTCCCCCGGTCCTTATGAGTAACGGGCCCTGGCACAGAGTAAGTATTTGTCGGGACATACATGTAATGCAGCCCAGAAGATCAGTTTTTTTTAATTTTCAAAGATTTGGGGGTAATAGACAAAGTTGCACCTTGGTGCTCTCCTGTTCAGCACCAACCAAAATATGAGAGCGAGAATGCGGTTCAAGCATTCTGGGATGTTCCAGTATTCGGAGAAAAGACTGAACTGAAAGCAAATTCAGTAGATGCTCAAATAATCAACCATTACTAGAAAAGGGCTATTATGCTGGAGGTGAGCTGCCCATGCATTGGAGTTCGTGATAAAAAGAAGGAGAAAACTTCCAGGTACAATTACCAACTATGGGAACTTAAACAACAATATAACATTAAAATGGCCGTCCTTGGAGGATGGTCTGAAGAGATGGAGGGTGTAGTAAAGAAACTGACGGGGAAGAGAGAAAATGCAGAAAGCAGTTATTTCAAGCACAGTACACATTGCAATTTTAGAACATTTTAAGTCCACATATGAGCATCTCACAAGAAACACATTAATTTTAGGAAACAGGCATTAGGTTATATTTATTTAAATAACTTAATTATTACTAATATATCAATAGACTTAACTGATTAGAGTGTAATGTGAAGTGCTAGGTTTCTACCCCGTATGAACCATGTGAGCGTTAGCCCTACTAATGGAAATGGGCCCACTCAAGGACAGAGAAAAACTCTGACCAGGGTGTGAATATAACACACGACCTTCGGGCTAGATCACTGCTGCTCTACCGACTGAGCTACAAGGTCAGACGGGAGCAGGTCGTGGGAACTGAAGATGCTAAAGTCACGGCAATGAACATGTACAAGTACAAGGATGGATTACGTTTTTGCAAACGTTGGCCGTGTAAGCTCGTGTAGCACTTATATTTGAACAGACTTAACTGATTAGAGTGTAATGTTAAGTGTTAGGTTTCTACCCCATATGAACCATGCGTTAGCCCTACTAATGGAAATGGGCCCACACAACGACAGAGAAAAACTCTGACTAGGGTTTGGAATTGAACCCACGAAATTCGGGTTAGATTCCGATTATATCAAAACTTGGTATAGCCAATTAGTATTGATATAATATTCTTAGGATATAGTTAATTAGATTGCTGTAATTATAGGATATAGTATACGTTCACTCTAATAATGTGACTCTGTAGTAAAGCACGAAATAAGACAGTGAACCGAGCATGACGATCTCGGCCACCTTACCGGATGTGGGCGGGGTGAGATGGCCTTGGTACGTTCACCGTTTTTGGCTATTAACATACAACAATAATAAATTTTTGGACCATCATCAATGCTACAACAAGTTGCATAAATAGTGGAGACACTTCACCTTCTCGGGGCGTTATTAATTTCCCTGTTATCTCTCACACTGCAGCCCCCTCCCCCCCTTATCAGTGTTGCTAGCAAGAAAAAAAATGTTAGAAACTTAAGCAGTCAACATTAAAAGGGGGAGAGGGGAGAGGAAGTGGGAAAGGTTTAAGTTCTAGATACGGGCATTGGAACCTAGAAAAGGTGTTTTTTAATGAAAGTGTCTCAACAATTTTGCAACTTGTTGTAGCATTGCCTGATAAAAGCTTTCTTCAAGTTTTTTTTAGTTTCTGTTCATCAATAAAATATATTTTAAGATTTCAGTTTAGAGCAGTTTCAAACTCATAAACCATATCTTGAGAATAAGGTTTATGCACTAAAATAGACATTCTAGAACTGATTATTTATTAATTTCTTAAAGTGCTCCTGTGACCAAAAAATCAATTCATATTTTTCTTTGGATTTCAAAACTATGTTAACAAAACACTAAGTGACCCACGTTTTAAGCCTTGATTTCAAAAAGACACCTCTTTATTTTAACTGTAATTTTCCTATTTAATGGTCCACCATTACTAACATTATGTTCTTGAGAGAGCTGGATCGAGGAGAAAATGACGTCAAAGGCTCACTAGTTTAAGAATGCAATACGTGTGTACGCCGCAGAATTAATATGCAGCACGGGGGTTTTGGGCTTTCAGACTTTTAAACTCACGCTTTGCATATATAATAAGCTGCGTTCACACGCTGAAATTTTAAGCTAGTGAGCCTCTGACGTCACTTTTCCCTGGAACCAACAGTCTGAGGTCCAATCGGTCAGTTTTGAACGTGAGTAATTGCGGACCGTGAAATCCAAAACTTACACTCAAAGTAAACGGCCTTTGGATAAAAATCAAAGCTCAAAATTTTGCCAGTCAGGTGTTAAGCAAACACAGTTTCAAAATCTGAAGGAAAAAAGGAAATGGTTTTTTTTATCACAGGGGCACTTTAAGTTTTAAGGATTTGCTAATAAAAATAGGGAATTTAAACTACTACTATGTAATTAAGATTGTATGAGATATTTTAGCCGTTTGAGGCATTTGACTTATAGATTAAATCAATTGACGCCCTGTGGTTCCTAACTTGTACTGGAACAAACCTGTAGATGTTTTAACAAAACGCATAATAATATCAATAATAACAACGATAACGATGATGATAATCTGTGCCGCCATGAAATATCGGGTTGGTGTCCGGCGGGGAATAGCTGTGCCTCACGTGAAAAAGTGGCTCTTCAGTCTCGAACAACAACCTTTCTAGAGATGGTGCGTCGACAAAAACATTGGTGGTTGTCGCACCACATCACCACTTTCCTCAATTTGAGAGTAGAGCGATTTTCAATTGAGTGTCGTAAAACAAATACCAAAGTAATTACTTCGAACAATCACAACAAGTGCAAACAGCGCAAAGAACCAATTCAATCCAAATTCGTAGCAATTCCATGTAACTTGCTCAAAGCGCGCGAAAAAATCGCAAGTGCAAGTGGCCATTGGTTTTGGTTTTCCTTTTCATTGGTTGATAAACTGGTACAAAATTTTTCAACCAATCACTATGAGTAGCAATTTCAACGGCGTAATTTCTTTCGACAGTAATTTGAAAAGTGCTCTACTGGAAAAAAAGAGTAATCACATCAATTGCAACAGTGTGAATGAGGATCGACTGTCGCCTGTCGAATGGCAGGTGTCCTGTGGGTCGGAGCAGCGCAGGCCCAGAGGTCATCCCACTCCTGCCAGAACTAGATGGTCCAAGAAGTTGAATGTAACTGCCATAGTGTTATTTGCTGAACAGGCAAGTCAGCGATGAAGGTAAACCCATAACCCATCACAGCTATAGAAAGGGAATGCATATACAGATAACATCTGGAAGGAAAGACATGGTTTGCAAGTGATGGAACAGCGATTGTTACCCTGGTCCCAGAGGCGGAGGCAGAGGCGGCGGCGGCGGCTGGAGGTCGCATTTAGGTCTGGATTTATACTTCCAATAGGATCAGAAGTGGGATTATTAACAGTTAAATGGGGAGGTGGACAGCAACGAGAAACAAAATACTGAAGAGAGTAGAAGGCTTTGTTGTAACATCTGGGAATATGGAAACAAACATGTAGAGCGATTGAGGGAAAACAGAATGAGCAAAACAGAATGACATACAGTATGGACAACGACTGGTGACTCAACAGACAAAACCAAATCCTGAACTGGAAGTGCCCAGGGCCAGGTGGGGAATAGGGATACTGGTTTAAAATCTTACAGCATTACATTGAAGGATCTAGCAGTGTAAAGGTAAAGAATGATAAACAAAATGGGGGTGACAAACAAGGTACATAGACAGTATTGCGCAAAAGTCATGCAAACGTAATTCGACGAATTTCGCGAATATACATTTTTAAAGCCGTACTTCTGCAGTGCCTCGGTTGCTCGTCAGTCAAATTGGTTGTTTACAGGAGTAGTATAAGACGTATCTTTGAGCGGCTCAACGGTTCGGTGGCTCGTCGGTCAAACTATACAGAACACTATACAGTAAACTTTTTAAAGAGAGCTTAGGCCTGATCACCGAAACAAGCACTTAAGCTTAACCAGTAAACGAGTGCTATATTCTTCACACGAATTTCCTTTGCATTACTTTTGCACAATACTAAAACTGCCATTCCAGTAGATGTAGGGGCGTCGTTGGGAGTGATAACCGAATTTGGGAAGTATGATGATGATGATATTGGGATTGGTATGAGCATACATCTTATTGGAGATAGCAAGAATTTTGAGACTAGATACAGTGCTCGGATGTTGAGCACCCTGGAAGAAGATCCTGTGATACACTTTATTATATGACTAGCTCCGTGAGCAGGCAAGATGAACCAAATCCCGCACTGTGATTGGCTACCCGAGCGGGCAAGATGGAGCTATACTGCCCGCTCGGGATTTCTCGCTTCTTCCCGCAAGATCAAAGACCATTTTTTTGGTGTTTTATCCCATATAATAAATCCTTTATTGACCAAGCTTGTTCGGTCAAGATGGCTGGATATTGGCCTCGTTCTTTTTCTGCGTGTTTAAAAAAAAAAAAGAAAAAAGAACTTGGCCAATATCAGACATCTTGACCTCACGCTTGGTCAATAACCCATATCAAGGCTGCTGCCTAAGAAAATTTTAAAGGGGCCGTCATAGCTAAACGCTGAGAACTTAGGAGCCCAACATATGAAGTGAAAGGTGTTGCTGTGAAAAATTAAGGCGCCCAGAGCTATTCTTTGGGAGGCCCAGGCTACCGGGCTCCTGTTAGGCAACAGCCTTGCATATGTACCTCTGACAGAAAGATGTTGTTATCAGTATTGCTAGACAAAATACGTTGGGCTGGAGGCACCTGCCATAGACCCTACAAGTCATGAGAACTAAGTTATTGTACCTCTTTCTTGCACACTGGGCTGTACTAGGTGAACGCCAGAAACCGATGCTGATTTGGAAGCAGATACGTTTGAGTGAAGCAATGGAGTAGACTCATTATTTGCATCACCCCAATCCTGTCTTGCTTTAGATGGCAGATAACTTTCATTTCGAACATTTCCCAGTGTAAACCAAAACTTCCACGTCTGTTGGATCAGGCACAAGTCGACCAAGGTTCCAACAAGACATAAATATGCTATGATGCCACAAACAACTCTACGAGATCAAAACAATGATCTTTAGTAACGAATGGTGCCGGGAAAAATATAAGCTTTGTTCACATGCTTTACGCCCTAAATGGGAAACTATTCATGAATTTTGGTTGAAGTTTCCTTGCTATGGAACAAGGATGAAATTGAGACCAGACGAAACTCTCCTCTATTTTTTCTCCTGATATTCGGTGACTACATGTATGTCAGGTACAAAAACAAAGTCATTACATGTAGCACAAATTTCCCAGTATGAAAATGTGTTCCCTCGATCAAAATGTGAGCATTTACTAATGATTCCAAACCTTTTTTGCCTTCAGAGCAAAAGTCGTATATCAAATATTTAGGCGTACCAATTGACTCAAATCTCAACTGGAAATATCATATTGGACACATTACTTCAAAGATAAGCAAAACGATTGGCATTATTGCCAGACTACGATGTTATGTACCTACAAGCGTACTGCTAACAATTTATCGATCTTCGATATTCTCTTGTCTATCCTACGGCATTCTGGTGTGGCGCCAAGCCGCACAATCTTACATTAATCAAATTTTGGTCTAACAAAAGCGTGCCCTTCGCCTCATATATTTTGCAGCTTATAGGTCACATGCCATTCCTCTTTTTTTCTCCTCCAATACTATTCCAATAAATAGGCTTTATTTTAAATATATTTAAATATTCATGCATGATGTTTTCAATAAGTTAAGCCCAAGTAATATTTCCAACCATTTTGATTGCTCAAATGAGATCAGCAGGCAGGCAATTATATTCAAGATCTAACCAACTAAAAAAATCTTTTTCAAGATTAGGGGCCAAAATGTGGAACGGCATCTCACAAGAATTACCTAAATGACCAAAATGCGTATTTAAGAAAATTATACATAATCGACTTTTACAAGTTTTAATCGAAGAGGACGATTATGTTGGCATACCTTCACTACTCATAAGATTTCAAAATAATTGCTAAAAGTAGATTTACCTAACTGCAATTTCTATTCTATTTTATTTATTTATTTATTTACTTATTTCGTTTGTTTGTTTATTTATTAGTCTTTAATACCGAGTATTCAATGTGCATACATATTTATTTTCTCTCTGTAAACAGTCCTACTCGCTACCCGCCCAGATTAGCTTTAGCTATTTGCGGGCTAGTGTTGTTTTGTATTAATTTGACATTGACTTAATAATAAACTTGAATTTGAGCAGTTAATGTAAAGCCAGATCCCAGCCATCTCACAGTGTAAATCATTAGCAATCCAAGTTCATTCATGGATTTGTTGATCAAGTACTGAATGCCTTCAAATTACTTGTGATCTATTGTACTTGTAAGTGTCGTTTTCCGCTGGCTGAGGAACAAAAGAAGTGGAAAACGTTTTTCTCACACACGACTGGGAGTCTGGGTACAGGTGTGGGGGGTTTCAGGTCACGTGGCTTGTGTAAGGTTTCAGTTTTTGTTCTGCCATCCGCCATTGCCTGACATGTGTGTTTAGTTCTTTAAAATTTCAGTCTGTTCGTATCGCTTGTTTTCTGTCTTCTCGTTTTCTTCCGTTTCTGATGGAAAGGATAATTTTCGTACGATATCAATGGCAATCTCGAAATCTCAGAGCGCTCAGAAACCCCGTGCAGCAGATCCAGAGTTTCGTTTCGCTGGCAACAAGAAGCAATACCAACCAAACAAGGAAGTATTAGAGAAAACTGACGAAGCGCTGGCGACAGATGACGGCGAGGACCTCACTAAAAGGCTCACCGAAGGTAAGGATTTGCTCGTGGAAAGAAACAAGCACATCTTACTCGCCGAAAAGTACGGCTGGGATACGGTCGCTTGCTATACCGCCGACCCGCTTACTAGCGACTCGGAAGACGAAAAGAAGATACAGAGGGCCGTGAAGGAAAGGTGAAGGAACAGTTGAGGGACGAGAAGAAAAGAGCGGCTTTCTCCAAGGCTCCGTAGGCTAAAGGAACTTTTCCACGAGCTTCGGAGAGGAGGATTGTCCTTGAGCGCAGTAATGCGAGTTACGCGACGCCATGACTGGCGGGAAAACAGAGTCAGCCACGTGATGAGCGGTCTGTCTGTTTTCGTTGCTTCAAGCCAGGACACTTTGCCAGGGAATGCCTTGCTGCCATTGTCCAGAATGGGGCAGTAGCTGTTGGACAGTCCACAGGAAACTATCAACAAACAAGCCAGTGAATTCCTGATGTCCGGAACGGCCAACGATCTCTGCTGTGGTAGTTCTGTGAGTGACTCTTTTTATGATATAATCGGAGGGGATTAATTTGTTGACGTTAATCATAGTTGTGTTGTTGTCAGAGGTCGATTGCGAGAGAACATTGCTTTCTGGCAGAATATCGGTGCAAGTAATTGGTTGCTGAGAGTTATTCATGACGGTTAGTTTGCCGTTTATTGCATTACCTGAGGTGAAGTTTTTTCAGAATCACAAGATCGCGTTATGCAATGCTGAGTTTGTGTCTACTGAGATTTCTAAATTGCTGAAGTCGGGTGCATTGGTGGAGGTGAGTCCTCTTGCGTGCAGTCCATTGGGCGTAGCCATGAACTGTTCAAGAAAATGTAGGCTTCTTAAGGATTTACGTTATGTCAATCAACATCTCCGATCATGTAAATTCAAGTACGAAGCCATACGTACACCAGCTAATTTGTTCTAACCATAGTTAATGGAGGAGACTGGTTTTGAAGCTCGGTAAACATCAAAGGAGCAAACAAAGATGGCATAATTTAGGTTGGAAAGTCCAGGACAATCTTTTGTTTTGTGCTCATACACTATGCATGAATTACGTAACCAACACGTTTCTATTGGTTAGTTCCTGAGTACGGAGTAAACAACTATTGTGTTTTGTGCACGGTCAAGGCCAAAAAAGAGAACAAAAACCTACAACAAAGAAATTTGTCGGGTTTCATAACCATTCCCCTCTATTAACTATGTTCCAACAAGGTGACGACTGGCTCTTCAAGTTTGACTATACAAGTGGATATCACCACGTGGAAAATTTCCAGAGCATACAAAGTTCCTTGGCTGCTCTTGGATGGTTGATGATTCCTGTAAGTTTTTTAAGTTTACTGTTTTGCCTTTCGGCCAGTCAGTTGGTCCTTTTATCTTTACAGAGATCCAAAAAGCCCTGACGAAGCACTGGAGAAGGCAGGGAGTTCGTTTATTTACTTACCTAGATGATGGTGCAGGGACGGATTCTGATTTCTCTGAAGCACAGAGGGTTTCGGGCATGGTGCGAGCAGATGTGCGGCGTAGCGGTTTTGTGGCCAATGATGTGAAGAGCCAATGGGTGCCAGTCCAATCTGGGGAGCTGTTGGGTTATGTCCTGAATTTACATGCTGGAACTTTTCAAGTCCCCCAAAGAAGGGTAGATGCTTTTCACCATCTGCTAAAGGGATCTTATAGCTCTGTAACAGGACTCCTGGCTTCCATGAGTTTGGCGCTGGGTCCAGTGGTATGCCTTTCGACTAGAAGCTTATACCGGGACATCCTATAAGATGCTTCGTGTGACTGCCCTTTCCAGTTATCTTCAGATGTTCAAGGTGAGGTTGTTTTCTGGGAGAAGAATTTTCGTAATACAGGATATCCGATTTGGTCAAATAGCCACCATTTTATCAACTCGTTTGATAAAATAAATTTCTGTTTCAATCTCCCACCGACGCAGCACCACAGTTTCTTTAAACTAAAATTTTTGTTTACTGTTAAATCGCTGCGACCTCGTTTCATTCCTCGCAACCACGACGCCGTAACCCACGATGCCTAACCACAAGACACTCATCAAGGAGCTGCGCCAGGAAATCGTGAGTTATCTCTTTCCTTTTCCTTCCATTTCTAGCGATTTAGCATTCCGTTTAGCCATTTTTATTTTCACTAAAACTAGGTTCTGTAGTCATATTAATTTTATCAGCCGCTGCCTCCAAGCCAAAGTAATTCCGAAAGGTTTCCGTTCGAATTTTCACGCGTCCACTTTTTCCAATATTTCTAATTTGAACCAAAAATACCTTCACGAAA
>NC_090892.1:25213387-25215887 GCF_036669925.1 Montipora capricornis | reverse complement strand
GCGTGTGAGAAGTGTGGTCTTCCGCTGGCTGAGGAACGAAAGAAGCGGAAAACGCTTTTTTTACACACGGCTGGGAGTCTGGGTACAGGTGTGCGTGGGATTTCAGGTCACGTGGCGTGTGTAAGGTTTCAGTTTATGTTTTGTCATCCGCCATTGCCTGACATGCCCCGCCCACCCACCCATTAAGTACTTGTAGAATGTGTTCAGTTGAGGTGAACCTTTTCTCTATCCACTTTTTTACGTCATTATAAGACTATTATGTTCTTATCTTAATAAAGGACAGGCTGTTTGGTTCAGCTTGGCATGGCTCCAAGCGGTGTGTGTGAACAATAGTTTCATTTAACTAATTAGAAATCAGCACCTATTTTGCCATTAACTCGCACCCAAAAGTGAATTAATTGATAACTCATTCAAAAGCAGGGCAAAAAACGTCCGAGACGAGTACTCTTGTATCTTGGACGAGTAGATTTCCAGAAGCACTTGTCCCACGCGACGAGAAGAGTTTGCCGAAAATAAAAGTTCTTTTCTACTGAGATCTGAGTTCCCAAGCATCTCTGCACTTTGTAAACTAGAATGAGTTTCGCTAATTTTGGTTTCATTTCACGGCAACTTACCCGTTTTCGCCTTTGTTTTCCGAGAGTATCTGGCTCTGTTGTTTCGGTAAAGACAGGGATCCACATTCCATATATGGGAATGACAACCTCGTTTGTGACAAGGCTTCATTAACACTTGAACGAGACGATTACCGTTGTGGCAAGATAAGTGTAGTTGTAGTAAGTCTTGTGATCATCAGGCCCCAGTTGTTCGAAGGGTGGATAGCGCTATCCACTGAATAAATTACTATCCACTGGATAACTCAATTGCTTTCGCTAGTGTTTATCCGCTAGATAGCGTTATCCACCTTTTGAACAACTGAGGCCAGATCATTTCCTTGAAAACAGCCTCAGAACATTGCCGGGACGTATATGTTTCATCTTAGATCGCAATTTTAATGCCTCATAGATGTGCTGCATTTTCTCAAGTGGTGTATTGTACATAAAGAATGTGAGTGATCCCCGATGTGTGTGTATGAAATGGTGTTGTATTAAAAAGTGAAAAGAACAACAGAAGTTGAAATAACTATTAAAACAAACACTTGAGAGTTGGTGCAAAACAGATTATAAAATACAATTTCTACTTTTTTTAATATTTTGTTATTCACTTAAATAATTTTTTTGGACAAGTGAATTTAACTTTCGGACAACCAAAATCTCAAGGTTACTCGTCCAATGGACAAGTGGAATGAAAAAAAGTTTTTTGCCCTGTTCTGAATAGTTGGTTCCTAATGCCATTTTGACCGTTAACTCGAACCTAAAAGTGAATAAGCTAATAATCCTAAAGTTTTGTTAATTTAGAGTTACATTTTCTGGTTTTTAGTTCCAGTACTACAGTATGAAATGTTTATTAGCCCTAGGCCTATAGACATTTTGAAAGAAGCCAGTCAGGCGCAGTGGTCATGCAATTCAAACGATTGCCGGGAAGTACCGGACGAGTATACAGTATCCTTGGGACAACATGTGTCATCAGCCATTCAATCAGAACTATGCAATGAATTGCATTTTCCCTACCTTGACAAGCACTTCACAGCCATACATGTAGCTACTAGTTACATGTACATGTAAGAAAAATAATTTTATGAAAGCGAATGGGTTGCAAGATAGAGAAAGAGGTGAATGGACACTTCACCAATATTTATTGGAAGATACATGAGACAGGAATTTGGCAAACTGGGGCCAAAAGAAGCCACACATCAATTTAGTACATGTACCTCATTAAATTTTACAAGGGAAAAGGCTTAAGAGTTGGACAGATGGTGCAGACACAATGAAATGTACAAATTTAACGACAGTGAAATCAGTTTACAAACTTTCACTTTAGAGTTCTTTTACATTGTACAAGGCATTTTAGCATTCAAAAGACGTCAAACAAGACAAAGGTTGGAGTGAACGAGCGCACAAACTAACTCAGTGGTGCTTTCTGCGTTGTTTTACTTGTCGGGGACCTGGTGCCAGTAGTAAGCGAGTGCTCATTGCCACCAATCCATTTCTCTTAACAAACCAATCACAATCATTCAGATATTCGCTGAAGATATGTGGCGTGAAACCTGCTGATTGTACCTTGCAATATGTAATATAATATTTTCTTTTACTTGAAACAAACATCCTCACGGATAAGTTTGTTGTTAAAACGCCTAGCTCTTCTTCGCAGGAAAGAAAATCGCACCTTCCTATTTCGGCGAAAGACAGGGCAAGAGAGTATTCCGAACGAGCATTTCATGATGACAATGGCCTGTTGTTTCGCTCAATTCGTGCAACGTACATGTCATCCAGTCTCCAGAGTATGGCAGGTGCACGCAAAATTAAGTATTTTTTCAAACGTTCATTTTACAAGCCAGAATTGCAACATTGTACGCAGTAATGCGACAGCTGTAAAACTAAAGGGCACGAACGTTTTGAAGAAT
>NC_090892.1:25193387-25208387 GCF_036669925.1 Montipora capricornis | reverse complement strand
ACACTGTAAGTGCACTACACACTGTCACCCTGTTGTAAGAGTGTAAGAGTGTAAGTCTGTGATGCAATTAGTCTGCAGCCTGTGCATAAATCACGAAAATAAACAGATCTATTGGAAGCGTGCTTGAGTTTCAACAAATGAGCCCCGAAAGTGAATTTTTGATTTCGCACAAACAATGGTCAACGTCAAGAGTTGTGTGATTGTGATCTTTGTGTTGAATTTGCACATTTCTTGTAAAAATTCTACAACACTTGGAAAGAAAAAAAAAAAAAACTATTATAAACAAAAAGCAAAATTGGTGTCTTACCATCATTTTGACACAGATGAATCCTTTGGCGGCTGCTGAATTCGACCACACTTCCGATTTTGCAATTTACTTGTGCAGCCAAAAGTACAATAGAAAAATTGAACGTAGCAAAAATCTCCCAAAATGTTTTTCGCTGATGGTAATTTTTTGTATTCACAGTTAAAAAATTGTTCTTTTCATGTCGCAAATTTTGTTGCTGATGGCAAAATATGTTATTCTCGATTGACACTTCCTGAAAACTTCCTTTTGCTCTTGTGTCAATGTTTGTTTTAGAAAAAAGGGCTAACAAAGTCTGTACATGTACCTTGCTTTGGTCACATTTTTGATCATTATTTAAGTCTAACCACTTTTTAAAAATCTGGATTTTTCACATTCTCATATGGAATTGCCCTTAAATAGAATTCAATCCTGTGTTTCTGACATCGCAAGTCGTAAATTTTGAGGTATCCCATCCAGATACTAGCCTCACCGGACAGGGTTAACTTCAGTTGAATTTTCTCTGGGAAAGCTGTCAGAAGCTCAGGGGACACACTTAAACTTGTGGCGAAAAAGAAGTTGTAAGCCTAGGGAACTTGAAAATGATGAAGATGTCAGCCTTGAAGCCATTGTATAGATCTCGATTCCCTTTTATTTTCTTCAATCTTTCTGGGTTTAGTATTCTACTAGTAATTGCATGTCTCAGGGCTTGGCTATTTACCTAAGACATATGCCATAGCTCTATAAATGATATACTGTACCAAAACAATATCGTGTACTGTTTAGAGCAACATAGTACGCAAAGACAACTTGAATCTCCTGGAAAACAAAACGCAGCTCAGATTAATAGTTATGAAGTATTAAAAGTGCTGTGTTACTGCACTACCACATGTATGCAATGCGTGCCTATTTTTCAGACATCATAGCAAGTAAAGCCAAAGTATAGGATGTTCTTCCAAGGCTTTCCTGTCTTGTCACAAAAATGACTGTATCTTGTTCAGCAATAATTGATGTTTCATATGGTACCATAACATTGCTGTTACATGATGAAGTGTTGCTAACTGTCAATCCTTCTGATAACAAGATCTCTTGAAAGTGTTGAAACTGGTTTGAGCCACCTTAAAGTGCACCTAACCTCAACATTTTTACATTAGCAAAAGATAAATATCATATATCATATCATATCACATCATATCATATCATATACTTTACCTTTGTCTCTCTAGATTTTACCTTTTTAAAAGGTGCCTCATAAGGTATGTAAGAGAAAGGTCCTGTCAATCGTTTGTCCCATGGCCGAGGCAGTAGGAGGCATGGGCCTATTCCTTCGATGACGTCATAAACTACTTTGCATTATAGTTTTGAAAGAACTTTGGCAATGTAAATTAGATCTTGACGCCATGGAAGGGATAGACCCATACCTCTCACTAGCTTGGCCATGAGACAAATGAATGCAGGTCAGGTCAGGCCAGCTTTGTTACTCTCTTGCACCTCATTAACCCTATTAAAAGTAAAATATAGAGAAGCAAAGGTAAAATATATGTTAGACATTTCACTTTTTGCAAAGAAAATTCTTTGAGGTTAGGTGCACTTTGATAATGGAAATGAATGGACTGAAGTTTGATATGTTTAGCAATACTCTTTTCTCTCTCCAGCATGAATTTATTTAATATATTTTGATTTGCAATTTGGTAAACTATGACCCTACAAAACCTGCTTTCAACAATACTGTACAATGAAAACTACTTAAGTATACAGTATTATAATATTATTTATATATCACACACATAATTTACATACTCACTTTTTGAAAAGTGTTCTCCGAAATCATCCCAAATACATTGTGTTGTTTTCAGGTTACCTTTTGAATGAAATTTCACTTTATTAATGGCTTTGAAAGATGGGAAAAGTGGTCATACTTTGATCAACAACTGAGCAATGAAAGGGAATGGGTTCAATACCAGGTTGATGTCAGAAATTGCTTTGCATTGATTGAGGAAGTCTTTGAAAACAGCAATGCAGGTTAATTTGTGACGTCAACACTACATCAAATCCATTCTCCTTCATTGCTCAGATGTTGATCCAAGTATGACCAAGTGAAATTTCACTCAAAAGGTTCTAAAAACAACATGATGTATTTGGGATGATTTCGGAGAATAAATGAAGTGGAAATGTGACTTAAGGTGAAAGGCACCGTAAACATCAATCTACTTAACATATTCACAACAAAGTTACAGAACTTTATAACATGTATTCTATTCGGTCATGCCAAAATGCAGACTGCAGACTGTGCAGACTCACTGTGCAGACTGTGCAGACCCGGGGTAAAATATACACGACTTGTATGGTGTTACCCTCGCTACTATTGAGAGCTAAGTGTCAACAGGCTAACCTGATCTTATTAAGGCCTATAATTAGGCTAACCGAATGTTATTTAGGCCTTATTCAGGCTAACCAAATTTTCATTTTACAGACAGTCTGCAGTCTGCGTTCTTCAGCGTCCTAATTCTATACAGTCACATCATTTACGTGACTGTACTTAGCGCTTATTAACTGAGCAGCAGGTCTGTATGGGAGAATGTTGACTGAGGTCGTGAGTACAGACCGAACACAGTGAGGTCTGTACACACGACTGAGTTAAGCTCGAATTAAGCTCGGTTAATAAGATGTTTATTTTATGGCAAACACGAAAAATTTAATTTGTTTAATGTAACTGGTTTGTACTAACTGACATTTTGCTTGGGAACGGCGATGAGTGGCGATGAGCTGAACTTAATTCTGTCAAAGTTTTCTTGTCATCCTCTCTTTTGTCATCATGCTGTTTGGCACTTCCATAAATAAATATTGGTAGAAGAAAATACTCAATATTTTTGCATTTTAGTTTGCATCTTTTCACCGCAAAACATTACCAGTCTAGATGCCGGTCTAGATGGGAAAATCTAGGCCGTGGTCAATATCGATTTTAGCCAATCAAATTCGTGAATTTTGTAGTTCCCAGTCCTCGTGAGACAGAGCCATATAATAAAGTTACTTATCAACTTAACAATCACATTAATAGATTGCTAGCTATATTCATTAAATATCCATAGATATATTTATTTACATGTACAGCATATTCTGAATGGAAAATCTTGTAATACTTCTTCAATAAGACTTCATTGACACTCTGCTATAGTTTTTTGGAAACCAATGATAATTACGATAACTTGACTACTTAGTCCAGCACACAAAATAAAAAAAATCTTAAGACTATACAATCATGTAAATTGAAACTTTTCCAATTGGAGCTTTTTAATTCACCTTATTTTACTTGAAGTTTGTCACTTAAAATATAGTTCTCTTTCTTTATATCAATAAAAAAAAAAATATTCCCTTTGGACTTTGTTGTCAGATCATTACCAGTAATTGTCAAGAGTCAAACATTGTTTGGAATGTTTAACCATTATCTGTAGTGTAAATTGCAGAATAAAGTGAATCAACAAAGGCCTTAACATTTTTATTAATAAGTTAAATTTTGCTGTCTAGCTATTAGGTGCGGTTACACGGGGCACTTTTACCGTGGTAAATTGCCTTTTTACCACGGGAAACTGTATTTAGTAGTGTGACCGACGCTTCCCGAGGTAAATTTCCCGTGTTAAATATCCATGGATACGTCAAAAAGATCAGTGGAAGCGCCCATGACATTTAACGTGGGAAGTTGGAAGGGTGTTTTGATGCCCGAGGTACAAGAGCCAATCGCTATGCTGATGAAGTTGTGATTAAATTTCCCGCCAATGAATTGCGTGAGATTTCGTTTTACCTCGGTAATCTTCGTAACGTGTGACCCCTAGTTAACACGGTATACTAAATCCCAAGTGTGAGGCACCGTGGGATAATTTACCGTGGGAAATGGCATTTACCATGGTGAGTGTAACCGCACCTATTGATGCAATTGGAAAACCAGTCAGTGGACTCACAGCAGGAAATGTTCTCTGGCTTGGGTCATATGGTGTATGTAAGAATATTTCTGATGCACAATATTGCCTGGCCCTTGAAGTCGATTTTGAAATTACAGCAAAGGTACAGTAAAATAATCTGTTGTATGTACAGCCGAGTGAGTCCACAATCTGACCAAACGTATGACACAAACAAAGAGCAAGCGTTGTCTATATAACCATGTCACAATACGATTGGTTTATTTTGCAAAATGGGCATTCTTGATTGGCTATTACATTGTGTGACATTGATGCGAGCATGACATGCACAGCGTTGTCTAGACTCTAAGCGAGAACAGCAAATTAGCCAATAGTGTGAGATAGTGTGAGTGTGAGATGACAAGCAATTGTGGTGAAAACTTAATTTGAAATCAGTCACATGTATTTCTATATTGTTGCTATAGACACCATTAACAACCAATTTGATTTCCTTAGTTTCAGTCAGTACATGTACCAATCATATGGGGTCTCTGTGCACCTCTTGCTTGTAATGAAACAGATATTCCTCTGTTGGTTAACAAGCTTATCGAAGGTATGTGGCACAATGCAACCTCAGCTCATTGCTACATATATGACTATAGCTTAAAATGTTGTGATATTTAAAATATGCCAACAGTTAAAGTGAAAATTTTTTTTTTGATATGAAGAACTTTCAGTTATGTCATGTGGTGGGGTGGACTGTCATGCGAGCCATGTGAATTTCACAGCCATGTGAATTTTGCATTTAAGTCTAAGCACCCAATTCAAATGGTGCTGATAAACTTTATTAAGTGTAAGCACCCATTTTAAAACAGTTATTATGTAGCTTTCAATAACTGTGTAACCTGCATGTTGACTCACATGGCTCCGTCGCCATGTTGGCTCTCATTACTTGCAGCCATGGCTTGCATGATTCGCAGTCATGGCTCGCATGGCTCGCAGCCATGGCTCGCATGACTTGCTGGCTCGCACATTGTCCTAACTCAACTGTCATAATTATTATAACTTCCCTTAACTCATTGACTCTTTAATTGTAGGTGTGAGACTGTCTAATGCAAGATTATTTTAGTTGTTCGAAGTAATGTTTAAAAAACGAGCAGCAGTGTTTTATCGGGGTTTAAAAACATGAGGCGTAGCTGAGTGTTTTTAGACCCGATAAAACATGTGGACGGCTTCAAAAACATTCCACAAAGAGCGTGTCCCTCTGGACTCATAACAATGGTTCAAATTGTGAGAGGTGTCAATTAGCATACAAGAAAAACAAGCTTAGTATTCTTTATATAAAGAATACTAACAAAGAGTGTTTTATCAGGATATAAAGCTCATACACATGACATTTTATCGGTGTTTTGATAGGCTGTTAGGCTCATGAATTATTAATGAGTTTTTGAAGGGTGGGTAACTCAGTTGGTTTAGTGATTTATCCGGTGGATAGCGTTATCCAGCTTTTGAACAAACGAGGCCAGAAGATTAAATTGGACGTCAAGCTGACAAAAGTGGTGTCCCAATCAGTGCAGCCCTTAAGTTAACTGAATCTCCATAATTGTCTAAGAATAATAACAGGGCTCAAAATAAATTTCAGAAAGTTATTATAAAGTCTAAGCATCCATTTTAGAACGGTTAATTAGCTTTCAATAACTGTGTGACTCGCATGTTGACTTGCGTGGCTCGCCATGTTGGCTAACGTGACTCTCATACCTAGCTCCCAGCCGCTTATGAGCAATTTCTACCATTAGGTAACTAGTGTATAGGACTTGCTAATAGGCAGGTGCAAAAGATGGACCAGATCAACTCGGATCGCTCATGTTGGAGCAGCTTAAAAAAATGAAAAGTTCCCGAGAAATCAACATAGCGTTAATCTTTAAGCTAACCTTTGTGAAATCGGTGCAAACGTCAAATACAGTAGTCACATAGAATCCCAATTATAAAGTGACATATATCATGATTTTAAGATCTTAAGAAAGTGCCAATTGAAAGTAAATTTGACTGCCTGATCTATGAAAATGCTCTTTATAAAGGAGCTTAAGTCAACTTTGAACAACCAGTCCACAAAGTTATTTATATAGTTTTCTATTGTAATAGTATTTTATTATTTTAACACTTTCATTTCAGTTCTTGTATTTACATATTTTATCGTTGGACATTCTCACGCTCTAATAGACCATTTACAGTTGTGTGCTTAGTTACCTGGCTTTTGAATGAAAGTGAGGCTAAAGTTGACCTTGCTTTGATAGAAACCTCACTGCTTTTCTTATGTTACCGTAATGATCTTCTCATGCTAATTATAGTGAGGTCTCTATCAAAGCAAAGTCAACTCCAGCCTCAATTACATTCAAAGGTCAGGTAGCTAAGCACATTTGTTCTTACGATGCATATTTCATTCGCCTTTTCCACAACTTGAAATAATCTCAGGGAGATCGACAGGTCATTTTTTATTGCTAGTTTTTATTCTGAACAGTAATTTCGGCTTACAAAACCAAGTTGATCCGGGCCAAGTTTTGTACCTGTCTCTTTCTAATCCATCTCTAGAACATCTGCCAAGCTTGAAGATAAAATGGGGCGAAGATTCATCCCTTCATTGTGCCCATCAATCAAAGTGGACTACAGGACCCATTATCACTCTGTAAGTTATCATTATTCATTCATTGTAATTAACCGCAGGGCTTCTGATAGGGTGCAAAAAAAAAATTGGAAATTCTTTGGCACTTTCAAGTCTCTTTATGCGGCAAGAAGGGTCTGTTATGTGACAAATTATGCGATTTCATTTTAGGTAATTTAACCGTGTATTGTTTGGTCTAAGGGGAGCACAATCCTTTTCTTGCTGTTCAAGAACATAATATTGCATGTGAACTAAATCATTCATTGCCTCATTTTAAATTATTGAAATCAGAGATGGCTAATTTTGCCAATAGTGTCACATGATTCAGCTTCAAGGAGCTTTTCCACCACAAACTTTCATAGATGATCAGCCACTACATGCCACTTTGCATATAGTATGGCAGAACGTGATGAGATCTGATGTGTGCAAAGCCACTTTTAGGCACGTGCATGCACCGCATGCAATATGACCGAAAGTCCAGAACTCAAGCGTGACTGACACTTGTCTGATAGAGACAGTGTGGTGACTGTCTGTTGTTGCAGTATGCCGCTTACTTTGCTGAGCAATATTATAACGGATTTAATTTTCCAAAAGGCATTAATACATGTAAGAGGGGGAACACCTGTTTATGTAATTAAAGTAACATGGTTTACCGCTGTAAAGCTTTGCAACTTGTAGGAAAATGAGCCCGCTGCCTGTATTTCTCTCTCTCCCAGCTCTTGAATCCCCAATTGTCGCTACTGAGCCCAGGGGGTTACACATACCTAAGTAATGCTAAATATATCATTATTAGAAACTGTAACTTTGTGTCTTTAGTCTTTCAGTCATTACGTGTACAGTTCAATTTAACATGTAGACGATGACGAAGGCTCAATCACTAGACTAGTACCTTTGGTCAGTTACGAAATGGTGGCCAAGAGTAACCCTGGTGAAAATCTTTGAAGGATCTTTGAAGATCCTTTAAGACTCCTCAAAGATCTTTTCGAGAATCCTCAAGTTTCCTACCGACATGTAGGATCCTTGAAGATCCTTAAAGATCTTAGCTTTTCTTACCAAGATCCTCAAAGATCCTTGCCAAGATCCTCAAGGATCCTTGAGGACCTTCGAAGA
This sequence comes from Montipora capricornis, assembly GCF_036669925.1. Classification (NCBI taxonomy): domain Eukaryota; kingdom Metazoa; phylum Cnidaria; class Anthozoa; order Scleractinia; family Acroporidae; genus Montipora; species Montipora capricornis. Next base: position 25,200,442 of record NC_090892.1, on the reverse strand, counting down.
TCCTGTTCAAGATCCTTGAGGATCTTCAAAGATCCTGTGCAAGATCCTGACCAAGATCTTTGAAGGTCTTCAAAGATCCTTCAGGATGTTGAAGGAACCTACCCAAGATACTTGAGGTAGGTGCAAGATCCTTCATGATCTTCAAAAACCCTTCCCAAGAACCTGTGCAAGAGCCTTGAGGATGTTTATGTTTAAATATCATTTAGGACTTTACAGGAACCTAGATTATTAATTTTATTGTCCACCCTCTCACCCTGTGTTGCACTTATTGGACTGCAGTTTGATGTACAAAATTATTTTATGTAAAAACCTACATGAAGAAAAAGGAGCTTTCTTTCTGTAGAAGAGAAACTTCAATACATAAAATACTTAATTTCTCTGAAAACTATTTATGTTATAACGCTAAGTATGATTGAAGTATAAAAATAACAATGATGAATCACAGAAAATCAATATCTGACCTATGTGCTAGCATTCTTTATTATATAGATACTGATGCCAGGATTTCTCCTTTTACTAAAAAATCATATCTTCACTGCGCACAGTGAACGTATCATTTTTATCTTTCACATGTGAGGATATAGCTGTCGTCATGGTAACGAACACAATTAGCCAATAAAACGCGAGCTTCCTCTTCATTGTACGATACTTTTGTGCTTTAATATAAGTCCTCTCTACTACATTAACATTTTTATTGCAAATTTTACATTACCATGATCTGTTTTTCATAACTTTCATATCTTGTTTCATGCTACACAACATGCGTGTTTTAGTGGTTGGTGAACAATTTTTAATCATTTCGAAACTGAATAAAACAAATTGTTTAAAATCTAGACATTGCATCAATATCTATATAACAAATCTATCTATCAAACTGAATGAACAAAAACATCCACACACTACGATTCTCACTTAAGTAAGATGCAAGTGAAGTTTAATTTGGTAAGGTGAACCCTTATCACTCTGGCTCATCATCCAAAAAATAATGTGCACTAACTCCTGGGTCAAAGGCATGGGAAGAATACAATAAAAACCTAACAAACCTAAACAAATTAAATGATGCATTGACTATTGTTTTTTTACAGACTTGCATTTGGATCACGTTGCCTTTGACAACACTGTTGTTTTAAAGACGGTGATATTTTTGCGCGGTTTACTGACTATGTGGGAAAAGCAGATCTTAACAAGTGTTATTAGGGGTAACTGTTGACGCATTTTTTGAAGATAATTAATCAACAATATTTGTAAAAAGTTTTATTAAAATACAAAGCAATGTATGGCCTTCTTTTCCAAATTCAAGCGTAATTATCTCTGAAAAATGCGTGGTTACCCCCAATTTTCTTTTGGGATACCAAGAGCACTTGCTAAGTTCTGCTTTCTCCGCATAGTTTTGAACCGCGCAAAAATATCCCTGTATTAATAATTATAGCACCGCCGATAGGAAATCTGAGTATGTTGAGATGGGCAGAACGTATGCGCAATAACAATAGCAGGCACTGTCCTTAACATTGAAACTCTGTGACAACTTTGCTCACATCTCATTCACCTGACAATCATATAGTAGTTATTTAGTCACATAGTTTCCATTAATTAAAAGTGAAGCTGCATACAGTAAACCATTTTCTTAAAATTACCTAAAATATGATTTGAATGTGTATAAAATTAATAATCATAGAAACAATAGAGAGAAAATGTAGATACTCGTACAGTATATATCAAGGTACTCATTAAGATAATTGTTTTAAAAATAAATATTGAAGATATAGCTGGGAATATTCCAAAATAATGTCACAAACAGCAATTTTGATCGAGAAAATGTTTCTTAAAAATAAGACAAAAGCCTAAGTCGTAGCCTAGAAAAACAGCGAAAGAGAAACATTACAAAAAGAACCTACTTACATGTATGACTGCTCTTGTAAGTACTACAACAATAACGTGTGATTTTACCTAACACATTTGTATTTATTTTATTTTATTTTATGTATCTTTTTATTACTCATTTGTTTTTGTTACTCTGTATTGGGTGCTATTGTCGGTTGAGGCTGCTTTTTTCGATGGTCATTGCATTTTTGGTTCACAATCCTCCTTATGTCGTTCCACATCTTATTTAAAACATTTTCGGACAACAAAACCATAAGGGGCACATTACTCATATTGATTATCATGAAGTGCACATGTACTCATAAGTCATGCCTTGGAAATAAATACGCACGACCTACAGTCGCAACCTTTGAAAATTGCTATGATCCTCAGATACATGTAGCATTTACAGAGAATCGAAGGAATCCTTTGTCAATCATATAATTTGCAACAACCACACTTTTACTGGTCGAGCCAGCTCGTCACTAGAGTCTCTAGATGTGGCCCTGAATTCTGTAGTTAAGCCCTGGTCTTTCTTTAAAGGATTAAGTGCCAGCTGACGAGAATTCTTTGATATTTCGAGAGTATACTGTTTCACATTGCTTTCGGCCTGGTCTGCAGTTATTACGAGTTTATCAAACTAGGTAATCTTTTACTGATATTTCCCACAATCTTTGGATTACATCAGAATAAAATTTTTCTTTTTAATTGATCCGTGTACAGCGTGATTTTAAATTTAAAGTTTGGTGCCTTAAAGATACTTGAGAGTATGTAGTACCTCATAGGATCTTTAAGGATTTTATACATTTCACTCTTATAAAGGTCCTTACAAGATCCTTGAAGGATCCTTATAGGATCTGACTAACAAATCTGTTAAAGATATTTTTTCATCATCACTCTAAAGATCCTTTTAAGATCCTTGAAGGATCCTCATAGGATCTTCCAAGGACCCAGCTAAAAGTGTCTTTCAAGATCACTATAAGGACCCTTTTAAGATCTCATAGGGTCTTTAAGGATACTGATAAAGATTCTTGAGGATCTTTCAAGATCACTAATGATAAGGATCCTTGAAAGATCCTTGAAAGATCCTAGTATGATCTTTAAGTATCCTGTGAAAGATCTTATTAAGAACCTTCAAAGGATGCTTTTAAGATCCTTGTAAGATCCTCAGTCACTCTTTGAGGATCTTTAAGGATACTTTTGAGGATCTTTCCAAGATTTTATGTGTGGATCTTGGTAAGATCTTTGCAAGACCCTGATAATTTCCTCAAGGATCTTAAGGAAGTATCCCAAGAGTCCTCAATGTTAAAACATCTTTGAAGATCCTTTAACATTTAACATTTAACGTCCCACTTAACATTGCGCGCCCACAACACTTCAGTCCGAAAATGGCAAATTCTGTGACTATCAAAGTAATCTGTTTCCATCGGACATCAAATGGGCAATATAATTCTGTTTTTCATCGAAAAATAAGCTATGTTTATTAGAATTTCATTTTCAATCATTATTTATGTATGACTTGATCTTCGCAACATGTTATCTTGAGTGAACAACATCTTCTCTTGGAGTAGCAGCGAGGAGTACCTTAATTATTCAATTGTGATTGATTGAAGAACAGAGGGCGTTTAACGGCAAGAATGAGCAGAATCAGTTCTGGAAAGTGGAGAAATAATTTCTTGGACTACATTGCAAGGAATCACGATCAGCGAATTCACCGTTGGATCGATGATTCTGGTTCAAATAACGTTATTTGTGTCTTCCGCTCGAGCTGACAGCACTGAACACAGGCAAACATTTGAATACTGATCGGTATTAAAATCTGTAAAAGCCCTTATCTATTTTATTTTCTCACCGATGATAAAACTTAGTTTTGTGGAACTGAGCAAGCTTTCGTGTGACATATTTTGATATTGATCTGGAAAGTAGAGGTCAGCTTGTGTTTACTCTACAGGAAGAAGAATTGTTTTTTGGATAATTCAAAACCCGTTTTGGGGATTTGGTAAACTTTAATACGAAGAAATTCTAGGAACGCAGAATAAGAGATTTCATCCGATGTCACAGGTGTGTATTGCGATTTGCGTGAGCGACAAATGAAACCATCTTTTTTACGTTTACTGAGACTCAATACTGCTTATCATTATTTACAAAGTACCGCACAAGCAACGAATTAAACTAAATTAAACTGCCAATTTTTGGTTGTCAAATAAATATAGGTGAGCCGATAAAAATATCTCGCATTTTCTCACGATTATTTTTGGTTTGGTCAAGTGCCAAGATTAATACAGCACCAAAACTCCCGTATGTCAACAAAAACATGGGCGTAGCTGACTAGAGTCCTTTAAAGATCCTTCAAGGATCCTGTGAAGATCTTCATCTTTAAAGATCTTTGTCAGGTCTTTGAAGATCTTTGAAGATTTGAAAGGCTCGTTTCCATGATATGAAAGAAGACATTGCGAAGCAGCTAATCAACAATGAAGTTACCTTAAAAAAGGAGCTCTTTCCAAAACTGAGACACCATTATAAATATTTAAGGAGAAATGGAGCCAACAAGTGTATATTGAAGATTGTGGAGCTATTGCCGGGCTGGATGGTTGTCAAAGAGGCAGAAGAGCTTAAGGATGTCACCAAAAAGAAGACAAAAGTGATTGAGTGGGTAGAAAGAACAACAGCAGATTACTTACTGGAGGAGATGGCATCCCTACGTGAGACAATACGTGAAAAGGTACAATCACGGTACACCAAGAACGTTAGGAAAGTAACACATATTCTTCATCTACGCGACATATCTCTGGTGCCAGGATCGGGTGTTTATTAATTCACAGCAAGCCAATTGATGCCAATGGAAAGGAAGACTTTCACTTCTTTTTTAGTATGCATGTCCCTTGCCCCACATCATTCGACTAGCATATGATCAAACAGAGTTGAGTTTATTGCCACTTTTACGACATCGTGTACACTAGTTGTTTATGGATGTTGTCCAAGTTCTTTGGAAAATCATGGTGATTGCAGAAAGATCTGGTTCCCCTTGTAGAATGAGAGCGTGGCCAAGTATTCTGACTAAAAAGGTTAAGGCCAAAAAAAAATTGAGATGGAGGTAAGACTCTTGTTCGCATAAGATGACAGCAGTTTTATTGCTAGACTTCACCAAGCCACTGCGTTCTCAACCGTCTACACCAATGACTGCAAGTACAGCATGGCTAGTATGTAGTTTTTCATTGCACTTGATGCCAAGTTGGCTATGAGTGGCTGTGACGCAGTTATTCAGTCATATTACTCTGTGATGAAGATACAAAAAATGTAACGGGAGGACAATTAAATGACATGCTTGTGGAAAGAACAAGTGCTAACTGGCGTTTTCCAATTGTCTTATGAAATGTTTTTACTAAAAGCTAAAGCTAGAACTTGCATGTAGAAGTACTGTTGCTTTATCTGCGGACTGTGAGACTGCGAACTTTATATCTGGATTTTCTTTGTGTACGTACCTAGTACCTATGTCTCTTCAATTGTGAACGAATGGAATAATTGTTTCATTCGAATGGAATAATTGTTCCATGCGAATGGAATAATTGTTTTAGTAAATTCTCAAACCAGGTTTTGCCGTCGATTTTGATTTCCACAATTTTAGAAAGCGTCCGGAAAGAGCATACAACTTCCGGTCACACACGCCCCGACTCCCGCCATCACCTGATTATTACATAACAAAAAGGTGAATGAAAGTGACAGCTACACAAACGACAATCTGTCGTCGACTTGTGGCGAAAACCAAGCTCGAATTATTTAACCGGTCAAATACAAGGTAAACAGACGGTTTTGGAAGTTTTCAAGTGTGAAGAAAGAGTTCAAAGTTTAGAAAGATTTTCCTGATTCTCCGCCTCCGTAATACGTGCCGCCTTTCTTCCTAGCTGAGGTGTAAAAACATTTAAGGCATTCATTTAGCTCCTCTTTCGACATTTCTTCAATTCGTTTGGAAAATTTTGTGCCAACCGGACTTGACAACCATTCTGTAAATGATAAGGTGAGCGTTTTTCTCGTTGTTACGCAGTTGTAAAATTATCAAAACATGGACAGTGAACGTAACAGCTGTTGCTTGTTTTTGAGTAAAATTCACAGATACGTACCATTAAATATGTTCATTCCGAACTTCGTGGCTTTCTTCGTTTTTTTTGGGACAGCATTATCTAATATCTCCTGAATTTTTGTGGGAGACAGCTCCTGAAACCTGCCAGTGTCGGCCATTATAGAGGGCTGAAGTTGAAAACTTCGTGCGGAAAATTTTTAAACTTGGCACACTATTTTCCATATGACGTAAAACTTCGACTATTGGCTCATAGTCGGAGTTTTTTAGCCAATCAAAAAGCTAGAAATGCAATAGTCGGAGCTGAAAATTTACTAAAGCTAGCCAGGTGATCTGGTGACGTAATTTGGAGGACTGGGAAAACAAATTTAATGCCGTATCCCACAACCGCGCGCGGTTGTGGGATACGGTGTTAAAATTTTTCTCCCCAGTCCTCCGAGTTACGTCACCAGATCACCTGGGTTAGTTAGCAGGAGTATGCTGATTTAAATAAAAAATGTTTTGAGTGATGACTTGAACGATGAAAGTGTCTGCTTTGATTTTATATGATCGGGAAGTGAGTTCCAAAGTTTTGGTGCTGCAGAGGAAAACGCCCGGTCACCATAGGTGGATGGTTTCACACGTGGTACTTGCAGGGTTGAACGACTCGATGAGCGCAATTTACGAGTTGGGTGATAGCGAGTGATTAGGGTTGTCAAGTAGCTTGGAGCAAGTCCATTCAAAGTCTTATATGTCATTAATAGAATTTTGAAAATGATCCGTTTTTTGAAGAGCTTTCAGAGTTGGCGAAATGTGGTCTTGTTTGCGAACTCCGCTGACTAGACGAGCTGCGACATTTTGGACCCTTTGAAACTTGTCAAGTTGAGACTTGGGAAGACCATATAGCACACTATTGCAATAGTCAAGATGAGGGATGACAAATGAATTAACTACACGTGCTAGCATCTTTTGAGAGGTACTTCTTGATGCGACCAATCGACTTTATCGATAACATAGCCTTCTTACATATCAGATTTATTTGTGACATGGAAGTAAGGTTCTCATCAAACATTACACCAAGGTTACGAGCCTCTTTTGTAATTGAGATCGTGTATTACATTACATATTGCAAGGTACAATC
>NC_090892.1:25183387-25188387 GCF_036669925.1 Montipora capricornis | reverse complement strand
TGGCTCCTGACAGCCACTCCTTTTATGAACCCAACTCACACGGTGCACTGCAGAATTTACCGAAGACAATGACCGGGTCTGTTGAATGAGAAATACGACGTACAGCGTGAAGACCACAGAATGTGCCGGCAAAAAGCAGAATCGTGAGGTGGTCAGAAATGAGTTTGAGAAAATCGTAGAATGTTGCAATTTTACCGTAACTTTACATAATTAAAGGTGGAGCAACACGATGCAATGGCTTCTCTGCTGGAAGGAAAGGAAGTTCTATCTCTGTTATCCACAGGATTCGGGAAAAGTCCTATTTTCCAACTTTTTTTTCGTAGCGGCCAAAATACGAGTCTGACTTCCTGACACCGTGGTAGTTTCTTGTCCTCGACAAAGCACTATCGCTGATCACATTTAGACAAAAACTTGGGCCTTTCGGCCACCTTAGTCGCTGATTTATCGATAGAGGAACCGTCTCTAGAAGATTTTAACAAGTATTTGGTTAAGACGAAAAGGCGGCTCCACAAATGATTGCTCGATCTCCTGGTACCTCCGGAGTAATCCAATACACTTGAAAACAAAATATTCCAATTTTGAACAGTAAAATACATTTCTATTAGCACAAATACTCGATAAGCCTTTGAAATAAAATTGTGTAGGTATTAGAATATGTGTCTAGTATTAACGTGTGATGTAGTAGTTGTAATGTCTGTATTTTATTAACATAAATAAAAGAAAATTTGGCAGCAGTTTTGGTCGACGAGTCTCACACAGTGGAGATGCGGTCAGGGAAAAGGCATTTCATGATTTATCTATTACGATTCCCGTCGTTTCAAGTTTGTGTGCAAAATTCTTCCTTGACGAACGAAAAACATTTCACGTGGAAAGGGACTTCCTTCCTTCCGTTTTTGGGAGTTTTTACCTCGAGCAATTTGAAATACACAAAGCGTGGCTTGCTGTTTTTCAATGGGGACTTTACGAACGAGGACGCGACGCAGTTTTGAAACACCGAAACCGAGAAGGGCCCGGGGCGAGAACGCCGTCACGAAAGCGGAAAAAACAAAGTTACGAATGCGAACGCGACGACAGCCCAGAGACAGAGCAGCGCAAATCCTTCAAACTCTGCCAAACACACTTTCGTTTTATGGCTGGTATCAGTTATACTTCATACAATGGCAACATTCAGAGAGGCAAGGGAAGCTTTATTGTTTGCATATCAAGATGGAAGCATTGATTTAAATTCCTCTGGAAATCTCGGATTTCCTTACTGGAAGTATGGTCGTTTCGATCTTGATTCTATGACATGATGAGTGTAAGGCTGAGTTTCGCTTTTTTAAGAACGATATTTATTTACTTGGAGAAGTTCTTGATATTCCAGACATAATGAAATGCCCCAATGGCGTTCTTGTGGACGGAATGGAGGCTTTGAGTGCGTTGTTGAAGTGTTTTGCCTACCCGTGTCGGTTTGCAGATATGGTACCTCGATTCGAGAGACCTGTTCCGCAACTTTGCATGATTACAAACCGTTTGATGGACTATGTATTCAATGAATATAGCCACCTACTCACACAGTTATGTCAGCCATGGCTTTCCAGGGACCGTCTCCGTCATTTTGCTGCCACTATACATGATAAGGGAGCTCCACTCGAAAATTGTTGGGGTTTCATAGATGGAACAGTGAGACCCCTATGTAAGCCAGATCAAAACCAGAGAATTCTCTATAACGGACATAAGAGGGTGCATGGGATAAAGTTTCAGTCCGTAGTTGCACCAAATGGGCTTATCGCAAGTCTGTTTGGTCCAGTCGAGGGCAGGAGACACGATAGTGGTATGCTAGTTGACTCAGGACTTCTGCAAGAATTATCGCAGTACTCGTTTGCACCGGATGGGACACCCTTATGCGTTTATGGCGACCCTGCGTACTGTTTGCGTGTTCATTTACAAGGGCCCTTCAAAGGCGCTAATTTGACATCAGCAGAAGAACTGTTCAACAAGGCCATGAGCCAAGTCAGAGTTTCGGTAGAATGGCTATTTGGGGACATCGTGAACTACTTTGCATTCCTAGATTTCAAGAAAAACTTAAAAATCTGCTTAGGTCCTGTTGGCAAAATGTACATTGTGTGTGCGCTCTTAAGAAACGCTCACAGTTGTCTTTATCAATCAAGTACTTCGAAGTTTTTTGGAATAGATCCACCTCAAATCCAGGACTATTTTAATTAGGTTTCTAAAAGACGAATGCAATACAGAGAGACCCAAATTCATGACCTTTATATATATCAGTGTTCGGCTACTTACTTGTTCGTAATTCTATTTTGACTAGATTGCAGAATGTCATATCCCCAATTTCAGCTCATTTCATTGTTACAGTGCATTCCCGGCATTTCCAAACTACCAAAGAGTTTGTGCACAAGACTCAGGATCCTTAATGGGGTTATTCTGCAGTTATTACTCATTTTAGTTATTAACGACAACAGCCTACGGACTAAAAAGACTCACAATTTATTAAATACACCTTGATTGTATCTTAATAGTTACATTGATTTTAATCTAGTGACGAGTACTGTTAAACCCACGTGCAAGAGAGACTTTCATTTTAGAAATGTGACCTTAATATTTGGCCTACAATTATTCTTGGAAAAAGGTTTGCCTCATCAGCCCCTCTACATACTCCCTCCTCTAGATTCCCTAGGGATTTTTTAAAAATATGTTTTCAAATAAATGAAGTATCATTAGTTGCTTTTATAGCAGACTGAAAATACAGAATTTTATTGTAGTTTACGCAACAGATCTAGAATATAAATTTTCACCAATTTATTGTACTCTTCTAGCCAGAAAATATTTCGAATATGTCAAATATAAAAGGGAATTTTAAGGCAACGAGTCTGTCATCCAATGAGATAACAATTATTAAAGGAAATAAGGAAAGGCGGGCTCCTCGGCACAAGAAAAATGCGGTGCCACTGTTGAAATACAAACACTGATCGCTGACAGAAAACGTTTGTCGTGACACTTATCAAAACAAGCACAAAATTTAATAAAATATAAAAACTGGTTTGCAATTGCCCAGTTAAAAATCAAACGACAGTTCTACCAGCATTACTTGTGAATTTAAAGTAAATTAGGTGGCTATTTATTCACAAGTTTGTTCAACAAACTCATCATCAGTGCTTTAGTTTGATCTTGTTGCTGCCTCAACATCAGTTGTTGTAATGCTAAGAGTTGCTGCTGCTGCTGCTGTTGTTGTTGCTCTTGCATCAGCCGCATCATTTCACTTTGTTGTTGTTGAAACTGACGTTGCTGGTCAATGCTCGCCTGTAGACGTTTTTGATCCAAATCGTGTTGCTCTTTTTCCAGTTGAAGTTCCTCAAGTTTAATTTCCTGGTCTTTTTCCGCTTTTTTGGACAGGAATAACATGGTCTCGCTGCCACTTCTCCGTTCTCTTTTCTTTACTTTTTGCTGATCATTTTCATCGGAATGTCTCTTCATCGTCTCCGACACTTTCTCGAGTGCTTTACGTCTCATATCTGTGGCCTTTGCCCTCTCTTCCTCAGCCTTTCCTTTCACACTTTCGTCGTCCTCTTTCATTTCTGCATCAGCTGTTTCTGCGAGTGCTAAAATTTCTTCCACCAAGTTTTCAAGTTCTGTGAGCTCGGGCGGCGTGATGCCCGAGCTCCTTTCCTCAGCTCTCAGTTTCTTTTTGATTTGGTTAATTAAAATACCCACATGATCCCTCACAGACCTTTTGTCCACAGCAAAGACAGGCTTGGGACAGGTATTCAAAGTGTTGGCTATTCTATCCCAAATTTCGCTTCTTTGCGACGAACCCTTTCTTGTTTTGTACGGATTGTCTGAAACAACCTCTCTGCATAACAGGATATCGTGCTCGCTTGTCCAGTACATCATATTACTGCGTGAAAAAAAAAGAAATCTGTTTTAGTTTGTTTTCAACGAAGATAAACTTTAAACTCACTTTAATCTTATATTTAAGCAGGACGGGAAATTGAATCTTCTAATAAACAAAAATTAGACTTACTTGCCAGTTCTCGACTTTTGTATCGAACTCGGCGGGTCTGCGTGTTGTCCATTCATCATAGCGCGGTAAACAATTGACCTACAGTAGGCAAATTAAAATGATTTTTGGTATTTTTTTACAACAAATGACATTTTTACGGACTTAAGAAAACAGCTTTGCTTGTAAAGAAGAAAAAGTAAATTGAATTCTAGGTCAAATTGCGGAGAAACTATTCACGTTTTCTCGAAACGCTGCAAGTGCAAACCTCGTGCTCTGAACGTGAAGAAGACGCGTTGTCGTTTAGCGCCAAGCATGCGCAGTGACGCACTTTGTGAACAAATTACTTCCGGTGACGTTTTAGGCTGCATCGCGTTCTGCTTCGTAAACTCCCTATTAATGTTTACTTCAGGTGCGAGCTGATTGACAGCTCTCTTAGCGTGACATAAGGAGACGGCATTTAAAATTCAAAGGGACGCGTGCAGGCTCTCCGTCTCTCCCACCGCAGAGAGAGAACCTGCTCGCAGGCTACAGTTAGACGAATCTTAAACTCCCTGCACAACCTCTAGATTTTACCTGCGTCATTGTGAAGGTCGGGTTTGCGGCTGCCTGTTGACAGAATGATCTGAGTGTTCTTGTCAGTGCAGTGTAGAACCTCCTTGCCTCTTAGCGGGGAGTAACCTCAGGCTCTATTTTAGTTTTGCGTGGTACGTAATGTGGAGTTGACGAAACGAAAAATAGAGCCTGATCAAATTCCTCTCCGAAATTCCTTCCGCCCACTTTTTTTGATTGATTGACATGTCTTCATCGGCCAATCAAATTTACTTCCATTACACCAATACACGCGTGGACAGCAGATTCACGCTATTTTGTTTTGACCAGAGTTAATTACCGTGGGAGGAATATTATAAACGAATTCGAAAGTTACCGTTGGCTTTAATTTCAGAAAAAACACATTTAAAGCATGGGGAATGTTTTCGACGACTATATTGGACATATTGCGGCA
>NC_090892.1:25170887-25175887 GCF_036669925.1 Montipora capricornis | reverse complement strand
GGGTCTACGGCAGGTGCCTCCAGCCCAACGTATTTTGTCTAGCAATACTGATAACAACATCTTGCTGTCAGAGGTACATATGGGTTATTGACCAAGCGTTTGGGCAAGATGTATGCTCTTGGCCAAGTTATTTTTTTCTTTTTTTTTTTTAACACGCACAAAAAGAACGAGGCCAATATCCAGCCATCTTGACCGAACAAGCTTGGTCAATAAAGGATTTATTATATGGGATAAAACACCAAAAAAATGGTCTTTGATCTTGCGGGAAGAAGCGAGAAATCCCGAGCGGGCAGTATAGCTCCATCTTGCCCGCTCAGGTAGCCAATCACAGTGCGGGATTTGGTTCATCTTGCCTGCTCACGGAGCTAGTCATATAATAAAGTGTATCACAGGATCTTCTTCCAGGGTGCTCAACATCCGAGCACTGTATCTAGTCTCAAAATTCTTGCTATCTCCAATACGATGTATGCGCATACCAATCCCACTATAATATTCGGTCATCACTCCCAATGACGCCCCTACATCTACTGGAATGGCAGTTTTAGTATTGTGCAAAAGTAATGCAAAGGAAATTCGTGTGAAGAATATAGCACTTGTTTACTGGTTAAGCTTAAGTGCTTGTTTCGGTGATCAGGCCTAAGCTCTCTTTAAAAAGTTTACTGTATAGTGTTCTTTAAAAATCCAGTTTTACCGACGAGCCACCGAACCGCTGAGCCGCTCAAAGATACGTCTTATACTACTCCTGTAAACAACCAATTTGACTGACGAGCAACCGAGCCACTGCAGAAGTACGGCTTTAAAAATGGCCCTGTATTCTATAGTTGCTTTTACTTTCTAAACCAGAGGAGGTGTAAACATAGACATCTTAAAATTCCCTTGGGACATGTTATAGTTGTAATGTTTACATGTCATGTTCGTGAGGTGAGGGAGATAGAACGAAACGAGATAAATCTCTCATTTACAGCTAGCAAAGAAGCACTGGATAGAAACGAAAATTCACTCGAAATATCGCTAAGTGCCACGAGATTTCGCTGGAACTATGGCGGAGTGCCGCGAAATTTCGCTCGAACTATCACGGATTGCCGCGAAATATTGCTATCGCTCAAACAATAGGACTCGCGAAATATCGTCAAAAATTCGCTCCAAACGAAATTTCGCTAATTATCGTCGAACATTCGCGAATATTCGCAAAATTCGTCGAATTACGTTTGCATGACTTTTGCGCAATACTGTCTATGTACCTTGTTTTTGTTTATCATTCTTTACATTTACACTGCTAGATCCTTCAATGTAATGCTGTAAGATTCTAAACCAGTATCCCTATTCCCCACCTGGCCCTGGCGATTCCAGTTCAGGATTTGTTTTTGTCTGTTGAGTCACCAGTCGTTGTCCTTACTGTATGTCATTCTGTTTTGCTCATTCTGTTTTCCTTCAATCGCTCTACATGTTTGTTTCCATTATCCCAGATGTTACAACAAAGCCTTCTACTCTCTTCAGTATTTTGTTTCTCGTTGCTGTCCACCTCCCCATTTAACTGTTAATAATCCCACTTCTGATCCTATTGGAACAATCAATCCAGACCTAAATGCGACCTCCAGCCGCCGCCGCCGCCTCTGCCTCCGCCTCTGGGACCAGGGTAACAATCGCTGTTCCATCACTTGCAAACCATGTCTTTCCTTCCAGATGTTATCTGTATATGCATTCCCTTTCTATACCTAACACTATGGCAGTTACATTCAACTTCTTGGACCATCTAGTTCTGGCAGGAGTGGGATGACCTCTGGGCCTGCGCTGCTCTGACCCACAGGACACCTGCCATTCGACAGGCGACAGTCGATCCTCATTCACTCTGTTGCAATTGATGTGATTACTCTTTTTTTCCGGTAGAGCACTTTTCAAATTACTGTCGAAAGAAATTACGCCGTTGCAATTGCTACTCATAGTGATTGGTTGAAAAATTTTGTACCAGTTTATCAACCAATGAAAAGGAAAACCAAAACCAATCGCCACTTGCACTTGTGATTTTTTCGCGCGCTTTAAGCAAGTTACATGGAATTAAGTGAGCGTTAAGTGCGACAACCACCAATGTCTTTGTCGACGCACCATCTCTAGAAAGGTTGTTGTCCGAGACTGAAGAGCCACTTTTTCACATGAGGCACAGCTATTCCCCGCCGGACACCAACCCGATATTTCATGGCTGCACAAGATTATCATCATCGTTATCGTTGTTATTATTAATATTATTGCGTTTTGCTAAAACATCTGTTTGTTCCAGTACAAGTCAAATGCCTCAAACGGCTAAAATATCCCATACAATCTTAATTACATAGTAGTAGTTTAAATTCCCTATTTTTATTATCAAATCCTTAAAACTTAAGAAATTAATAAATAATCAATTCTAGAATGTCTACTTTAGTGCATAAACCTTAATCTCAAGATATGATTTATGAGTTTCAAATCGTCTGAAGAATTACCTAAAAACGATAAATGCCGTGATAGATAGATCTGAAATCTTAAAATATATTCTATTGATGAACAGAAACTAAAAGAAACTTGAAGAAAGCTTTTATGAGGCAATGCTACAACAAGTTGCAAAATTGTTGAGACACTTTCATTCAAAAACACCTTTTCCAGCTTCCAATGCCCGCCGTATCCAGAACTTAAACCTTTCCCACTACCTCTCCCCTCTCCCCCTTTCAATGTTGACTGCTTAAGTTTCCAACATTTTTTTGTCTTGCTAGCAACACTGATAAGGGGGGGAGGCGGGCTGCAGTGTGAGAGATAATAGGGAAATTAATAACGCCCCAAGAAGGTGAAGTGTCTCCACTATTTATGCAACTTGTTGTAGCATTGATGATGGTCCAAAAATTTATTATTGTTGTATGTTAATACCCAAAAACGGTCAACGTACCAAGGCCATCTCACCCCGCCCACATCCGGCAAGGTGGCCGAGATCGTCATGCTCGGTTCACTGTCTTATTTCGTGCTTCAATACAGAGTTACATTATTAGAGTGAACGTATACTATATCCTATAATTACAGAAATCTAATATATCCTAAGAATATTATATCAATACTAATTGGCTATACCAAGTTTTGATATAATGGGAATCTAACTCGAATTTCGAGGGTTCAATTCCCACCCTAGTCAGAGTTTTTCTCTGTCCTTGAGTGGGCCCATTTCCATTAGTAGGGTTAACGCTCGCATGGTTTATACGGGGTAGAAACCTAGCACTTTACATTACACTCTAATCAGTTAAGTCTATTGATATACTATGTCTTGCTTGAGACGCTTAAACGACTATGTAAAATTAAGTTATTTCAATAAATATAACCTAATGCCTGTTTCCTAAAATTAATGTGTTTCTTGTGAGATGCTCATATGTGGACTTAAAATGTTCTAAAATTGCAATGTGTACTGTGCTTGAAATAACTGCTTTCTGCATTTTCTCTCTTCCCCGTCAGTTTCTTTAACACACCGTCTATCTCTTCAGACCATCCTCCAAGGACGGCCATTTTAATGTTATATTGTTGTTTAAGTTCCCATCGTAGGTAATTGTACCTGGACGTTTTCTCCTTGTCTTTTTTTCACGAACTCCAATCCAAGGGCAGCTCACCTCCAGCATAATAGCCCTTTTCTCGTAATGGCTGATTATTTGAGCATCTACAGAATTTGCTTTCAGTTCAGTCTTTTCTCCGAATACTGGAACATCCCAGAATGCTTGAACCGCATTCTCGTTCTCATATTTTGGCTGCTGCTGAACAGGAGAGCACCAAGTTTTAACTTCGTCTATTACCCCCAAATCTTTGACAATTAAAAAAAAACTGATCTTCTGGGCTGCATTACATGTATGTCCGGACAAATACTTACTCTGTGCCAGGGCCCGGCACTCATAAGGACTTGGGGGACCGTTTCAGGGTTACTGTCGATAAATCTACACGACATGTCAGTTGGTGGGCTTGCTCGAGTCTTCTTCCCATGATAAACTGGCGTGGGTAGTAACTGCTCATACAACTCTGTCATTCCAGCTATTGTATGTAATGGCCATGACGTCCAGAGTCTAAGCCATACAGGACAATTCTGTATCCGTTTTATGCTCCTCGGCAAAACGTTTTGCGTCTTTCACTATCGAGATACTCCTATTTTGATCGCCTGCTGTTCAAATCTCCTTGCTGTTTTCATCTTAGGATGATCATTTGTATTTAACAAATAAAGAACCCTTGCATGTCATCTGTTCTGTTTAAAGCACGCGGCAAGCCGATAGAGTTCCAAAGAAGCGTTAGGGAAACGGGTGTTTTCCCTTCTTCTTAAAAATGAATTCTTCATTATAACTTGAGTGCAACTTCTTTCATATGTATTGGAAACCTGACTTCAGACTGTATGAGTACAATAGATTACTTTTTAAAAAAAGTCAGTGGTGCGAAATGAGATGAACTGAAGGGGCAAACTGCCATGCATAAATCTTATTTTTTTTACACGTGTCTGCTAAGCTAGTCTATCAAAGGGTGGAAAAAATAGCAATTCATTGCTTGATAACGTTCTTCCACTGTCGAATACGGATTGCATTCGCTTCTTGTCAAAACTGAATTTATGTTCAAAGGAGGTATTTTAGAGTTGAAAGCTATCGTGACCAAAAATTTGTTTGGCTAAAAATGGTGTATTCTGTGTCATCAAAACAAACAACATCGAGTTTCTCGGTGTTGTCTGTTTACGTGATTCTTACAATCCCCTGGCACAGTGTAATGTCCTTATAGATCACAAAGACGCTATTCGAAACAACAATCAAACACTCGCCTAGTTCACACTGTTCCTACACAATCCCTCGTCCCATGCCCACACGGTCACCGGGTTCCCGCGCTGGAGAGATCCCGGATGTACATACAAACACTACATTCTCCTTCTTCCTTCGCTTACAAACCCGCTACCTTATTACAACAATAAGTATGACTAATGTCCTTTATGATATGCTGAAAACTAGTAAAAACACAACATTACTTTG
>NC_090892.1:25133387-25165887 GCF_036669925.1 Montipora capricornis | reverse complement strand
TTTAGGAGGTGTCGATAGAGAATAAAAATTTGCGACATGACAATAATAAAAATTTTGTACCGCGAAAAACATTTTGGAAGATTTTTGCTACGTTCAATTTTTCTATTGTACTTTTGGCTGCGCAAGTAAATCGCAAAATGGAAAGTGGCATCGATTTCAGCGGCGGCTTGTGATCGATGAAGTTACCTTGCGTGTTTATAAACAACTCGCGAATCAAAGGATACATCTGTGCCAAAATGATTGCAAGACACCAGGTATTTGTTTTTGTTAGTTTGTTTTTTTTGTCTTTCGAGTGGTATAAAGTTTGATGAGAAATGTGTGAATTAAACAGGTGTTTGCGATCTTTCTGCACGTCCAACTTTTGAGGTTGACCATTGTATTCACTCTCCTAGGGGAGATCATTTTTCACCAAGTAATTCCATCGATTTGGAAATAGAAGCTGCTTTATTATTCATCAGCGTCATCATTTCTTGCCGATTTTGGGGCTCATTTGTTGAAACTCAAGCACGCTTCGAACACACTTGCTTATTTTCGTGATTTATTGCCACCACGGACTTACACTCTTACACTCTTACAACCGGGCGACACAGTGTGGTGCACTGTACAATAATAATACATGAAAAAATGCTCGATTCTGATTGGCTAAGAGCAGTGCAGTTCAGGTGTAACACAAAAAGAGTAAAAAGGGTGAAAAGGGTAATGCCAGTGCAAATTCCATATTGAAATTCTGAATTATGATTGCCTAATAAACAATAGGGTTTTGGTCAAAACCAACAAATCTTTTGTTTTCAAATCAAGTGGGAGCCCTGGATGGCGCAATTGATGGCGCAATTTTTCCCAGGTTGCGTGGTACGCGTACGTTTTTTCTGCCTATCCATCTCGAATTTTTTCATGATATTCACTATAGTTAGCATTATCCCCTGATTTTCATTTATTTGTTAAGTAAACCTACATTTTTCATCAGTTGCAGTGACCAACACTTCAGATGAAACATTCTATTGCTTTAATTTCGAATACTTCAAAATGTTAAACTTTTTCTTTGGAAAACTGTAGTAAGCCACCTTGATATCGCAAATTTTCGCTGCTTCGTGTATGACAAACATTCTTAGGCGCCTTACACCGTTGGCTGGAGGTGACTGAAGACGCATAGCATGTTAATAATTTGTAATTTGCTGTGATTGATTTGTAATTACCGTGAGTGACCTGAGTTTGTTGTGAGTGATTTGTAATTTGCTGTGAGTGATTTGAATTTGCTGTGACCAGTTCGTTTTGATGTGACAGTTGTGGGCGCTTAAGCTCCCTATTACTAAGGGAAGAACCATAGCGACTGAAGCCGCTGGCCTCATATATTCAACTCGCTGTTGAACCAGATGTTGGGTTGTTGAAATTGTTTAAATGTCAGAAGCTTGTTTAAAGCTTTTTAAATCAAATTTAGACTTTTTAAGCTTCATTGAACATCGATTCAACATTTCCTTTGTTTCGAAAATATTGAGTAGATTTAAAGTCGTTTGGACATGCAGAACACAGGCATGTTCTCGACTTCGTGAGAGTCTGGTGTCTTGTTCTTTAGACTTGTTGTTAGCATGAAGTTAGAACACTTTGATTTGCGCATTCAACAGAGCTTTACCTAATAATATATTCCTCTAGCGAAAAAAGAAGGAGAACCTATGCACAAATCTCCTCGATATTCTGTCACGTATGTGCGACGTGACGGCAATGCAACATCACCTCCACCCTTCTGCCATTACGCAGGCGTGAAAACTCAAACTGGTTACAGCGAGTTTTAAACCGGTTAGGAGTTTAATTAGTCGTCCAAAGTTCTGGACGTGCAGAAGTAGTTGTCGTTCCTTCTCGCTCAGGAGAGAAATCCAGGAAAGCTCTGCCCAGCTGAGTACCCATTTAAAATTTGGGTTAATGTTTAAGCCGCTGAAATGGGCCTTCAAAGGAATTGATTGGTATTTCAAAAGGACTTCATAACCTATACAATCAACTATTGATATAGGAGTTGCAATCCTACGGCTGATTACTGGGTTGCCAGTATGGCAAACCCAGTCGGGGTCTGCGTTTAGTTTGTTCGTTTTGTTTTTTTTTTTCGTGTCGGTAAAAGTCTTGCCTGTCACTCCCCTGGTAAGTGGTGTCTTTGTGCATAGGGCCTTCTGCGCGTATTTTCTTAGGATCGAGAGGGTAGTGGGAAATGCATAGATTTCTCTGGTAGACACAGGAGAATCGTTAACTTAGCCTGCAATGGCGTCGAAAGTCATGTAACGCGAATGGCGTTTTAGGGGATCCTTAAACAAAATATACCCTTATGGAGCTCGATAATGGAAAGTCACTTGGATAAACTAGGCAGGCAGTGAAAAACAAACACCTGGAATCTGAAAAGCGACGAGTAATGGACTTCGACAACAATCTATCTCCCGTCGAGCCGAAATCAAAGTGAGCTGTATTTCTAAAATAATATTTAACCAAGTGTGCTGTTATGTATAACACTGAGACCAAATGGAAAATTCTCTGGTAACTTATGGGTTCAAGAAAGACAGAGAACGATTGAACGAATCGAACACCTTACGTGGATCTGTGATCAACTCTGCACAGTCTTCAGGTAAAAAAAATAATTGGAAATGTGACAGCCAAGAATTATTTGAAAGAAGGCTTGTCGTGTATTTTGTGCTTCATTATTCAAGGAAAAGGTTCTTCATGGAAACGGTTTGATCCTGAAATTTAGTTTGTTGCAATATTGCACATATTTGACACGATTGAGTTGCCGGGTTGCTCGTTAGTTTTGAGCGCGCTTTTAACTAAAAAGTTGCCTACGTTTTTGTCGCGTTTGAATAAAATAAGTGGAGGTTGCGAAAAGATTCTACCAGTCTCGGGATCATTTTGGAGTAATTTAAAATTACTAGGGAATGATGCTTTTGACTGCGTGATTATGAGGATGGAAAGTGAGGATGAATGGAATTCTGTCATTCTTATCTTTTTGTGACGTTTGTAGTTTTTTCCAGCAAATCAGAGGAGATGTGCCAGTTCTTCGAAAAACGTGGCTATCCTGTCTCTGTGGTCAAAGCGGGCCATCATCGCGCCCAACAATTTGATCGACAGTCATCACTACAAACGTCACAAAAAGATAAGAATGACAGAATTCCATTCACCCTCACTTTCCATCCTCATAATCACGCAGTCAAAAGCATCATTCTTAGTAATTTTAAATTACTCCAAAATGATCCCGAGACTGGTAGAATCTCTTCGCAACCTCCACTTATTCCATTCAAAGCCGACAAAAACGTAGGCAACTTTTTAGTTAGAAGCGCGCTCAAAACTAACGAGCAACCCGACACTTTCAAATGCGCGCGCTCACGATGCAAAACTTGTCTTTTCATTGTTAACGCTAGCACGATATCGGGACCTAAGCGATCGGTTAATGTCATTTATTGCATAACCTGAACGTTATGCAATAAATTATACATTGGGGAGACAGGTAGAAGACTAGGTGACCGATTCAGCAAACACCTGCGCGATGTTGAGCCGAATGACAGGGATGCATCTAAGCAAGTCGCGCGCCATTTTAATCTGCCTAACCACTCCAAAAAACACATGGCTATCTACGGCCTTTCCCTACATCTAGGTACGACGGAAAGCCGCAAGAATCTGGAAAATTCATCTTTCAAATTGGCACCCTTAATCCTCACGGTATTAACGAACGCTTTTCATTTAACTAATATATTCCTATTTTTCACGTTGCCATGTTACCACCAATAGCGTAGCTCCTACTCTACTATAAAAACTACACGTAACCCATAATCCCTCGATTCGCTCTGACGAAGGGCTAACGCTTGAAACGTCAGCTTTTAGAATCTCTGTACGGTGGCCAATTTACATTATCAACTCCGTTGATAAAACCAAATTTTGGTATTACAAAGCTGTCAGATGCTCAGAGGGCATGCTTAAACTTGTGGTGAAAAGAAGTTGTGAGGCAACTTGAAAATTATCAACATGTCAGCCCAGAAGCCAATGTTTCTCGCGTCTCTTTTATTTGTTATTCTCCAGAGACTGGAATGCTGTAGTTCAATACCACACAATTCAGTGCCCTCTGATTTTCTGTAACACGTACCACAGGCAACCCAGTGTATGCTTCACGGAAGCATCTCTTTTCTCTAGAATGTATCTGTGGCCTGGATAACAATCAACCTGCTTATTTTGCTTCAGATGACATTCTCCTTGGGCTGAACATTATTCACCGGTTTACGTTTGCCACTATCTCTAGTGCCTTCTTCTCTGTCGACAGTTTCTTTGTGTTAAGGTACGAGAGTCGTGTAAATGTGTTGGTCGCTTCAGTAAAAGTTTACTAGTTTGATTTTGTAGGCCAAAACCGTCCCGTTCTTTTTTAAGCGCTTCTTGTGGAATGAAAAAAAAAAAAAAAGAAAAAAGAAGTGACCTTTCCAACGTGAAGATTAGTCATTGAATGGGATAAAATTAAAGGAAAATTATGGCTGCGGTCAAGTTTTGTTCATTGGCTTCATCAGGCGTCGAAAATACAACATACTCTTCACATAGCAAAGTGGAGGGATGGTGCTGTTGTGGTTGGCGCGCCAGACCTCACCCTTAGGGTCGCTAGTTCGCGGTCTAACTAGTTCTACCGCTGTGTTGTCGCCTTACACAAGGAACTCCAAGTTGCGCCACGCAGTTTCTCCTCACTACCCTGTAAGGATGGGCACTAGGGGCATATTGGGAGCAACCTTGGAATTGGCTAGCATCTACCCACAGGGAAGTATGAATACTCCCAGTCGCTTCATGACACAGAAACCGAGATAAGCTTCGGCCGTGTTAACCCAAGCGGTTCGTAGGAAGAAACAATTTAACAACCCTAACCGAAATTTGGACTCTCTGTTGTTTAGGTATAGTCGAGACATAAAGAGAGAATACTGGTAGATTGGACTAACCAGCATTTAGACTGACGGAATCAGACTGCCAACATGTCCACCAAAAGAGACTGGAGACTTTTTAAAATTAAATGGGAAATCTCTATTTGTGCGACATTTCGACAAATTATGTCTTGTCATTAACACGATATATTTTTGGATTTACATCTTTTTCCTTTAGCGGTTTGCTTGTGGCATACCTTTCCTTCCGTCGCATGGAAAAAAATGATGGGAAACTTCCGTTGTTCAAGTTCTACTTTCATCGATTTTGGAGGTATTAAACGTGTTTACGATGCATTGTTACATTCATTCTTGTGAGAGATTCCACGTAGTGTTCTTAAGTATGAGAGGACAAACATCACCTCGCCCAGAATGCTATGACTTATCCGGGACGTAAAGGTAATTTACCTAGTAGGGGACCTTGTGTCCTATTGTAATATTACCTGCCTTTGGGCGAATTCGTTAAATAAATAAAAATAAATAAATAAAACTTGAATCTGCCAATGAGATCAGACCGTCAAACAAAAAGGAAATTGTCCAAAATGCAGCCACGTCTTACTTGAAAGTGACCTATTTTCGGGCATTTTTAGTTTGGGGAAAATATTCATAGCCATATTTTTCCTTGAAATAACGCTCTTTCAAACACTTAGCATATGGCTTTCTTTTCTTGTCATTTAAAGAAGTTCCCTAACAATTTTTAGAGGAAAAGAATGATCCGAAGTACTTGGAAAATTAAACTTTGTATCTGTCCTCCTGACTCTTCGGCCTTTAGACTGCTTGGTCACTTGCATAACAAAAGAATCGGTGGTCTTTGATTTTCCCGCGAGGACGGTAATATCTTCAAACTCCTTTGACAATAGCATTTCCGCCATGTCAACTTTCCTTGTAAGAAGCGCAAGTGTATAACAGAAAACCAAAATCTGTAGCATTTACGGCATGTTGCGAAGATTGAAGGTAACTCAAGCCACGTGAAGGCGATAAGATCTTCGTTCAAATGTTCGCTTGGTTCTCGCTTAACGTATAAATGCCGCTTTGAACTATTCTTGAATTGCAAAAAAGTGTCTTTTAAGAAGATAACAACATTTTTTTAAATTTATAAGACATGTTTCGATGTTACGAACATCATCGTCAGTTACAGAATATTTGGAAAGAACCGTTAGGGCTATATAACAACAAGGCGAAACATGCATAATTAATTATGATTAAGTGACATATTTGAGTGAGTTGCAAAGTGTTGGAAAGAGTATAAAGCCTAAAACGCAAGTGTCATATTAACGTGATGGACTTGTTGATTTAAACTTGGCTTTTTGCAATTTATAGGCATAGCCTCCTTAAGTTTGAGCTGAAATTTAGTGGGGGCGGAATCAAGGATTTCGAAACAATCTGCAGAGCAAGATTAATGACAACGTTCTGGGCATTGTAAATGTTCTTTGTGTGAGGACTTGTCTGAAGAGAGCCGCCGACCGCCGACCAGTTGGCTTATTCGAGAGCCCACTGGACTTCCGTGCAGGAGGTCGCTGGTTCGAATCCCCGGCCGGACCAACACTCAGTGTCTTTAAATAACTGAGGAGAAAGTGCTGTCCTTGTAACTACATCTGCAAATGGTTAGCCTTTCTAGTCTTCTCGGATAAGGACAATAAGTTGGAGGTCCCGTCTCACAGCACGTGTTCCTTAACTCTGTGGGACGTTAAAGATCCCACACACCATTCGAATAGAGTAGGGGACAGTGTTCCCGGTGTTTTGGTGTGACCTTCCCAGCATGTGGCCGGCTTGGCAGGATCAATTATGTATAACAGCCAGAAGTCAGGCTACTTAGCCAAGTGCTGGAGCTTCACTCAAAAAAAACTCAAACTCAAAACAGAGGTGTTCACGGACGCGTGTGGAAAAATGACGACCGGTTTCGCCGATATAGCAAGCATTACAGCAAGCACAAGTAAATTTGTAAATCGCATGTGAAGGAAGTTCTCTAGGGACAGAATCCTTCACCGAGAAAAGCCTGACCTCTTAATTTGAGCGTGGTAAACACTAATTTGATGTCGAGATCATTACAATAACGATTAACAAGGCGGCGCATTTTCCTTTGAGCTACAGTAGAAAAACGGCCTAAATAAGGTAACTTTATAGAAGTGTTGTTTACTCTGTGAAGTAGTATTAGAGGAAGGAGGTGTTTGAGTGGAGCCATATCGGTCAGAGAGTATTCACACTTGACACTTACGTTTTAGGCTTTACACTCTTTCAAATATGTTATCAATTTTTGTCACGTAATCATAATTATATAGTCCTATGGTATTTGAGCTGTGAACAAAGCAAAAACTCCAAGTCACTTTTCGGAGACGGAGTCGATCCTCCCGACTATGTTCTTTTGCAGCAATTTAATTCTAAACTGGTATGCCTGCCGTTGATATAAGCGAGTAATTCTACGTTTGAAGCTTTGACCCTATCCCGAGATCTTTTTACTCTTGAACGTCTGTGAGAGAGATAGCTGGCTTTTTAAGGGCTTTTTTTGCCCTTTTTCTGCGTTTCTTAGCAGATCGTTATGCTCTTTGAAGGCGTTGTTCTGTTTTTGCCTTAATTTGTTTCACTCGTTCTTCTGACTTCTTCAGCGTGTTTTGGTTTGTGGCCGCTGTCAGCCTCTATCTTCCTTGAACTTCTGGAGTTCGTTCTTGTCGGTGCTCTTTTAATCTATATTTGATGTTGATATCATCTTCGCAAAGAGAATCAGCGTTCCTTGCGCTTTGTGTAAATGGAGTTGGGATGCGATCGGGATTTACTGTTTTGATCATGGCCATGCAGCTTTGATATATTCCTCAACCCTAAACAAAACAATAAACATTTCATTTATATAGCGCGAAGTTTCGAAGTAAAGCGGGAGTTACTCGAAGCATTCTAGCCATGTTACCTCTTTAAAAACTGTGCTTTGTTTTCAACCCTCTCAAGGAATCATCTCTGTACTTTGCCAGAATCGAAGCTCTTCGTTTTTCAATTTTGCTGGTGATCTTACCGTAAGAGACGCTCCGGGAATGTCGTCCTCTGTTTAGAGTGTACTTGAAGCCATTCGTAACAATCCAAACACTGCCTGTCCTCACTAACCTCGTTTTCAAGCAGCTCGGTCCTGGCCAACCGAGTGATCCGCGATATTTGCATTCCGTGTATGTCAGGTGGTTTCTTATCACCCAATCAAACTAAACCCCAAACCAGTAATTGGGCACGTTTCCAGGCTCCTGTTCCCTTTACATTTATTTGCTTTGAGTGCTAATTGACTTGTTTATTTATTGAGCGCCATGCTTTTTCCTAGGTTGACACCGAGTTACATGTTTGCGATTTTATTTTATTCCAATTTGTACGCATTTCTTGGTGAGGGTCCATATTGGTTTATCAGGCAAAATAGCACCTCGTGTGAAAAGTACTGGTGGACAAATTTGCTGTACATCAACAATTTTTATCCAACGCATTTGGGTGATGAGGTAAGGTATACGCTTGTCGTTTCTTTGTATCGGGACAGAAGACGTGTAAAAATTTTCTCTTTAGCAAAATATGATGGATACAAAGCGAGTCTTGCCTTTAAGAACGGTGCCTACTATTGTTATTGCGCATACGCTCTGTGCATCTCAAGATACTCGGGTTTCCTATTGGTGGTTCCTACCAATACAGTGATATTTTTGGGCGGTTTAAAACTATCCGGAGAAAGTAGATCTTAGTAAGTACTCTTTGTATCCAAAAAGAAAATTGGGGGTAACCGTGTGTATTTTTCAGAGGTAATTAAGCTTCAATTTGAGAAAGAACGCCATACATTGCTTTGTATTTTATAGCTTTTTGCAAATATTATTCATCAATTATCTTTGAAAAATGCGTGGTTACCCTCAATTGTCTTTTTGGATTTCGATAACACTTGTTAAGGCCTACAATTCCTCCATAATCATAAAACGGGGCAAAAATACCTTTTTCAGAATTAGTAGGCACCGTCCTCAAAATTAACCTGCACGTAGACCAATCTGTTAACTCTGTGAATGCTTCATAATTACTTGGTTGCCAGTATGGCAATCCCAGTCGGAAAATGGGTGAGATTTGTTTGTTTTCTCTTCTTTTTATTGGATTTGTTGTAGAGTTATTCCATTATTAGCCTGCGTAGCACGTATTTCTGTGAATTTTGGTTGTGCGAAAAATGGGGCTTGGTATTTTGCGCTGCCACAACATCGAAAATCTTTTTCCACCTCGGAAACGGTTCCTACGCAGGCTATTCCATTGTTAAGCAAATCGCCCCAACGGCTGAAAATGAACTGCTCTTTAGTAATCTCTTACCCCAGGTAGGGTTAAGTGTTCGCAGCTCATAACATTTAAATTGCCATCGCGTACAGAGTGTAATGTGCTCTGATGATAATGTAAGTTATGATGTCATTTTTCAGTGTATTGGCTGGTCGTGGTATCTCGCTAACGACATGCAGTTTTATATCATCAGTCCTTTGGTCATATTTCTGGTCTATAGGTAGGTGTTACCAAGCATCAACTGCTAACATGCGGCAATGAAGTGAACGGAAAATCATTGCTCGTACCAAGGCAATTTGAGCGATCATTGCCTAAAAAGTCATGACATTTTTGGACTTCAATGAAATTCGAATTCAGAAATTCTAAGATATCTGTGCGATGCTCTAGCAACTGCATCTTCTGAGGTCTGCATGGTCAATTTAGTGGGTTTGTGTGAGAATTTAACAAAATGGAAGATATACGAGTTGTAAATTAGAAACAAAATTAACAAATGTTCCCTTTACTTCACTTGCCTTTTATTGACTTGCTTCGTCTCTGAGGTTTCAACAACTTGATAAGGGCGAAACATGAATCTCTCCGTTGAGGGCTTGAGCCCAGGTTATCATGGTTGCAGAGACCCTTTCCACAACTACCTCCCCCAATATTTCCAGGACTACCAACCACAAGAGTCCTTTCTCTGTAGAGATCTATACCCAGGGAAAAAGGGATCGAACAAACTAGCCTTCAATTGCTATTTCAAGCGACACTTGGCAGGATAGTCATTAGAAATGTAAGCTGTTATTGCTGGAAAGGAGTTGCTGACCGTTCTGTTGTTGGTGCTGTGATCGACTTGTTTGAAATTTTTGTTCCTCTTTTCAAAGTTCGACTTGTAATCAAATTCACTTTGCCTGTGAACTGTTCTTTTTTCTTTTTTAGATTCAAGTGGAAAGGAGTGTTTGCCAGTGTGGGTGGACTTCTCGGAATTTCTTTTGTTGTCACTGGAGTGATAATTGATTATTATGACCTGAAAGTAGTACTATTCGGCATGGGCGAGTAAGTGTTCCATGATTCTTTTTTTTTTTCCTTGTTTGTTTCTTTTTTTTGTTTTTCTTAACAACATCAGCTACGAATAGATAGATTAGACCATTTAAAGACACAGTGTTCCAAGTCAATGAAGCAAATTAAAGCAAATTGCACCCGGCAGTCGTGGCAGCGGTGATGCATTTCACAAACTGTTTTCTTCTTTGCTGGGAGACAAAGGATTTTTGCGTGAGTTGGTGTAGAAACTAATTCCCTTTTCTTTGCTAAACCTCCAAAAGGGTATTGGCATGTTGGTCATACCCGAAATTCAAAAAAGAAGTGTTAATCAAATTATTGACTTAGTGAGAGTCAAAGAAAATCCTCTGTTTTTATAAAAGGTAAGCAATCTGTTTACTTCTACAGATATTTTACTTTGTTTTTACTACGCTAGTTTCAAATTGTGAGAGCAAACGAACTTAGTTGTTTGCACTTTTCTTTGCTTTTAGCAATTACAGGAATTCATTCCTTTACTTTGACACCTTTTTCCACGATTGAAAACTAGCAAATTAATAACAACATTGTGACAACAAAGTCAAATGAAGTAAAATCATATTCATTAAAAGGGTTTAGCGTTTTAAGGAAAGAATACCCAAAGAAAAGCCACTAGCAGTCAGTCAGAGAATTCCGGAAATACTGATTGCTCTGTGAGTGGTTAGTTTCCCCAACCCTGCACGATCCCGGCTGCTTGTTTCTCAGGAAATGGCAGGTTTCTTTTTTTTAAATATTTTCTCAGGGATCCTAATAAAAAACCAAACAATGATGATGAAAACAATTTCTCTAACCTGTTGTATATCAAGCCATATTGTCGCATCTCACCTTATCTTGTGGGAATGGTCCTTGGGTATCTGATCCACGTTGAAAAATCAGCACCTCGTCTAAGCCCATTGGTAAGTAGTAGACAAAGACCTATTCGCGATCGCTTTTAAAGATTTTTCCGACAGCTGTTTGCCTTTTGTAAGGGACTGTCACGTTATTAAGAGTGTTTAGGGGAAGTCTTCAGTTAATCACGTGTTTAAAACTTGAAAATGGTAATGTGGAATTCCTTTACTGATAAACTTATTGTTACATCACAACCAAGATGATTCTGAAAAAAAAGCTGTCTTTATCCAAGCGATTTGCCATTAACTTGAAAAATGTCGGGTCGACTTTTTTCAAGATTACCCAAATGCATTCTGTTTCAATCTTGTCCATATGTGTCCATCTATGCATTTCTTTCCTTTTGCTATATTTCTTTTATGTTGTTCAAGAGTTTTAAGTGGTTATTGCACTTTTTCATTGTACTTTTTGGGCATTTTGGGTGTCATGAAGTTACATCATTGTGCATGACATATCCCCTTTAACCCTTTCAGCCCCGTGGGGTTCCCCATTGACGAGTAAAATCGTCTGGCGTTAAACAGAGTAAAATCTATAAGTGGCACTATTAGGAGTGAAAGGGTTAACGTCCCGAACAATCTGAGTCAGCAAAACAGTAGATAGATTTATAGTAGCATCTCCTGTCCGGGAAGCGACAGTCTCCTTTTGCTTGTCATGAAAGCGTAAGAATTCTCTCATTCTAACATTTATGTCTCGCTCCTTTGAGAAGTTACTCAATACCTGGATCGACCAGGCAAGAAATACGAAAATTTCAAAACAAATTTTATCCATTTTTGGCAAAGGGCATTTTGCCGTATGCTAAATTTCTTAAGTGACACAGGGCTTACCCCAAGGAAAGCTTTGGAAAACTATACGTCCCATTGGGGCGTATTAAAATATGCGGGATCTGCGTGCAATGAGAAGTAGCCACTATGTTATCACCTAACTTAGACCTTGTCCAAAAAATATTGCAGCGGACATAAAGCGTGTTACCAATTTCATTGGTTGTGCCTTCTGATGTGACTACATAATGCATAAAAAAGCATGCCTTTAAAGTCACCTAAAGCTGTTATAAATGTTATTGAAAAAACACATTTCAGTTTTCTTTTACAAGTTGCGTCAGTGACGTCACCAAAGGGTATCTTTGATTACTTTGATTGCAGAGAAAAATACCGAGACAGATTGTTTGTCTGGTCGGTTGGTTTGTTGCAATTGGTCTCGGTGTGACTGTTGTGTATGGTATTTATCCTTCTACCAAGAAAGGAGGCACGCCATTCAATAAGGCTGAGAACATTACTTACGGCTCCTTTAGTCGCTTTACGTGGGGTCTGGCGCTTGCATGGGTCATTTACGCTTGCAACAAAGGATATGGAAGTAAGTAAAAATCACAATCAATACAATAATTCTTCTCATGGTAAACTTTATTTTTAAAGTCACATGTTAATCCCTAAATATTGGAGAATTGTGTGAAAACTAAGGAATACTGAATGATCATCATATTAACACGTACATGCACCATTCAAGCATGGACGGCGTAGACGTTTCATTAGAGATAAAATTGTCGTCCTCGTATAATGTTTGTGTTGCAGGTCTTGTAAACAAGTTCCTATCTGCGTCGTATTGGATTCCACTGAGCCGTTTGACATACAGTGCGTATTTGCTGCATTTGATGGTTCTGGGAGCTTACTTCGGGTCCTTTCAACACACGACAGAATACACTGACAAGATATTGGTAAGTTGAATACAGTAATACATACCATGTCTTTATGAGCAGTCCATCACTCTTTAATTCAGAATTATTGGGTGCTGAGTATTCTGCAGATGTGACTGGACTTATGTTAGGTCGAGGAAATAATTATTCATAGATATGATAACCTCACGTCAGTTTGTTCAACACGATGAAAATAAGGAACACAAATCGACGGGATTTTAGAATACAGTAAAACCCCGCGAGTGAGATCTTTTTTTTTAGGAACCTGATACCCTAAAATTGTCAGGA
Source organism: Montipora capricornis (assembly GCF_036669925.1). NCBI lineage: Eukaryota > Metazoa > Cnidaria > Anthozoa > Scleractinia > Acroporidae > Montipora > Montipora capricornis. The sequence goes on along the minus strand of NC_090892.1, from coordinate 25,152,798 downwards.
ATACCCCCTCGAAACAAGAACCTTTTGTCCCTAAAATTTGAAACAGGTTCTTATTTTCTCAAATCTACAAAATGTACGCACTTTCAATTGGCAAATGAGATCAATTGACATTTAAAGTTCTCTACAAACGTTCGTTTCTTAAGATGGGCATTTGTTTACGCAAGCGCTGATGATTTGTTATTAACAGCATATACTTTCTTTGGTACACATTCCCAACTTTCAGTAATTGTTGCCAAAGGCACAACATTTTAATCTGCTCTGTTTAAATTGTGATTGGGCAATGAATCTTAACAGTAATTGTACCTGTTGGTGTTCTCAAGATTCTTGTGATCTTTCGATTTTATTTCTTATGGTCATTTTTTGTGTGATTTTCTCCATTCTGTCTTTAAATTTTATTCAAATTTTATATAAGGGATAGCGAAAAACCGGCTGCTGCATAGGGGATGAAGGCCGAATACCAGTGCTATCTATAGCGTGATTTTTTCTTCAGAAAATAAGAACCTATTTAAGGACGATGCCTACTATTGTTATTGTACATATGTTCTGCGCATCTCGAGATACTCGGGTTTCCTATCGGTGATGCTTACCAATACAGTGATATTTTTGCCCGGTTTAAAACTATCTGGAGAAAGTACAGGGGCACCCAACGAGGTTTTTTTCTAAAATATCCTGAAAATGCTGTTTAGGCAGTTAGGAGTGCTTCTAAAGTCATAAAAACGATTTATTTGCAACGCTAATAAAAAATTATCTGTTCGGTCGTTCTAGGGGATGATATGCCCTCCCGAATATTTTAGGGCTGCTTTTTGTATTTTTCGAAAATATTAGCTTTCGATCAAAGCTTCACGAAAACATGAGGTTATTCATTGACCCAGCAGCCAACCGAAATTCTTAGGGGTCGTTTTTTTCCCCCCCCGAAAAACCTAGGTTGGTTGTGTGGGTCTCGAAACTCGTAGGGGTACATCGCCTGTCCCGAAAACCCTAGGGGTATAGCAAAACTGATACGACCGATACAATCATCAGAAACACGCTTTATGAGCAACCTAGAGCAACAAAGTATCGCGGAACAGACTGTCTCCTTATGTTCGCGTTATCTAAAGATTTAACCTTATAATTTTTTCTTACTATGACTACGTTTTAAAGTCTTCTGCGTTGTTACAGCTTCCTGATTTTTCAAGGGTGTTAAAACGCGCATCTGGCTCGTGGACATTTTAAACCATTTTAACCCACAGCAGAAGATCCAGATGTGGTAATTTTCTGTCCATTCTCTTGAAAATATTAAGAAACATTACCATCATGATCAATTAAAGGTCCCTACCCCTTCTATAAATCTGATATGTCGAGTAAAAAATCTCTGAATCAAACTTTTCCCGCCAATAAATGCCAATTTGTGCCACTTTCTTTTGCCACGTTCGCTGTTTTGAGAAGTCAGTGAGAGGTTCGAGATTTTCTTCGTTTCACTATAAAATGTTAAATAACTGAGTAATCTTGACTCCGTTATGTGCTGAAAACACTGTGAAAAGACAGGATGGCACATAGCTGACTTCGTTCAAGTGAGTCCCGCTAAAAAAACCGTTTTCAGGTAAATCGGAAATTGGTTTCATTCACCGTAGTGTTCTAAAATATTAAATTATAGGTACTGAGATTGAGATGACTCTAATGGTTTTTATGCTAGATTTTAGCATCCAAGGCAGTATCAATTCACAAGTTTTATGGCCTGATTGAAGGCCTGCTACTCAGGGTACAAATCTTTAAGTGCTCTTCCCCCTAAATATACGATGAGCATCTCTCCATCTTTATAGGATGGTACCCCACCCCCGTTCGAGGCTTCGTTGGAGTATGCGGTGATTTTGACTCTTCTTTAAGTTTGACACTTTCCGCTTGTTCTACGTTGCTTGCCTGCAATCTGTTTTCTTATTCAGCTTATTTCCCTTTTTGCTGACTGTTGAAGTAGCCTGCATCCTGAAATTACACAGGCCTTTAAAATCCCTTTGTTTTCAATCTTGCAAAAAGTAAACAAAATATAGAAGGATTTAGGCGATAATCCACAAAATATACTACCTTTCCACTTGTTTCCATCCATCCTATTGCAACCTTACAGAACGACCATTCTATCTTCCTTTATTAGCTACTTTTTGGAAAAATAGACATTTTTATTTCTTTTTTTTCCTTTTAAACAGGCACCATCCGTTCAGATCTTAGATCTACAGACACCTGCACTGCTCGGACGGTACTTTTTCGTATATTAGGGGAATGAAAGGCATCGAGATATGTTTAGTTTGATATTGTGGAAAATATAGACCCTGACTGTTGGACTTTTCGTGTTCCTTCATTTTACAGTAAAGTTACAATACAAAGAATTCTCATGGGAGAGTGAATCCCGGGGGGGGGGGGGGGGGAATCCGACCTTAAGAGGACGGGGGTGCCCGTCGTACCTTTTAGGGGTTAAAAAACGGTTTGGGGACCTATTAGGGTGTTCGTCCACAGCGGGAGCTTTAAGGACGTTCGCGCGAAAATTTTCTAACACTGATTTTTTCTGCAAATTTTACAATTGAAAGATGATGATTTAGTGATTTCGGAAATGTAAAAAAAATGGGGGGTCACCGTCTTCGTTTTGGAGACCAGAACTTGCCCGGAAGAACACCCTAAATCTGAAAAAAATACGGCTTCCTTAGCCAATAAGGCCACAGTAGACTCTGTAAGCTCAAAAATATTGCAATTAAACCTTCGAAGTGAAATGTTCTCCACCAAACTTTGTTTAAGTGGACCCCTTTAGTGAATTTAGTTAACTGTTGAGGTTCCTTAAAGAACAAGTTCGCATTTAGCGACCATAGTTTCATGCGCTTTGCAGCCGCAAGATGGCAGGATTCCATGTCTCGAGGAAAGAAATCTTGAAATTGTTTTAACTTCCCACATTGATTTTTTGTTCATTTTTCGACAATGTGGAGATAATTGTAAAAAAAAATCTGTTTCTGAAAAGGAAAGTAGAGGTCACCGCACATCCAAGATCGTTAAATCCAAGCAAAGCTATAGCAATGGCCATTTGCCAGTCATTGCTCATTTTAGTACTTAGCGCGCGCGCTCAATGCATGACGTCGCATGTAAATTTGCGTGTTCTGTAAGGATGCGCCGTAATGCACAGTAGCAATGGGCGGGAACGTCCTTAATTTTGCGGTACCTTTGAGCGGAGCTCCGCGCGCGCTGAAAGCGTGAGCGTGAGCGCGCGCGTGGAGCGGAAATATGGTAACTCATCGATGCGAGAAAATTTAGTTTTGGTCACCGTGCGACCGTCCACCCCTCCATGTATGCCAATGTGACCAGTATCACGTAACCATATCGCAGGATCAAAAGTCTAGAGCTCATCCGGGAGGCAATACTGCAGTTGGCACTTCTCTGACTTCAGCTCTGACTTCTAGCTAGTTTGTTCTTTCTAGCCGATTGTGCTTCTAAGCCAAGCTGGCGTGTTTCAATGAAATACATCAAAATGTAAATGATCTTGTTTTCAAGGATAAAGTGAAATAAAGTACTGAAAGTTCATCAATAAAACTCCTTGTTTTGTTTGACCTTGAACCGACAAAGACGATCTGTCACATAGTACGTCTCTGATTTCTAATTTTCGCGTGATTCCTATTCGCTGGCTTTTGACAGTCGACTCTGAAATTGCTTCTTTCCTTTTCCATTCGCTTCATCCCTGATTCATGCGATCAGTCGGTTTTTCCACGGTTTTTAAGGAATTGACTAGTTAGACAGCGAAGTAAGTGACACAATTAAGCAATATCCGGGAAAACAAAAACGCGGACAATTCCAAAACCTACTATTTTCACTAATCCTAGAGCCAGTAAGAATAAACAACCCGGGAGCTCCGCTTTTATAAATTAGGGTACTGAGCCAAAAAATATGACCCGCGGCATTTGATAATTAACTATTTTTTAAATTTTGTCTAATAAAAACCCATAATTTGGTGCCTCTTAGGGGTGAAAAAAAATTCATGGCGCGCCCACAAGACAGGATCTTGGTTTTGGCTAATGAAACTACGATATCTTCCAACAATCTGTGTCTGTTCGCGATTAGAGAGGATGTTTTGCACATTCCAAGGAGGAAAGAATCTGAAGGTTTGTTGAGTATATTATTGTATAAATTATCAGCCTGCATGTGGCCTTACTGATCACAAGAAGTAAAAACAGAAGGATGAAACAGCTCCAAAAAGCTGACGCAAAATAATCATGCTTTATGACATCACAGTAATATAAATAGATGAATTGTTCTTTTTCCATCTCAGTTCAACACAAAAGTGTTTACTGACAGGCAGACACAGACTGTTTTAAACACAGGACAGTCTGGCCCTGCCCTGCCCTATAGTCAGTATGATGTGTTTATTCTTGGAAAACAAGCAAATGAATGAGACATAATATTGTAAAGTCTATGCTTGATTACAGCAAGGATCCCAAAAGTGTGACCTCTTTTGCTTAATTCATATTATTGCGTGTAACTCTATCCATTGACACATCTAGAAAAGCCACATTAGGTATCTGATTGGATGGTCTATGCGGATGCAAGAATGTGACTAAATTAGAAGAAGTCACACCGTTGGGATTCTTGCTATAATATATGAGGATCAACAGTTAGTCTTGTATCAGGAGTAAAGAAAAAAAAATGAAGTCCATCAAGCTAACTTTACCAGGCCACCTAGGAAATTATTATTTCTCAAAAATCTAAAAAAAAGTTTAAATTGTAAGAAAGTGGTCACCTATCTGAAAAACAGTTGCCAATGAAAAGATTCTAAATACAATAAGCTTACCAAAAAACTTCAAACATCAACGGCTGATACTCTAACAAAGAAAGCAATAATTTTAATTTCAGAGTATTTTAATATCAAGTATGTGAAACATTAATTACGGAACCATCTTAAATCCAGACTGACATCATATTCTGAAAGAATTGCGACATTTTGAAGCTTTGCATTAGACAAACTTTAAATGTTTCTCCCTTTCTTATTGCCGGAACAATTTGTTTGCCTTGTGGGGAGTATACATTGTTGGTGCCACGTGCTTTGCATATTGACGTGAAATTCACTTCATCGGCAATGCTCTCAAACTAAAGTGAAACATTTTTGATATAAGAATCATGTCTTTTCAGGTGACAAAGATGACTTTTCTGCTCTGAGGAGACTGGTAACAAGTGTGATAGATGAGAATGCCTTAGCCTCAAAGGTATCCATACACAATTTCAGCTCTCTTAGTTGTGCACAGCACCATCCCCTTGTTTATATGATGTGGCCTTCTCCTAATAAAGGCTACTGTGGTCATCACCTATTAAAGATTTGGGAAAAGGTGCGCCAGGATTGTGCCACCAGGAAAAAGCCTCTGAATTTGGTTGGGCATTCCGCAGACTCTGCAGGATTTTCCCTTTCTGCTATGGTTACATTGATGACACCAACTCCAGCAACTGTGGCTGATGAAATCATGTACTTGGGCCTCAGTATTCCAGACGAGAAATTTGTTGCTCCATATTTCTGGTCACTCCCAAGTATTGCTTACTCAGATTACGACCACTTAAGAAGGACACTACTACGTAATTTGAAATATGAAACCTATGAACTGACTATGTACAAAGATTGCACTGGGGCCATGGTTGCCACCATTAATCACCTGCACGAACTTATGGAAACATGCCTTAAACAAGGAGAAACTGTACCCTTTTCTGCTCAGGACCTGGTTCTGATAAACTTCTTTGACCAGCCACCAGACACCGCCAACAGAATATTTTCTCTGAAAGTCGCTGGTATGCTTGAAAGCCAGGTGAGAGGCTCACAGGCTACATGCCTTTACATCATTGCAGTCTATCATCTAACAGAACCCTTTTATAAAATAGACTTTGGCACACCAGAAGACATTCAATCAGCGGTGTCAACAGGAATCTCGATTTTTCGTTTGTGGCGCAGATACCTTGAGTTAAAAAAATTGCGTCTACATGCCCTCCCCAACGCATCAAAAATAAAGGAAAGAAGAGGACATTTTCTGACTTATGGTGCATACACAACTGCTGAATTGATTTTCTCTGCTGCATCACTGCACTGTCTTGCTATGTATCTACACTTTAAAGAATATGGTCCATCATTGTGTTCACCTCACCGTTCTGGTACAATCTCCACTGAAAAAGTCATTGGTCAGTTACAAGGGAAAACTACCAACATTCAATCGCTGGATACATCACCACCTTTTTCTGACATGTTGCATCGTTCCAAGGACCTACAGTTTATAACAGAAGCCTTAAATGAATTGTCTACCTATGAAGGAGTCAAAATACCATCAACTAGCAATCGAAAGACCTCCCATTTCCGCACTCAAAACTCTGCAACCTCAACAAATTATCACTACCCTAGTACTTACTTAGAGATCCTTACAAGACAGCAGCAGATGCACAAGAAGGGTGTAAAACAGGCACAAGAACTTGTGAGAAAGTTTCTTCCTGAGGAGTTTTCAAATCTCTTAGAGTCCAACCAGGCATGGGATTGTCCATACTTTTTTCAAAAGCCAGCAGGCATTAAGTTGGTAAAAACTGGCCCTCCACCTTCAGAATACAACAAACTTTGTGTGTCGCTATCCTCAAGTGCAGATTCAGAAGCAGTCATGAGAGACATTGAGTACAACGATGCAACTGACATCCCCGAAAATTCAACTAAAGATATGGCAGACAACGAGGAAGATGATAGCATACACATGACCGATGACAATGTTGAAAATAGTGATAGTGATAGGGAAGATGAAAACCCTACTGAAGGTGTCCCACCCAACATGAAATGGTATATTGAGAAAGATGGAAAGAATGTGCACATCTCAAGAGCTCTCAAGCTGCTGTTGCCTAGAGAGTACATTTCAAAGGAAAGATCAAGGAGACATTGGGTGGGGAAGTCCCTTATCCAAGCTTGGAAAGAGATAGATGATAGTCATGATGTGATCAGGTTCAGAGACATTGCTATCAAGAACAAAGACAAGGTGGAGTTTTTGCACATTCTTTCAATACAATCAGAAGAAGGAAAAGAACAGTTAAGTGCAAGTTCAAAAGCCAAGGGATCAATAAGAGGTCGACCATATACAGAAGTCAGCGATGGTAAATTTGATGTACCCTACAAAATTTTATTGACGAAATGGATTCCCCTTCATAAAGTACTCTGTGAAATTGAAATGGTGAAGAATGATGATGGAACATGTTCATTATCCGAGGATAGCAAAGCCAACCTGCAGTCCAAAGAAAAAGCTACCCCACCAACAATTCCCATTGTGGAAGATCGTAATCAAGATGATGATTACTATGAAGTGGAAAAAGTGTTGGAAGTAAGACTCAACAAGCAGTTCCACTCAGAGGAATGCAGAGTGAGGTTTAAAGGATACACATCTGAGGATGACATGTGGCTTCCAAGCTTTGCCTTTAAAGAGCCAGTGACCTTCAATACAGTGTCAAAGAGGGGTCGAATCAGGAAGCACACAATGAAGGATGATTCAGCACCTCTAGATATCCCAAGAAGAAAAAGAGAACCTCTCACAGAAAAAACAAGTCTGAAAAGGAAACATTTCAGAGGGCCTGCTGCAGGTAAATAGTTCCTTGTTTATTACCTTCATGCCCACCAAAGTCCAAATTGAGTGCATATAGAAGCTGACTTGCAGGAACATGTATATCAAAGGTCTCTTCCTGAGAAGACTAGGCATGACCAACTATACAACAAATGTACTTTCCCAAGTTTCAGCCTGTCCCATCTACCAGTAATCATGGCCGTGTATCATCATCACTTTGTGTATCATTGATTTTGATCTCACCATAGAAGCCAATTCCCAATATGTAGTCTTTTGATCACATGACCATTTACTGCAACAGAGAGGAAAATGTGTAGTAAATCAAGTTTAATTCACAAAGGAACCTTTGGGTGATATTTCCAGCGAAATGCTGTTAACCCTAATGCTCTTGTCATGATATTGCTACTTCTGGTCGTGTATCAGGACATTATCTTGGGAAAACGCAAAATTATACAAGTTTATCCTCACTCAACTGGACGTGTATCTCTAGAAATCAATTGTCTTTCTGAATTTAGGAGGAAAATGTGAAGAGCAAAAGAAAAATCGCATGAAAGTGGACTCATCTCAAGGTACATGTACATAATCAGCAGTTCGTATTACCATAATTACATGTATTGGTTGCATTGAGTTAATCAAGTTTTTTTCCTGATTGACTGGCTGAATAACTGATGTTTTTATACACTGAAAGCATCATCAATATGGTTTACCCTCAAAACACAAGCAAAAACCAGGACACATTTTAGTCCCACCAGGGTTTCCCCTTAACTAAGCACTTAAGTGGAGAAACTGAAAAGAAACTGATCGAAAATCGGTTGGCTAGGGTCAACTTCAGCATGAGCCAACATTGTGTCATTGTAATAGAGTTTAATGAGATGAAAGGTGTCCTCTTGCTTTAAACTATTTTGTAGAAACTCGGAAGAATTACAGGTGATGCTTCACACTGATATTATTGTTTATTGATAATTAATAATTTTCATTGTTATTTATTTATTCATTTAGACGATAACATAAACTCGAAGAAAGCTTACAAGAGGAAGAAGTCTCAACAAGGAGTGTCAAAAGGTAATTAACTTATAAAGTTGCTGGTTTCGCCGATAATAATTCTTCTTATGACAAATGAATAATAAGTTATTGTTCAAAATAATGGGCAGTTGAAAAGGAGTAAAATTTAAGCTGCTCTAAACAAAATCTAGATGATTGCTGAATCAATACTCATTGTTATGCCTACTTAGCACATAGAGTTATTGTTCACAAGCATCTGTCAGCATGTGGGTTGTGGGATGAACTGGGACCTTTAACATCTGTTTCATACTGAAGCTTAGTATGCAAATTGACTCCTTGAAATACCTGTAAGTTGCTCAAAGTGTGCTTTGCTCTGCATTTATCCTAACAAACAGACAAGCAATGCAAGAAACCAAGGAGATCAAGAGATGGAAGATACTTTCGCAGGACACTTGGTCAGCGGACAGAGAATGAAGAAGTCTCACTGTCTTCTGAGGATGAGGAGATCTCTAAGGATGAGGAGGTCTTTAAGAATGCATATAAAAAACAGCTGGTCGTCCAGGCATCTAGCCATCAAGGGGACAACAGCCTTGTTTTTCACCACGCAGGCCAACAGTGTGCCGGAATTGCGTTTATATCACTTCTCTACAGCACCATTCATCCAGTTGGTACATGGAGAGAGCAGGACTTGGATAAATTATTGATTGCTGGGGATAGACTCCACTTTTTCCAAGTCTGTTGTCTCAGATATAAAGTTGCTGTGAACCAAAAGCTACATGTGGATGAGTTGCCCAATAAGTTGAGAGCTTTTGGGTATGACTTTCACGTGGACACGGAAATCGTTGGTGGTACCACTATGCAGGAAAGAGAAGACGAGGATGTATTAGAGTTACAGCAGGTGTTGGAAAAAAGTGTCCAACAAAACTCCTTTGGCTTTGTTCTTCGATTTGAGGACTATTGTGTAGCTTGCATTAACAGCTATGGTGAGTGGTTTCTGTTTGACTCGCATGCAAGAGACAAGAATGGGATGGTGGATGGAAATGGAAAGGCTGTATTACTAAAATTTGAAAATTCATTGGCTGTTGCAAGCCATATTAAAGAATTTCAGGGAACAAATTGTGGAACAGACATATCATTCGAGGCCTTAGTATTAACAAAGATGCAACGGAAAAGTTGCACAACTAAAGACGAAATGTGCATCAGTTTTGTACCATCTGTAGTTCTCGTAAGATTTAAATCAAAATACGGAAATGTACAGTTGAACAGTGACAACCTTCAAAATTTAGAACATGGATATTTAATCGATGACAACTTAATGGACTTGGTATTGTTGTATAAGGCTGAGGAGAAGAGTGCTGCCCCAGACTTTTCAGTAGACACCGTATACATATTTAGTGCATGTTTTTACAAAAAGCTTACAGACTTTAATCCAAACAGGATAAGGAATTGGACGAGGCGAGTAAACTTGTTTGACAAAGAGTTCGTCATCATTCCAGTTTGTACTGGAACGCACTGGGTGTTAGTAATTGTTAAAATGAACCAAGGAGATGGTGTATCCATCATGATACTGGACTCAGCAAATAGAGCTTCATCAAGGTCAAGTGCGACACGCCACCCTTCTGTTGAGCGCATAGTGAGAAACTACCTACAGGATGAATGGGTTGCAAAAGCCAAACAGAAGACAAAGACTATTTCGTTTGAAGAATTTAGCTATCCTGATGTGCCTCAACAACCAAATAGCACAGACTGTGGCGTTTACGTCATGAAGTGTTATAGAGAGTTTCTAAATGATCTTCCAGTTGTTCCTTGGCCCCAGTGGAGACCAAGGTTTACTCATGATGAAGTTATGGAACTGCGTACTAGTACAATGTTTTTAATACAAGAACTTGCTTCTAAAGAAAGGTAATGACTCCTGTGAGCTTCCATGTGGGGAGCTTGAGGCTCTGCCAGGGAAAAAAGTAGTGATAGCACTTAAGGGAAATCGCGACAAACAACGTCCTTTCTTTTAATTTCTAACAGCAACGGTCACAGTAACGTGAAACATTGACAAAGCACCGACACGAGACCTTTTAAAATTCAGACAAGCAACATGGGACACCCCCCTGGCAGGGCCTCAAGTTTGCGTTGGTGACAGAGGTTGGAGGTAGAATTCTGGGAATGATCACAAAAGTATCACCACTTTTAAAGTGGTACTACAACCAAAAAAACAATTCTTTTTTTTCTTTGGATTTCAAAACTATGTTAACTAAACACTAACTGACCCAAGTTTTAAGTTCTGATTTTCAAGAGACACCTGTTTATTTTAATTGGAATTTTCTTATTTATTGGTCCGCCATTACTAACTTTAAAATCTTGAGAGAGCTGGATCGAGGAGAAAATGACATCAAAGACTCACTAGTTTAAGAATGCAAAGCGTGTGTATGCGGCCAAATTAATATGCAGCACGGGAGTTTTGGGCTTTCAGCCTTTTAAACCCATGTTTTGCATATGTAATAAATTGCGTTTATACGCTGAAATTTTAAGCTAGTGAGTAAATGACGTCATTTTCTCTAGATCCAACCCTCTGAGGTCCAATCGGCCAGTTTTGAACGTGAGTCACGGCGGACCGTGAAATCCAAAACTTACACTCAAAATAAACAGCCTTTGGATAAAACTCAAAGCTCAAAATTTTGCCAGTTAGGCGTTAAGCAAACACGCTTTCAAAATCTAAAGAAAAAAAGGAAATGATTTTTTAAAAATAGTACCACTTTAAGGTTACAGTATACCTTCAGATTGGCAATTTTCTTCAGATTTGGATTTTTTGGTTAAAGTAGTGATCAAAATGGGATATCTAATGTAAAAAAGAAATTATTAAAAAAGATTGAATAGTGGCGTAGAAATGGCAGTTTTAAGATTCGGACGGAAGTAAAAATCACCCGTGTGATTTACAGTGTTAGCGCTGTTTTCTTGAATCAATTTTTTCATGTGAAGCGGACACTTTAAAGAGCTAAAACTCAAATGGAATTTGCCCGATTGTCCCAAAATTTTGACGGCCACTAGATTAACATATAAACAACAAAAATGTGTGTGCGAATTTTTTATTGCAAATTTTTTTTTTCTCTAAGAGCAATTTTTGTATGAGCACTTTTTAAATACTATTTCAAAAACATACTGTAACCTTTCACTGCAACAGAGTATGGCAAAACGCAGATACACTTTTTTAGCGCTTTTGGGTCGGGAAACGGAGGAAAAAAATAAAAGAGCAAAAAGCAAAATTTGCTTTGACTTGTAGCCTTGAAGAGGTGATTCGGACGATCGCATTAAAAGGTTATGAAACATTCGAGAATTCATTTAACTTCAAAATTTAAGGGAAGAACAAAATAAAATAGCCAAAAGCAAAATTTACTTTGACTTGTAGCTTTGAAGAGGTGATTCGAACGCTCATTATTTTGTCTTGTATAATAATTTTTTGACATGATGTGAAGTTTCATGTAAACAATGGAAAAAAAACACCTCATACGCACTGTAAAAGTGGTTACGCTTTTGGGAACCTTGGTCCAATGGGGGAACAGTGTGTACTCCAAAGTCATTATACCAAAAGCCAATATTAGTGACAAGGCCCATTCACACAAGTGATCAAGCAACACAAGCAAATTTCGTGGTTATGCTTAATTCTCTGTCAGTTTGCAAATGGTGCAGGAAAAAGCTTACACCTTCAAGCGTACATGAAAAGTGCAAGGTGTGCCCAAAAAACTGTAAATATCCTTTCTTTTTTATCGCTGCCTGCATAATTATAGTGTTTTTCTTTGTGCTTGCATCTCAAGTGAATTTATTTATCGCAGTTCATCTGAGCTGTCCGTTGCTACTTTTTTAATTGTGCATGAAAAATAATATTAATACCTCATTTTGGTATGGAAAATATTGTGTGAAATAAAGCTTAGGAGTGGGAAATCCTTGTTGTAGAGTGTTTGCCTTTGTTACCAGATTTTCCTCCAACAACTGGGTGAGCCTTCACTGTAACATTCCTTTTGTCCATTTTCATGGTAGGTTCCAGGGAGGATTTCCTCAAAATACCTTTGAAAATAATAGATTCATGACTAGACTCCCACTCCTACTCCTTGTAAAAGTCACCAGACAGTTTAACTTTGGTACATGTAGTTGCATGCCCAAATTATTTTGAAGTTCAAACTTGAATAAGCCAATGCAATTCTAGGCTGGTGTGAATGGTTCACAAGTCAGCTCACAAGTTGTTTTGACCAATACTGAAACAACCCTAACCCTTTACAAAGACTAACCAGTCTTACTGTAATTGTATTTGAGCCTAAGATTAGCATTTGGAAGGAGTTGTTTCAGAATTGGTAAAACAGTGACCTAACCTGTGTTTTAGAACTGCCGTGATGTTAATAATTGTGATTTCAAATTATTCCATTATTGACCACCCAGTTTCTACAAATGATTTGTGTCTTTCCAATCGTGGCCTAAAGTACATTGTAGTGTCAGCGAGAGAACAATGCAGGACAGCAAATAACTTGCTGGTGTAGGTTATTCAATGAAAGACAGAATTATTAATTTAACTCTTTTCCCAACTACAAAGCTACACGAAATCAGCCATAGCAAAAAAAATGGTTTTTTTAAGTATTTAAAGTTAGGGAGAAAGCAATACATCATTTTAAAGCTAAGATAAGCTTTCCTAAAACATTTTGTCAAAGGAAAATATAAAGGAAGAAAATTGAAAAATAAAATAACACAAAAATCAGTTGTCCTCACGAATTTGGTCATTTTAACGTTGATTACGAATTTGTGGATACAAAATAAAAATCTTTCTCAATCTATCTGCTTTCTTGGACATACATTTGACGGCAAACTGATCAGGCACGAATCCTATTATTTTCGGATTTAATTTTTTCAGCAATCCGATTAGCGATAATATGTAATATGATGATGTAATTTGATGTCAGTGTCAAATTTCCGACCCGTTACTACTGCAACGAGACATCACATTGCCAACAAATTAACCTCTGTTGGCCAAAAACCACCCAAATTACCGATTTCATCCCAAAGGATAAGATAATTCGCTGGGCATGTAGTCAAGGCAAGTATGTAAGATTTGGAGCGCAAACAAGCGAATAGTTTGAGGGGTAACAAAGGCAAAGCTAAGAAAATAATCTTACCTTTTCAGCGATTTCAAGGCTTGAAATTCCATCCCATGGACCAAAATCCTTTTTATCTCTACCGATGTATTTAATGTTATCTTTTGGATGAAAAACGTAAATAAAGCCGCCCCGCGACCGAAACAAAATCTCATGGCTTCAAATGGCCTGAAGTGAAATGCCCTTCATGTAGGCGTAACAAAAGCTACAAAGACGAGATTTCAAGGAAACTGAGACCATGGGCCCATTTCTCGAAAGTCCCGAAAACTTTTCGGGCCCGAAAAGTCATTTGTGAAATTGTCAACCGCTTGTTTTGGAAAGCCGATCTTTTAACGTGTTTTTAAGGTAACCAAAAGAAAAAGGCCTGTGAAGTTTGACGACTTAAATCCTCTCCGTTCTTAAGATACAAATGGAATTGTGACACACGAAAACGGCCCGTAAAGTTTCGGGACTTTCGAGAAACGGGCCCCATATCTCCCCAGTGAACACGCCAAATTTGAAAGTGGCGGCCGAATCACCTTCAGCTAAATTCTGGAATTGCACCGACCAGCGGTCTGGGTACACATGGGTATATAGAGTTAATTATTTAAATGTATTATAATATACGCGTGGGAATACATTATAATTTAAATACACTATAATAGGGGATACATGAAGTACCTAGGTAAAAACATTGGTTTGGTGTTGGGGCTCTCATTCTCGCGGGCTCAAATTTGTAATATCTGTACAAGTGAATGACGGGAACTTCAATAGATCGGTGCAATTCCTGTATTTAGCGGCTCCGAATCCAACAAGAAGGTACTTGAGTGTACCAATTTCAACTAACAATAATAAAATCCAGCCAGGTTTTCAACAATATACTACGCTTTGCAATAAGAGCTTAAAGACTTCGTGTGCTTACCTTGAAAACCCTCTGCTTTCTAGTCCATTCATGTCATCAGGGTAATCGTGTTAAGCGCCGAGGACACACTATGAGTATGAATTTACTTCACGTTTCGCAAATTCTTTTCCTGGCACTTCGTGCACAATGAGACGAAGTTCATACAATCAGAAATAAGTCGTCCCCATCCAATCTCTTCACGTGAAAAGACCCACCGAACCCATGCATGATAAAATTTTCCAGCTGAGTACAAATACACTACTCATTACCCAAGATGGACCAGATTCATGTAAATGATTCACATTCCTATGGTGCCACGCGCTTTGAGCTCGGTTGAACGCGAGGGGCCTGTGGAGGAGCCGGCTACAAATGGACCACAAATGGGAGGTCGATCATCTCCCCACAATCTCTCCCCACCCCTCTGAAAGGAGAAAACCTGGGAACGAGGGATGATGAGATTTTGTAACGCTGCCCTTCTCCCCACTACTAGCGCGGTCGCTCGCTCTCAGCGCTCTTCTCCCCACGATATCATTCTCCATAGATAACGGGATCTAAATGTGGAAAATGAGAGCGGAAAATGTCGGGGCGAAGCCACGAAAACGCACGGCAAAATATCTGTAATGCAACATTCAAACAATACAAATGTTACATTAGTCCCAGCTATAACGCGCGCTTGTAATAATAAATGACGTCGGCCGCTTGCCGTCCATCAGCACATCACGCAGAGTGCTGGAGTAGCTCAACCGGGAGAAACTTGAGGCAACCTCAATCAGCTCAATTCAACGGTTGGGGTGGTCTCGATTGACGTCTTAAACGGGTATTTGAGCTTCCAGAAGCTATGGGAAGGAATCAAACTTAGAAATAAAACTAAAGTTGTGTAACCGAATTTCGAATTTTTCAGGAGACGAGCTTGCGAATGAAATCTCGAAAATCCTAGGTGAACATAACGTGACACAAATAAAAAAAATCGAAAATCTTAGGTGACCAAAATAGCCAAACGAATTTGTTAGTGGTTCTTGATGTATCGAAAAGGTATCGAAATTCCTAGGCAACCTCGAAAAGGTATCGAAATTCCTAGGCAACCTAGACCTCTCCGAACAGATATTTCGCAGAAAACCATCGTTGGGTGCCCCTGAAAGTAGATCTTAGTAAGTACTCTTGGTATCCAAAAAGAAAATTGGGGGTAACCATGCATATTTGAGGGATAATTAAGCTTCAATTCGCGAAAGAACGCCATACATTGCCTTGCATTTTAATGCTTTTTACAAATATTATTCATCAATTATCTTTGAAAAATGCGTGGTTACCCCCAATTTTCTTTTTGGATTTCAATAACACTTGGTAAGATCTACATTTCCTGCATAATCATAAATAAATTAGTAGGCACCGTCCTTAACAACCTAAATAGCCTAAATTTCTGTTAATTGCCATTCATGGAAGAACCTGTTTGGGCTAAATTTTAAAATGGAAGGTTCTTACTCGCGGGGTTTTACTGTATATGAAATTTCATAGATGTGAAGTGCGGAATAAACATGAAATGAAAGTTGGAAAGATCAAACCTAAAAAATCCAGGCTTGAACGGGATTTAAAGTCCGAGTTACCAAGCAATTGCGCTTCGCGCGCATGCACTGCTCTGCCAACTGAGTGATAAAGCGAGGTCATCGAAGCTGATCAATTGCGATTTGAAGTTATATCGCGTCAGTGATGAATGAAACATTTTTTTGAATATTTGAAATATCATATTTGTGAAGTGCGGGATGACGATGAAATGAAAGTTCGAAGGATCATCGCAGTCAGATAAACAACTTGAAAAACATCCAGACTTGAACGGAATTCGAACAAATGACTGCAGGGTCATCATGAGGCCGCTTTACACTAACACAAAAATCTGGCACGTCACTCCGAAATCTCGTTGCCATACCTACAGTCTGTGATTCCTTGGAACAGTACATGAATATACAGAACTAAAGCGGATCCCCCCACTCACAATGCTGTTTGCACGCAAGTCTCTGAGCCCTTTTGGCAAAACAACATTTTAGGAGGGCAAGGTATTGCAAAATGTCTTAACAAGTTTGTCCGAGGCTGTACGTTTTTCGAGCACGACACGGTACAATTTTCGCCGGCGTGTAAACAAAACAAACAGAAGGTATATTAGTCACCCGTGTCAAGCATCATAGGGATACCGTGCACATCTGTGGAGGTGTGCTCGGCACTTCAAATATTGGTACCGTGTCGCTATTTTGAGTGTCCCGTATCAATTTTGTGCGTGAAATGGGTTATGGTTTCGATGATCTCTGAAACGTCGATTACCTTTTTTTGTTAGACCATCTCCCGAGATATTATGTTTGTGTTTCCTTTTTGCAGGCATTCTACTTCGTTTCCATTGTAGCGATGTCCTACGCTGTGGCGTTTGTGCTGGCTGTTTGTGTGGAGTTTCCTATGATGCAGTTGGAGAACGCGTTTTTCTTTAGAAATAAGAAGTTGGGCATGTAATGCCAATCAAGTTGAAACGCATGCGCAGATCTTTACTTCAAACACTGGTAACCCATGACATCTCCCTTTATTTGTATCATGTAAAAAAGCGTAAACTGGCCTACCCGACCTGTAAGCAACCTGAAGAAATGTCATCATTTAGTGGTTTCGGCTGACTCGACATCGCTATCAGCATCTTGTTTCATCCAACTCTCAGTTTGTCCACTGTTGCAGTTTTCCTCAAGTGATTTAACAAAAAGCCGAAGCCTGGTGGCCCAACGAGGACTTCTGGTTGATTTTTTAATTGTTATTTTCTCAATTATTGTTATTTAATCATTTTTATTTCTTTTATTTGTTTTTAAATAAAATACTATTGAGCAGCACACAGCAGCAAATCTTGTCATCTTGTCAGTTTCATTTTCTCCGACCGGTTTCGTCTGGACCACTAAAACTTCGTCAGGGAGTTTAATTGGACAAGATGGTACATGGAACTTGTTTTATACCTAAGTTACAAAGTAAAAATCACGTTCCAACAAGGGTGTGAACAGCGAAAGACACCCACAGAACACTAAGTGCAGGATATGACCAAAAATCTTCATGGTATAATGTAAAATTATCATTTGGGGCTCACGGATTATGGTTTTGGTCATCTTCCAGGATTCTGCGCCATACAGTAGAGTGCTTAAGACATTGCTTTTGAAGAATCGGATCTTTGTCTTCTGGGTGATGTTCTTGGATCGACAAGTGCCTCGAAGCGAGGCAAAGCCCTGGCTTTCCTTTGAAATCCGGACTATGATCTCTTCTTCTCCATTTCCGCTGGTGGACACCTTAGATCCCAGTTAGGTGAAATGTTCAGCCTCATCTACTACTTCCCCATTCACCATAAGTACCTTGTCTTCTTACTGTTGATCTTCAGGCCTAAGTTCCCTGCTGTAGTTGCCCTGCATGTCCTGGTGTCGGTGGGCGAGCAGCGCAATAAGGTCTTCCAAGACACTGGTCAATGTCCATCTAATCCCTTTTCTTCCACTACTAGTCACTTGTTTCAAAACCCAGAAAGGGGGTGAGAATACACCTTTGTTTCACACCCGTGGTCACGCTTAAGGCGTCTGTAAGCGCTGCATTGCAAATAACCTGGGACTTGAATTCAAGGTAAAGCATCTTGATGACAGTTACCAGCTTTGGTGGAATCCCATAGTGCCTTAATATCTTCCCCAGGGTATCTCGGTGAATGCCGTCAAACGCCTTCTCAAAGTCAATAAAGTTGGGATACAGGGGAGCATTCCATTCCTTGCTCTGCTCTAGAATTTGCCTCAGGGTGAAGATGTGGTCAGAGCACGAGCATCCAGGGCGGAACGGCTTGCCTGTTCCTGCCTGATGTACTTACTCGTCCATTTGTTTAGCCAGTCTTGTCTGGATGATCTTGTTGAAGACCTTGCTGGTAAAGGCGAGCCGAGTGACGCCTCTCCAGTTGTTGCAGACACCCAAATCACCCTTTTTGGGTAATTTTACAATGAGTCCGATCTTCCACGCTTCAGGAATCGCTCTCCCATATCTCTCTGAATATGCACATCAAAAGGCGTGGTGTTTCAGTTTCTTCAGCCTTGAGCATTTCTGCTGTCATTCCATCTGCTCCACCTGCCTTCCCGCTCGTCATCGCTTTGATGGCAGCTTTCCCCTCTTCCACGGTAGGTGGATCTATGCAGATATCCAATTCCTCTACTGCCGGTGGAATCTCAGCTACTTGTTCAGGTTCTGGCCTATTTAGAATGCTTCCAAAATGTACCTTCCAGTGTGCAAGCTTTTCTGCTTCTTTCGAAAGAACATTGTCATCTATGCCTTTTACAAAGATATCGTTGTTTTTAAAACCATTATTTAACATGATGTTAATTCTATATAGGGTCTTCAGATCTTGTCTACCAGAACCCTTTTCTGCCTCATCCGCCAGTCTCTCTACAAATTTTTTCTTGTCTAGGTTGGTCATTTTTTTCTCCTCATGGTCCAATTCTGAGTATTTTCTCCTCAGCTGGTCACGGACGCGTTCTGACTGGGTGGAGTTCATTCATTTATTTGACTACTCTCCTTGTTTTTATTTTCTCCCAGGTCTCCCCTTGTATCCATTCCTCCCTCTTCCTCTTTCAAAATCCAAGGACCTTCTCTCCCGCTGCCTTGAATGCCTGATTAAAGGAGTCGACGTTCATCTTCTGTTCTTCCCCCAGGATCTGGAAGCGCTTTTTCAGCTCCTGTCTAAAGGCTTGTCTGATCCGGTCATCTCTCAGTTTACGGGAATGGAGCTGTTCTCCCCTTCTCTGTCCTCTTTGCGCCCTCCGCAGCTTCAGTGAGACAACTGCCACCAGCAGGTT
>NC_090892.1:25125887-25128387 GCF_036669925.1 Montipora capricornis | reverse complement strand
TGCCCTTCTAGGTCATGCTCACATGATTGTCCATAAAACCCCACTTAAACAAATAATATACAGGGTTATGTGCCTCGCATGTACCTGTGGCGACCTTTTTGTTTGGAGACGACCTCCAGGCCCGGCTCAATAGCATCCGAGCTTCGAACAGGATAAGCGGCGCAGTAGAAAACCGCCAAAATTACAAGAATAATTACCGGGGAAATTTCCCGCGGAAATCAGACAAGCGTGGAAGGCAGCCTTTTTTAGCAAAGAGCCCTCAGTGGAAGCCCAATCAGAGGTCATACTCCCGACAAGACCAAGGGAAGAAGCATCCCTGAATGTTGAAAGGCTATCCACTGACATATTTAACAGTTTACAGTTAAACAACCTTATCGTTTGTGAGCCACTACTCAAAAATTATTTAGAAACCAAGGTGGAAAGTTTTGAAGGTGGCCAACTGGCACATTATTTTTGTGAATGGAATTAATAAGATCACTTCTGACACAGAAGTCCTTAATTGTGTGAAAGGGCAGTATATAGAGTTCTTTACTTCACCAATAACAAATAGAATTCCCAAAGATAAAAAATATAACATCAGTGACTCGCTGATTATAGATGCAGAAATTCAAAAACTGCTTGACAAGGGGGTTATTGTCCCTTGCGGGCATGAAATAGGAGAATACCTCTCACCCATTTTTGTAACTGAGAAAAAAGACGGATCCTTTAGAATGATCCTAAATTTAAAGAGTCTTAACCAGCATGTTGAATATCAGCATTTTAAAATGGACTCAGTCTGGACAGCCATTAGATTAATGACTACCAACTGCTACATGGCCTCCATTGACCTTAAGGACGCTTATTTCTCAGTTCCTATTGCAAAATCGCATCACAAAATTCCTCAAATTTGAGTGGAATAATGTGTTGTATAAATTTACATGTTTCTCCAATGGGCTGGCGTGCTGCCCTCGTAAATTTACAAAAATAATGAAGCCAGTTTTTTCCACCCTTCGACAACTTGGCCACTTATCTACAAATTATATTGATGACTCATGCCTATTTGGCCAAGACTGGGATGATTGTACACAGAATGTTATTGACACAGTCAAAATTTTAGACACTGTAGGTTCTGTGGTACACCCACATAAATCTGTGTTTACCCCACCAAAAAATTGGTGTACAGTTTAGGATTTGTCTTTGACTCGGTGTCCATGTGTGTGAGGTTCACACCAGAAAAAGCTGCCAAGCTTTAAAAGGCAGCTACAGACTTGCTACAAAGCAAGAAACCAACTATAAGGAAAGTAGCTCAGTACCTTGGATACATAGTATCAAGTTTCCCAGGGTCAGCTTATGGTCCCCTACATTACCGATCACTGGAGTATGATAAAACTACAGCTCTAAACTTTAGTAAAGGAGATTTTGATGCAACCATGGAAATATCAGCCCAAAGTAGGGATGAACTTGTATGGTGGGCTGACTCCATTGAGACAGCTTACAACCCAATAAGCAAGGGTGATGTTGACATTACAATTACATCGGATGCATCAAAAATGGGATGGGGCGCAGCAACAAATGATTTGTCAACAGGTGGCCTCTGGACAGCGGAGGAGGCCAGGGAACACATTAATTACTTAGAGATGCTGGCAGTTTTATTTGCTCTTAAATTATTTAGCACTTTGACTAGTAATAAGCACGTCAAAGGTATGGTGGACAATTCCACCACAGAAGCTACGCTGAATAATATGGGTACATGTCACTCCCCCAAACCTAATACTGTCACCAAGGTCATATGGGAATGGTGTATTATTCACAACATGTCGCTTACAATGGCCCGCATACCCGGCCAGGAGAACATTGAGGCAGACAGAGAGTCACGGACATTTACGAGGTGTACAGAATGGTGTCTAAACAAAGAGCTTTTTAAATGTGCCTGCAACCAACTCAATGTTACCCCAAATATAGACCTTTTTGCATCTAGAATAAATTTCCAGCTCACACCTTATGTTGCATACCGGGCAGACCCGGAAGCATTTGCCATCAACGCATTCTATATGTCATGGAAACCTTATTTATTCTATGCTTTCCCACCATTTAGCTTAATAACGAGAGTACTTCAGAAGATCCAAGAGGAAAGGGCAACAGGTCTTCTTCTAGTGCCCAAATGGCCGACCCAACCATGATGGCCAAAAATGGTTCAGATGCTAATCCAGCCACTAGTTCAGTTACCTAAAGACAGAATGACATTATTTCTACCCAGCGAACCAAAGGAGCTCCATCCGCTACACAAGAAGCTCACATTGATTCTATGTCATCTTCATTTGGTTAGTGTTTTGTATAATATCTCTCCATTGCCGTCATGCTCGTCTTCTGGACTGTGGTTTTTGTGAAATTTAATCGCTGGTTGTTTCCACGCAGGTCCGCACGATTCAAGGGGACGAGGAGGAAAATACTGCTCTATTTTCACGAAAGTAAAGGAAAAGAACTTCAAAAACATGCATTCATTTTGAACTTAACTTCGTAG
>NC_090892.1:25108387-25120887 GCF_036669925.1 Montipora capricornis | reverse complement strand
TAGTAGTAGTTAGACGACAACATTGACAACAGCACGAATAAACAAGCAAATGATAACGTTGCGTGACTGCGTGACGACCATCTTGGTACTGTTATTCTGTTGTTGTTTTTTTACGAAGTAAACATTACAATGCGATTTGAAGTGTGGAGCTCAGCGAGTCTTCAGTGTCTCTGGCATATGTCCCTTAAGAGCTTTCATAGCTTCCGCAAGTTCCTTAATTTTTTTAATTCTTTTTGCGCCATAAATGAAGGACAGATGCCGGTCATTCGACAACAACAGTACAGGAGAATTGAACGACAAAAATTGAAACAACAAATTTGGAAAAGAAAAGCCATTCCGACCCCGGCCCCGCGTTTTGGCTACTACCCAAAAATTGAAACAAAAAATTGGGGAAAAAAAGACACCCGACCCCTGCCCCGGCCCCGCTGACCAGGGACTGGTTGTTGATTAGATGGCAGGCTCAAGCCATCAGAAACACACACACACCTGATCGAGGCTTAATTTTCGCGCTCTTTCTGTGGCTCGACGCGGCTACACAGCCATGTACGTCAGCAAAGCTCTTGACAGTCGATGCTTTTCGTGTTCAGGCGTGCGTTTCTCAAAAGACCCGAAAACTTTTCGGGCCCGGAAACGCACCCGAAAAGCTCCCGAAAACAATTTTAGGTGTTTCTCAAAACGCCCGAGTTTTTCGGGCCCGAAAAAAACGTATCGTTTTCCCGAGATATTTTACGGGTGATTGCGTGCTCCCGAGAAAAGTCAAAAAAATCTCGGGAAAGTTTAGTGAATAAAAAATGGCTGCCGTTGGAGCACTTTTAACCCCAAATCTTGAGAAAAGAAAATACAGACAAAGAACAGTTTTGACTGGAATGAGAAGATGCGAGGTAATTGAACGTTTCAGATTGTCACCTGAGAGAATTGAGTGGCTTATTTTGAAGTTTGAAGGACAATTGAGGCGCAACACCGGGCGAAATGCTCCGCTAGATCCGGAGATTCAGGTGGGTAATTTTCTTTTTTTCTATGATCTAGCCACTGGCACTTTCAACTCCCTCGTTGACACAGAGGCCCTTCTCGAGTCTAGTGGAGGTTTCAAATGTTTATTAACCTATTAGGTCCTGACAGCATTACGTTACTTTGCAAGTGGAAGTTTCTTGAAAGTCGTCGCAGACACCATGGGGATTTCCAAGGCTAGTGCCAGTCGCTGTGTTCACTCCTTTACCCAGTGTTTAAAGAGTATTGCTGGCGAATGGATTATCTTTCCCACATCAAGAGAAGAAGTGAATGTAATTATTGATATTAAGTTTTACCATAGTTCTACAAAAAAAGCACTAGCTAACTGTGAAGTAAACTCTACTAGTACTAGACACGATCATTTGCATGAAAGGGGGAGCGATTTTCATTTCCATTTACACCATATTTCTTGTTTGCAATTTAGCGAAAAGTCCGAAATTCAACTGCTCTTTCCACTCGAGTAGGCATATTCCTAAAAAAACTGGGGTAAAAAAACGCACAACCCGTAGAATTTCGCACAAAAACTAACATAAAAATTTACGTCTTTTCCGATGAAGTTATTTTATTTACTGTTTTCTCTGCGGTCCGCATCGAGTGGTCGTCGGTCATGCGAATCGGCATAAAGTATTCATTCTGTGATTCAAATGATTAAAGAGTTTGTTCCAAAAATGTTGATTCATATTCTGATGCCCACTTCTAACAGGCTGTTAATCTCTTCAAGTTTTGAGCCGCAGTTTATTGGGTCCGCCATTTTAACTACTGTGATCTTTCATTGGAAACTATGACGAAATTTTACTCTATTGGAGCTTTCCCCAAGGTTATGGGGGCGATCGATGGCACGCTCATCCCAATCCGTGCACCGGCAAAAGAGGAACACCTTTATGTTTGTCATAAGGGTTTCATGCCATCAACGTGATGGCAGTCTGTGATGCAGAAATGCGATTCACAAACCTTGTGGCCAAGTGGCATGGCTCAATCCATGACTCAGCCATCTTCAACGGGAGCGCACTGCAGATTCACATGGAAACAAAACAGCAGGAAGGATGGTTGCTTGGGGACAGAGGATACGCCCTACAGAGCTACCTTAAGACCCCCTTAAACCCTGACAAAGTGTCGAGTGCAGCAGAAGAAATGTACCAAAGGAGCCACACGAGAACAAGGAATGTGATAGAACGATCATTTGGCCTCTTGAAACAAAGGTTTCGATGCCTTGATTTCTCTGGAGGGACGATGCAGTTCTCTCCATGCCGCTGTTGCGACATAATTGTTGCAATAGTGGTATTGCATAACATGTGTATCCATGACAACACCCAGCTGCCAGATCGGCTTGATGTTACACAGCTTAATGGCAGTGATGACAGGCCTATGTATTCTGCACAAAACTGTGATGAATCAGGTGTTGCCAAAAGACAAAAACTTATCCAAGAAGTGTTTTCTCAAATGTAAGCGCTAATGCACATTCACTCACTTTAATTATTAATATTTTACACTAAATTTCAACACAACAAACAAGAAATGGACAGTTAAGTATAAAGCTACAATGGGGCGGGTCCTCTGAAAACCGGAAAAAAAAGGAGGTAACAAAAACTAAAAAAAAAATTGAGTGAAGTGGAAAATACAAAACTACCAAAAACACTTCCTTTCAGATTTCTTATTTAATATAACACTTCTGCTTAAACCTACTGGTCAATATATAGTATTTTAGCTGGAGCTACATAATTTTATAATATAATCTTATAACCAGTAATCAGTGTTTTGCGAAAAAGTTCCCGTGAAGAATGCTTTTCATGGACCCTGCCTTTGACGAACAGGCATAAACACAAAATCACTTACAATCAAAGGTATTTTTCATTCCCATTTTTAAGAACGAATATTTTTCATGGTCAAATATTTATTAATCCCTCCTACGTGATTTAGTTTTTCGTACGTGTACTATCTGGCAGCTGTCTCTGGGATAAAATTTTTAATTTCACACAGAGTTTGTTTCATTTGTTAACCTTATTTTGGGGTTGTGAGTTTGCTTTGCAAATTTCTCCCCTCATTTTACAGACTAACCCTAACTTTTGTCTGTGATTTTTCCTCAACTCACCATTCACACACACAATATTCCCCTCAACCTACCTGCTAAATTAGTGAATGTTTTAGTTAGTGGAGAGAAACCCCTTCTTGTAAGGAGGATTCTTCTATCAACACCAATTAAGAAAGCTACAAAGGTTGCTAGGTTAACTGCTGCTTCATGTATTACTATTAAATTACCAACATTCACTAATTTAGCAGGTAGTTTGAGGGGAATATTGTGTGCGAATGGTGAGTTGAGGAAAAATCACAGACAAAAAGTTAGGGTTAGTCTGTAAAATGAGGGGAGAAAATTACAAAGCAAACTCTCAACTCCAAAATACGGTTAACAAATGAAACAAACTCTGCATGAAATTAAGAACTTTAATCCCAGAAACAGCCAGATAGTACAAGTACGAAAAACTAAATCAAGTAGGAGGGATTAATAAAATTTGACCATGAAAATTAGTCGTTCTTAAAAATGGGAATAATAAAGATGAAAAATCTTTACACTAAAATCTTCGTTCTTAAAAAATAAAGAAATCCCATGGAATATGAAACACAGGTTCCACGAGGCAAATCCAAAAATCCCGAAGATAAAGACAAGCTCACCACCATTAGGCTTGTAAATGTTGATAAAACTATGCGATTTTTCATGCAAACTTTCTTTCAGCAAAACAGCTAAGTACAACCAGTTGCAAAAATACTTGAGACAGCCATGTTTACATACTCTCATCTAAACACAGCTATTGACCAATGAGAGTGCAGGTACTATCCTAATTATTTTATAAAAGAATATATTGCACTGCATATGAGCTGCACAAGTTCAAAAGCCATACATCCTTCACCAAACGCTGAATTATTCTGAGGAGAAAAGTAGAAAATATCACAAAAACAGCTGGAAATTATCAGGAAAACATGATGATTAACTCACAATGATTAGGCTATTTTTTCTTTTCAATCAGAGTCTCAATTCATTTCTTCATGCTATAGTAACTGGTTGCCACCTCAAAGTACTGAAGGAATGTTCAAATAAATGTTGTGTTGAGTCGTTGTGTTCATTCAGTGTACGTCCCAGTGTACGTTTTGTGTAGCTTGGCCAGAGAATAAATCACCTTTCCAACATCAATGGAGGAATTTAAAGGAAATATTTATATCTGATTACGAGTTAATATTAACAATACGCCATCACTTCAGAGCACACATCACAGACGAATGAAATTAAAATATGGGGCACAGTACCACGAATGTGGAGGCCTATGTTTGAGGACTCTTTCGGATTGTAATCACACTCAGTGTTAATTCAGGTCATTTGCAGGCATATCCTTACAACAAATGAGCACAACCAAGACACAGTCTGATTGGTCCATGTGCCAAAATGAACATTCCTGACTGGCTATAACAATTGCGTGACACTTCAATGTGAGCATGGCACAAGCTGCTTTGTAATAATGACAATAACAACTTTATTTAAGTGTCAATGGATTTACCACAAGAGCATTAAGTGGGACACTAACAATATTAACTCAATCAAATCAAATATTGGTTTTTGTCTAGACTCTTAGCAACAATGGCAAGTTAACCAATCAGACTGCGAGACTAAAAGCAATTGTGGTAAAAAGTAAGTTGTTAAATATTATTATTATACCTACCCTCTTTTTGATTTTTCATGTGAAGCTCCATTTCAAGTTTCACTTTCTCCATCTTCAGTTTGTAATAGCTGGTTGCAACCTCAAAGTACTGGAACAGTTTGAAATAAACAGATTTGACTACTACAAGCATATTCAGAATCACTAGTTTTTTTCTTGTCACTCAAAATCACTACCTCCAGCTGTGCATCTGCAAGGGTCCTCTTTTTGCCTTTTCTGATGGGGTTTATGGAAACCTCCACCGCTTCATCAATATCCTGGGACACATAAAATAAAATCAGACAGCGACATTATTATTATTACTATTATTATCTGTTGTATTGAATAGGTTTCCAGTTTACAATTTGTTTTGAAACTTGCTGCGGACAGTGTCTAGGCAACAGTTCCTGGACTGAAAAAAAAGAATGTGTGTTTCATTGTCTTAAACTGTAGAATTTTTTGGTGATTTCACAGTTCTGTGATATGATCCACTTCTGACAGTTGGTTAGCACTTTAGTAACATCTTTCTTGTGGGCTAGATCAGAGAGTTCTTTCTTTAGCGTGGTGTTGAAATCTCCCAGGAAGTTAAACACTATATTGGTTTGCTTGATCTCGTAGTCGGAATAGAGTTTTCGGAGACCCAGTCTTAAATCCAGGTACTTTCTCTTCTTATAATCGTTCCTATCGTTGATCTGTCCGATATTACATACAGTTCCTTCCACTAGGATGATAACTTTGTTCTTCTTATCAAAGATCGTCATGTCTGGCTTGTTTGCTCCATTCTCTGGCGCCCTATCTATATATATAGGCGTGTCCCAGAGAATTTTAGCTTCGTCATTTTCTGTGCTTGCTTTCGGGATCGCTTGTTTATACCACGCTTTGGAGTCGTCGTTTTCCATGTTATATACTGATAATAAGAGATGGTAAATCGGCCTTAACATTCTATCGTGTCTCGCCTTGTAGATTGTTTGGGCAATGGCAGAGCAGCCGCATAATAGATGTGGGACGGTTTCTTCTGCACTGTGGCACAGTGTGCACACTAAATCTAAGCCTTGTTCTTTTTGTTTCATTCCCCTGTAAACCTTTGTAGGGACGAGCTGTTGTAGAATACTGGTGTGCACACTTAGTACGACGTCCGGTATGTTTTTCCACTTCATGATTGGGTTGAAGTTGTCTTTAGAGATGTCATTGTCTTTCCAGCGTTGAGTGACATAGTTGCCCAGCCATAGTTGTTCGGAGACTTTTTGTTTGTACTTTGTGTCTGTTGCCTCTTTAAGGGTTTGCTGAATGTACTTTGGACTACTGATCTTGAACAAAGTTTCCTTCTCACCCATTGTTACTGAGGTGGATTTGTGCTGTTCGTCGAATGTTACATCTACGTTTAATTGCTGGGCGTAGGTCTTGGCATCTTTTATCACTGATCTACTCTTTTTTGCTTCCTTCACGTCCTGAAAGGTTCTCACTACTTCTATATGGGGATCTTTACTGGTCGTGGTGTAGTGTGCGGTCTTTATCTTCGTAACTTTATACTGTATCTCTATTTCTTTGAAGCCTCTCCCGCCTAAATCTGGTGATAGGTATAAGGTCGGGTTCGACTCAGAGTTGTGCTTGCCTTTGTTCTGGGCTATTACTGCTCGGGTCTTTCTGTCCAGTTCTTGTAGGTCTTCTATCGCCCATTCACTTGACCACATATAATATTGGAGAACTGGGTAAGCAAACGTGTTTGTGGCCTTTACTCTTCTTGGTTTGGAGAGTGGGGAGGTCCATATAGCTGCTAGTCTTCTTAAGTACTCTTGACTGGCCTGCTCAAACACCTGTTTGTCTAATTGGTTGACATTCTGTACCTTACCGAGAAATTTGTAATGGTCTCCCTCTCCTAGTACTGGTATTTGGCTACCGCTTGTAAGGGGTAGGTTCTCGGTTTTCTGGAGCTTTCCTCCCTTGATGTGGATCGCGGCGCACTTTCGAATTCCCCAGTCTAGGCCTATATCACCAAACATGCCTTCAAGTCTATTTGTCAAAGTAGTTGCCTTGGCTGAACTTTTGTGATAAGTCTTCAAGTCGTCCACGAAAAGGCAATGCGTTATCTTTGTGTTCTTTGCATGTGAAAGGCTGTACCCTTCTGTTCCTCTGACGTACCAAGCGATTGGGTTGAGGCAGAGAGTAAAAAGCTTAACACAGAATGCGTCACCTTGGAGTATACCTCGCTTTATTATAAGGGGACCAATTTCCTGGTTACCTGCACTTGTTCTTACGTGTAGAGTGATCGTCCAGCTCCTCATCACATTCTCTACAAAGTCTACTATCTTTTCATTGATCTTATGCATTTTCAGGACTTCTATAAGCCAAACATGTGAGACGCTGTCAAAGGCCTTTTTTACGTCAATCCAGGTGCAAGATAAGTTCTTGTTGTTCTTCGTAGCATCCTCCAATATTGCCTTGTCAATCAGCAGGTTATCAATGCACCCCATAGATCCAGGCATTCCTCCTCTTTGGTCCAGTTGCATATACTTGTGAACTGATTCATGGTGTTGTAACTCTGAGTTGACAATCGACGTAATCAATTTGTACATTGTATTTAGGCATGTTATCGGTCTGTGGTCAGCTGCTCCTGGGTTGCCTGTCTTGGGTATTAAGACTGTTCTTCCCTCCGCCAACCATCTTGGGATATGTATTCCATCATTAATAAATCTATTGATCGTTATAGCCAACTTGTTATGGATCGAAGTGATCTTTTTTAGCCAAAAGTTGGTTATCTTGTCATTACCAGGGGCTGCCCAGTTCCTTTTTGACTTTAAACATTGGTAGACTTTTTGGTCAGTAATAGGTACAGTCAAGTTCTCATTGTCTGGTATTGAATGGTCTAATGCATCGCGCACTTCATGTATCCATTCCACTTCCAGGTTTTCATTTGCTGGTTCTTGCCAAATCGGACCCCAGAAGTTTTCATATTCTTCTCTTGTGGTGTTAGGGCTGTCGAGGCCTCGGTGTACAGTCTTGTTGCTGAATTCCACTTTGTCAGGGTCAATTTCATTTGCTGTGAGGTTTCTCAAGTGTTTGTAGAATGATCTTTCATTTTGGTCGAACCAGCTGTTGATCTTTCTTCGCTCAAAAGCTTTGATCTTGTTCTGCTTTTCACGTTTTTGCATCCGTATGATGTTTAACTTTCTTTCTTTAAGTGATGTTAGTTCTTTCAGTCCTAACTTCCTTGTTTTTAATTCTTTCTTCATCCACTTCTGGTTTTTCCATAGAGTTTTAGTCAGCTTTCCATTGCGTTTTGTCCTGTCTATTTCTGCAGTTACCTGTGAAATCTCTTTTCTAGTTTTACTCAAACTCTTGTCCATTAGATCAAGCCATCTCGGTTTTCTTTCCTTTTGCTGTCCGTCTTTGCGTTTTACATTTCTCTCCATTACTAAACTCCATGCCCTCGCTAGTGAATATAATAGGCAGTTCAAATCCCAGAGGCATCCAGCCGGGTCTTGACATGGATCTCGAGTTGTTATTTCCGATGCTATTTTATTCAATTGCTTTAGTTGGAGATTATTTGGCTTCTTCTTGGAGAGTGTTTTTAGATCTCGATTTTTCCAGTTCCCTTCATCTTGTTTGATGTAGTTGTATGTTTCCAAAGCTTTTTGTTTGATTTCTTTGTGCTGTTCATCTAAATCTATTTCTGGACCTGGGTTCCTTTGTTGGCGATTTCTTTGTATGGTGTTGCTTGATTGATCTTCTCTTTGTTCTCTCTGGTTGCTGATCTCATTTGCAATTCTTGATGAGGTTGTTTTGGTTGACTTGTCAATATGTGCAATGTTGTCCCGGAGATTTTGGGCAGTTTTACCCAAGTACTCGTAGCCCATTTCGTTCCAAAACTTGAGAGTTAGGTTCATAATACCTTCCTTTTTTCCATTAGGTTTTAGTGGACAGTCCGGAGAGTTGTTTAATTCAACTGCTTTCATCTGACACGTTTGCAAGTCCACACACATCTTATCAGTCCACATGGTTCGGCGACCACGTTGGTTAGTTACATCACTCATGTCGTAGACTCCTCTTGAAGTATTTCTTCCTACTTGAGCGTGCTGGCGCCGATGTTTCGGTGTTGTAATGTCGCTTGTGTAGTAAATCCACAAAAGCAATCGAAACAGTAGAGTGAGTCGCATTATTTAAGCGAAAAGATGAAATACACGGCGGAGCTTAGAAACACACGTCCGCCCGTGCAAATCTTTCAAGAAATCTGGGTCCGCTCTGTGCACAGCTATAGCTACAATGACCAGACGACTGTGCACGGAATTTGTTGACTTTCTTAGCATCGAGGCAATTTTAGCCAATCGTCTGATTCCACTTGACAAAGGAGAGGGCGCGGTCCGGCCGAGTGGAGTTGGTGAAGTAATACGGAGGATAATTGCGAAGTGCGTGATGAGAGTAACAAAACCAGATGTCGTTGACGCAAGTGGCTCGCTGCAGGCATGCGCAGGCCATAAAAGTGGGAGTGAGGCTGCCATTCATGCAATGCGCAATATTTTCGACGCTGATGACACGGACGCTGTTCTTCTTGTTGACGCCTCAAATGCCTTTAATGCCCTGAAAAGAGCTGCTGCGTTGCACAATACAAGAGTCCTATGTCCAACCATAGCTACTTATGCGATTAACACCTACAGACAGCCTGCGAGGCTCTTTATTATAGGCGGCCAAGAACTTAAATCAGCGGAAGGCACCACACAGGGGAACCCTCTCGCTATGAGCATGTACGCCATTAGTCTCCAGCCACTGATAACGCGTCTACACGTCTCAGGCTCAGCTAAACAGTGTTGGTTTGCTGACGATGCAACGGGAAGTGGTTCCCTGAAAGATGTGCGGAAATGGTGGGACGAGCTATCAGAGAGTGGTCCGGCGTTAGGGTACTTCCCCAATGCAAAAAAGTGCTGGTTGATCATTAAACCTGATAAAGAACACGCTGCTATGCAGGTATTTGGTGACACAGCGATTAACATCACCTCTGAAGGCCACAAGCACCTAGGTGCAGCTCTTGGATCGAGGTCATTTCTGGAAGGGTACGTGGGCGAGAAGGTAGAAGACTGGGTAAACCAGGTCACCAAACTTGCAGAGTTCGCCTTATCACAACCTCAGGCGAGCTATGCAGCGTTCACTTTTGGGCTACGGCACCGATGGACGTATTTCTTAAGGACACTGCCCGATATTACCGACTTGTTAGAGCCTTTGGAGCGTGCGATAAGCGAAGTTCTCATACCAGCTATTACGAACCACGCAACAACTGAAACTGAGCGCGAACTCCTTGCACTTCCTGTGCGCTTGGGAGGGCTTGGGCTTATAGATCCAGTCAGAGCCTCACCCAAAGAATATGAGGCTTCAGTCAGGGTCACAAGTCCCCTAGTAAGGCAAATTGTGGAGCAAGTGCATCAGACCCCGGATGTGTCAGAAGTAAAAACACTGCAAATAAGCGCGCGTAAGGAGAAGGATGAGTGTATGGATGAGAGGCTAAAACGGGTGAAGACCTCTCTGCCGACAGGAACCAAGCGAGCTGTAGAGCTAGCCACGGAGAAGGGAGCATCGAACTGGCTGACAGTAATTCCCATCAAAGACTTGAACTTCAATCTAAATAAGAGAGAATTCAGAGACGCGATCAGTTTGAGATACGACTGGGAAATCGCCGACACACCGAAAGTTTGCGTATGCGGGGACCGTTTTAACGTTGATCATGCAATGGTATGCCGACGTGGCGGGTTTATAATACAGCGTCATAATGAGCTTCGCGACCTGGAAACAGAGGTGTTGAGCATGGTATGTAATGATGTGGAAATAGAGCCGGTCCTTCAGGAAATCAATGGAGAGACTTTGAACAGAGGTGCCAGCAGAGCTCCTGATGCGCGCTTAGATATTAGCGCTCGTGGCTTCTGGGAGAGACAGAGGACTGCATTCTTCGATGTCAGGGTTTGTCACCCTAATGCATGTTCTTACAGAGATCTAAGCCCCAAGGAAATCTACAGGCAACACGAGAATGAAAAAAACGCCAATATGCAAGCAGGGTGATGGAGGTGGAGCAAGGCACCTTTACGCCACTTGTTTTTACTACCACAGGCGGAATGGCCGAGGAATGTAAGAGATACCACAGCAGATTAGCTGAACTACTCGCCATTAAGAAGGGAGAGGACTACGCCAGCACCGTGTCCTGGCTAAGAGCAAAAGTATCGTTTGCTATCCTCCGCTCAGCTCTCCTCTGCCTTAGAGGTTCCAGAGGAAGAAGAAGGAATGTAGACCTTCAGGAAACAGACATTAGAATCGAGAATGTGACCGCCAGAATTTCTTAGTTTTCGTAATTTTAATTTGGTTGTTTTTGTTTTTTTTTTTCTGATTGATATTATCTGCATATATATATATATATATTTTAAAAAATAATAGTGGCTTTTCTTTAAGGAGCTTATTTTTATGTCCAATTTTTTTTTTTTTTTTTTTTTAGTCAGAACGCTATCATGACATGAATTTTTCTTACTACAAATAAGAATATCTTCGTAGGTTTATTGTGCTTCATACTAGTCTCTTTTTAATGGAAATGAATTGTAAATAGGTTTAATAGTTTTCTTTTTGTTTTACTTCTTACTTGTAAATAGCAATTTGCTTGGAATATGTTAATAAAGGGATTATATTGTTTAATAATAATATTAATAATAATAATAATAATAATAATAATCGGTTTCGCTCATCAAGTGTTTGTTACCCTTTATCTATCATTATTATTACTATTATTATTATTATTATTAATATTATCATTATCATTAATATTATTATTATTATTATTATTATTATTATTATTATTGTTCAATACCCTACATTTCACTGAAAGCAAAAATAAGAAATACCTGCACATCCTTCAATAAAAGTGACTGTACACTAGCTTCACATGGCCTTGCTGAGGAACTGCTGCTGCTACTGGTTTCCTTCTACATCAAAAAAGCACAAAGAAAACACTAGTGTATAGTGTAGAATGCGTGATTTGAAAGATAAGTTTAAGTGTTTTTAAAGTTAAGTCAGTGTGCATGACCACAACCGAAAAAGTCTAACTCATTATTTAAAATACCCAGTTCCTCTGACCATTAAATTTAATTCTCGTTCCCTTTTTGTATGTATTTTGCATGAAAATAAAGAGGGATTCTTTTTTTCAAAAAATTTAATAGAATGTTACATCAAAGTCCTAATATACCTCAATGACATACTCTTGGCTTGTTGGAGGGACAAGTGGAACAGTGGCATTGATGCCCTCTTTCCATAATGTTTCTGTTATACACAAAGAAAAGGTGCTGTTAATGAAACTATGCAATTTTTCATGCAAACTGTCTTTCAGCAAAACAAGTAAGTACAACCAGTTGCAAAAATACTTGAGACAGGTTACAGGAAAATTTCAATCCACCTCGCTTTCCATTTTCCCCTCCCCTCCCATGATAGCAATGCAAGATCACGCTCAATAGGGGAAAGGAAGGGGCTTTGTGTTCTATGTGTAAGACACTTTTCTAGCATTGATTTCAATTTTGGAAGGCGGCTGTTTTTCACTTAGAGTGTCGACTCAACATTTTTGTAACTGATTGTAGTTGGCAAATTAAGCAATAGACCACAAGTTTCTATAGTTTATAGGCTGATAAACCACGGGTGATGTTGGTACAACACGAGAAGAATTTGTAAATCACGAGCCGCAGGAGAGTCAGATTCACGAATTCTTCGAGTGTTCTTCCAACATCCCAAGTGGTTTTCAAGCCTATAAACCATAGAACGTGTGTTCTATTGCTTTTAGATAATAATTCAGAA
>NC_090892.1:25063387-25088387 GCF_036669925.1 Montipora capricornis | reverse complement strand
TTTTAAAATTTGGTCAAAAATTCCAGTTTTGGTATATAGTCCGGTAACAGCGCTAAAGGGTGCATGAATTACTCTAGCTGTGCCATGTTGTTTTGATTTTCAAGTTACTCATTCGTTATTTCAAATATAGTGATTCAAGCAAGCGACATTTTGGAGTCGTTTTCACTCGCTCACAAGTCCCCATACCGAAGATGTCGCCGTCCAGGTAAAATAATTATGGAAACAAACTAAAACATATTTTTCTACAAATGGTTTTCGTAGGCCTTTATTGTGACAAAGTTTGGCAATTTTCGATTTCTTTATTTTGCACAGTCTTAGGTGAAAATTGCTGAGAGGCGCTCTTAAAGGTTTGGACCCAATCTACATGTCGTTTCAGGGTCGAATTCACATTAGTATGTTTTCAACATAGCAATTATGGGAAACCTGTCAGAAAGAAAAAAAAAAGAATTGTTTTTTTAGCTTCTATCTTTTTGTAATACGCTGTTTGTAAAACAATAGGAACTTCAAGAAAGCGTAATAGTTTATAATATAGTGACAGTACTCACACACACTCAGGCTGTACACTGTTATATATTGTAGCCAAATAAGGGTGTCGAGTTCCTTTTTGTTATTTTAGTGTGTTCCTTTTTCACTACTGTTCTGTAATATTTTAAAAAATACAACCACACTTTTGAATTTTCGGAACATGTTTCGATGTTTCAAATATCATCTTCAGCCATAGTTGTAAAGATTGCGTATCGATGGCCAACGAATCACACAGATTGAACTAAACACAACAGTAAACTTTACTTCACTCGCATGCCATGACACATAAAAGAGCATGGTTTCACATTTCCCATGAGTCTAAGTAAGCCCGCGATTTCTATAAACTTCCGGTATGAAAACTAGAGTTATTTCCGGTTAAAAGGTTATCAATACATTACATCCCTTCCTTTCTTTGGAAACAGAATATAGTGAAAGGAAAATGTCAACAAAATACATAGTATGAAAAACCGTTCCACACGGACTGCGCAACTAGAAGGATACTGTCCAGTTCTACTAATCCTTAAACTTAAACGAAGTCTACCAAAGTTCAACACAGGTTCAATGCGTCAACAGAGTCTACTTGATAGAGTACATAATCCTTGTATTTCTCCGGCATTCTGATTGTCCGGCTGGGTCGTGATGTTACTGTACTTTCTTCCAAGGTACTTGGGGCAACCGCTGGGCTTACAGCCTCTCCAACTGCTGAGCTAACAGCCTTTTCACTTACATTTTCTGTTAACTCCTGTGTATCCTCTGGTGGGTTGTAACGTTTAACAAAAGAACTGTTCCGCCTGTATTCCACGCCCTTTTTCGACCGAACAGTCACCTCACGGCCTTCCTTAGTTTGCACTGTGTATGGTTCACTCTCAAAATTTGCTTCAAGCTTACCAGACGTTTTCGTGTTCTTTAGTAAAACTTGGTCTCCAGGCATCTCAGGTTTTCTACAGCACCTCGTCTGTTATCAGCATATGCCTTGTGGATTAACTTGTGATTCCAGTCATTGTCTCTTACACCCTCATTCAACAGGTTATCAGCTCTCTTCAGCTCTGGAAATTTAGTTTTCAATTCTCTACCGAACATGAGGAAAGCAGGAGTAACTCTTGTGCTTGTTTTTGGTTTGCTCCTGTACGAAAGAAGAAACTTATTAAATTATCCCCGCCACTCTTTTCCTTCAACGTGAGCCACTTTCAAAGCCTTTAGAAGCGTTCTATTCTGTCTCTCGACGTGCCCATTGGCCTGCGGCCACAGCGGAGGAGATGTCCGGTGTTCTATTCCGTGGTCTGAGAGGAACGTCTTAAACTCCTCGCAGCAAAACTGAGGACCATTGTCGGACTTGAGAGTAAAAGGATATCCATATCTTGAAAATATGCGTGCCAGTACATCTACCACTTTCTTGGACGTGGTCGAACTCATGATTTCCACCTCATAGAATCTGCTGAAATAGTCCACGACTACCAACAAACTTTCTCCCGTCGGAAGAGGACCCATCAAGTCTATGGCTATATCCTGCCAAGGACCGGTAGGTGGTTCCACTCTTTTCATTGGCTCTGGAGGCTGTAACTCCCCTACAACCTGACATCCATGACAAGACTTGCAGACTCGTTCGGCGTCTAAGTCCATTTTTGGCCACCAGACCTTTGTTCTGAGGCGTGCCTTCATCTTTACGATGCCCTGGTGACCCTCATGAGCAAGACGTAGGACCTCTCCCCTTAGAGCCTCCGGTATGACAATTCGAGTGCCACGTAAGACAAGTTTTCCTAACACGCATAGCTCGTTCCTGACACACAAATACGCAGACATCCTACATTGAGACCAGTCCCCACTTAAAATGTACTGTCTCAGGCTAACCATCTCTGGATCGCTCTCAGACACTTCTTCCACTTGTTTAGCCGAGAGTGCCACTGGTAGGCTTCCTTGAGCGACTGCCATAACAAAGTCAATCTCCTCTCCGCTTGTGTCTTTGGGGTTGACTTGATTAAGCCTCGAAAGTGCGTCAGCAATGTTTGCTTTTCCGGGACGGTAAACGACCTTGTAATCGTAACCCTGTAACCTTAGAACCCATCGTTCTATACGCGCCGATGGTTTAGAGAGCCTGCCAAAAATGCACTCAAGCGGTTTGTGGTCGGTTTCTAGTTCAAACTGGCGTCCGTATACATAAATGTTAAACCTTTCACAGGCCCATACCAGGGCTAATGCCTATTAATCCTTCTGGCTGTACCTTCGCTATACTTCAGTGAGTTTCCTGGAAGCATACGAGATTGCACGCCACTCCCCATCTTGAAGTTGAGTCAACACCGCACCCAAACCGTGTGGACCTGCATCGGCAATGATTCGTGTATTGCAGTCCCCTCTGAAGTATGCAAGTGTGCTGGCCCCTGCAGCAAGCTCTTTTAGCTTCTGAAACGACCTTTCCTGTGCTTCACCCCAAACGAAAGGCTCATTCTTCCTCAGGAGACTCCTAAGCGGCTCTGCTTCTTGCGCGAAGTTGGGGAGAAATTTTGCAGAATACTGCACCAGCTGAACGAATGATCTGACCTCTGCAGCATCTTTCGGAGGACTTGCATTCATAATGGCAGCTACTTTCTCTTCACTGGGCGTAACACCTTGGCTGCTCAGATCATGACCGTAAAAGGTTAGCTTGGGAAGGCGAAACTGACATTTCGTTCCATTCAGAGTTAATCCTTTTTCTCCCAACCGCTTTAAAACAGTATGCAAATTCCTGTCGTGCTCTTCAATACCACAACCATGTACAATCAGATCATCTGCCAAGTTAGCCACACCCTTACACCCCTGCAAAACATCAGCAACTATTTTCTGGTACTTTTCGGGCGCTGATGTTATTCCAAACATCAAACGTTTGTATCGGTACAAGCCACGGTGTGTAACAAATGTTGTAATATCGCGCGATTTTTCATCCAGTTCCACTTGATGAAAACCCCATTTCAGATCAAGTTTAGAGAACACAGTTGAACCATTAAGATCATATAACACTTCCTCAAGCGTGGGGATGGGGTGTCTCTTCCTCTCTATTGCCATATTCGCCCTGGGCATGTCCACACAAATCCGGATATCACCGTCTGCCTTAGGGACCACAACCAATGGCGACACCCATTCAGTAGGTTTGTGTGACACCTCTTCGATTATGTCCTTGGCTAACAACTCGTCCAACTTCTCGTCAACCTTGCTTCTCAGTCCAAATGGTAGCCTCCGTACCGGTTGTGCGACAGGTGTGACATCATCTCTTACATGAAGCTTCAGCTGGAAATCCCTCAGCTTCCCAACCCCTGTGAAAACTTCTGCGTACTTCTCACGAATATCAGCACCATTGCCCTCTGTCATTAACGAACATAGTTCTTCTTTCCTGGGACCAACCCTCCACACTTCCAATTTCGCCGCGGTGCTCTTTCCCAGTAGAGATCTGCCTGGACCCTTAACAACTGTGAATTCATCAACACACATCTTGCCATTGGCCCCGCACACAATTTCAGACACAAATGTTCCAATCACTTCAAAAGGCTCCTTTTGACCAT
Source organism: Montipora capricornis (assembly GCF_036669925.1). Lineage (NCBI taxonomy): Eukaryota > Metazoa > Cnidaria > Anthozoa > Scleractinia > Acroporidae > Montipora > Montipora capricornis. The sequence goes on along the minus strand of NC_090892.1, from coordinate 25,084,332 downwards.
AGGCAAGCAACTTTTTGCTTGATTTCTTGGAATCACACTGTACACTCTCTTTCTTCATTGCTTCCCAGGTCGTCTGATCAATCACATTGCACGAAGCGCCAGAATCAATAAGTGCTGCACGTAACACAACTCCTCCAACCTTCAAATCAACTTCGCTACCACCTACAAACTCACCAGCTCCCACTGCAAATGCATAGAAATCTTGGGCACCAGTAGCTGAATTTTCTGACTCTTGATATACTCTACCCTGGGAGGCTTTCCTTTTCTCAGAATCTTGAGAAGGAGCTTGGCGTTCCATTGTTTTGCAACAAATACCAAAATGCCCAACTTCCCCACACGAATTACACTTTTGGTTGCGAGCTGGACAATTCCGATCACGTGCGATGTGGTCACTGTAATTACAACGGAAACATCTCATCACCTTTGCACCCTGACAACCACCAGAATGTTTACCAGACTTATTTCCTCTACCTCTGCCTTGAGCGGTCTCTTTACCTTTCCCCGTATTTTGAGGTCTGCCGAACGAGACAGCATTCACCTGGCCTGACAAGCTTAACTGATCCATGGCCTTGACCTGCATATTTACTGCCTCATGTACACGAGCTAGGTCTTGCAAATCATTCAGGGTTGCGTTTGATTTTTCCAGGAACTTACGGCGGAGTCTGGAGTCCCTGCACCTCTCAATAAGCTGATCTCTTATCGCTTCATCAACTTTTTCAAACTCGCATGAGATCGCTTTCTGTCGCAATTGACAAACCAACTGATCAACCGACTCACCCGAAGTTTGCTCCATTTGCCTAAACTGATGCCTTTCGAACGGAACATTCAACTGGGGCGAAAAAAAACCATCCAGCAACACCATACTCTCAGCGAAAGATACGATATCCGTTCCGGGCACTAACGTGTAGTAAAGTTCCTGCAAGTTCAATCCTCCTGTATGTAACAGGAACGCGGTTTTCTGTTTATCCTTCGTTATCCCTTTAGCCACCAAATACAAATTAAATGAGCGCTTCCACAACTTCCAACGAACGGCGAGAGTGTTCGGGTCTTCCTTCGGGTTGAAGGGAGGAAGACTGGCCACATCAAGAAGAGGAACAAACGCGGCAACTGGCTGGGTTTGTGTTGTCGAAGGTGTACTCGAAGTCGAAGGTGCACTGCTTGTCATTATCCTCCTGACAAAATACTCAGATCCTCTACGCAAATGACGCCCAAAATATCCCCTACCTCACAAAACGAATCGAATCCTCGTCGCCAATGTAAAGATTGCGTATCGATGGCCAACGAATCACACAGATTGAACTAAACACAACAGTAAACTTTACTTCACTCGCATGCCATGACACATAAAAGAGCATGGTTTCACATTTCCCATGAGTCTAAGTAAGCTCGCGATTTCTATAGACTTAATTTATGAATACTAGAGTTATTTCCGGTTAAAAGGTTATCAATACATTATAATAGTAAGTGTAACATTAAAATTTTTACAAGATAATTCGTATATACAATGATTCTTTGTAGATTAAATGTTCGTTACAAGTACGTAAAATTCAAACGAACCAACAATATTATAGAGAACACAACTGACATAACGGTAAAAGTTTAAAAGTGTAAAGCAAAACTGACATGATCAACTTGTTTGTTGAGTTCGGGTTTCAACCGCTCAATATGGAAGCTCTCCTTGATTTTGAGTTGATAGAAAAAAGTAGCATTATCAATAATTGGTTTCATCCTTTTTTCGCTAGAGATGTTTAGTCCGTGTTACAAAATGGTCATCGCCGAAAGTATTTCACGCGCGAGACTATAATTTGACCTATAAGTAAACAGCACAATGAAACAGTTAAAAAACAACAGTTTGGTGCAGTCAGGAACGTCCTTTTTAACATTTATTCCACGATTCATCACTTGGTAGTTGTTTTCAGACATTATTGAAGTTGGATAGTCATAGAGGAGCACTGACTCTAAATGAAGCCACCAATCATCAATCATAGCACTAAGGAAAATGTTAAATGTAGTACATTTTTTATCTATCCTACACTGTGTTTATATGAGCGGCAGATGGTCAAGGTTTTGAACCCATTGAATGAAAGACACAGTCCGGTAAGTTTTCAAATGGAAGAAAACCCCGCCCCGTAATCGAGCCATTGAATGTTTTTAAATTTAATAAAGCCTGGTTTCACTAGCAACGCGAGCACAAGCAGAAGAGCGCCTGTTTCACTTTGAAAACGAGGTTGACGCATGCGCAAGCACAAGGATCATTTTTTTTTCATTTTCCTTGTCCTTGCGCTTCTGCTTGCGTTCGCTTGCGTCGCGTGAAAACGAAACGCAGCGTTTGCTACGTCTGACCAATTAAAGCACATGTTCTAGATTCCCCTTGTCTGAGCATTTCATCAAAATGGCGGATGCCGTGGTTGAGTCGACGTTCGTTTTCATTGGCGTAAGCTACTTATGCTTGTGTTTGTGCTTGCGTCGCTAGTTAAAACCGGGCTTAAATGGTATTTATCGCCATTACCGAAAACTATTTTTTTTTTAATTGCTTATACGCAAGTAATAATCATTGGCGCTTTTTTGCAGAGTTAATAGTTACTTAGATCGAGAAGATTTTAATTTCCAGTGAGAAGGGGAATTATTTGAGGCAACAACAGAACCACTGTGCCGTCAAATGAGCAGTAAGGAGATAATTGGACATTTCACGTTGCGTCACTTGACAGCCCTTAATATAGTGGTGTTGGGGGGAGAAGAAGGCTTAGTAAATAGGTCATAAAATTTCTCTTAAACAACCGTTTACTATGAAACTGCCAGTTCTTTTGGCACTGGCCTGAGGGCAATTAAGGAGTAATTTTCATGATTACTTTTGAAAGTTAATACGAATTTGCTTGAGTCGCCAAGTTATACCACTGTTTTTGATTTCTTGAGTATTTTCCTTCTCCTTTCATTGTACGAATAACTTTTCAGCTTAGTTCAAGTTATAAATAAAATAATAATAAATATTGCTAGTGCTAATCACCCTTACTTGCAGTCGAAGACTGAATTGCGAAGGGCGCGGCTCACGACATCGGGCTGAAAGCATACAAAGGCGCCTCTGGCTGCCGCTATACAGTCCATGTTTGATGTCGGAGCACAGCACCACAGCTAGATGTTAATTAGCTGTGAGTCGATTTTGATGAGGGAGGAAAACCGGAGTACCCGGAGAAAACCCTCAAGTCAGGTTGAGATAGTAAATAGGTCATAAAATTTCTCTTAAACAACCGTTTACTATGAAACTGCCAGTTCTTTTGGCACTGGCCTGAGGGCAATTAAGGAGTAATTTTCATGATTACTTTTGAAAGTTAAAACGAATTTGCTTGAGTCGCCAAGTTATACCACTGTTTTTGATTTCTTGAGTATTTTCCTTCTCCTTTCATTGTACGAATAACTTTTCAGCTTAGTTCAAGTTACCACTTGATTGCATTCTCTCCTATTGAGTCTAGATCGGCGTTAGTGATCTACGTACGTCTGTCTCAGACTTCCACGCTGTAGGTGAAACATAGCAACCATGCGTCGCCTTACCTTTTAATAGCCAATAGAGCCACAAACAAATTAAATTGACAATAATTATTTTAAACCTTTCATGGCGCCCTTTATTATGAGCAAGACGACCGCTAAAAGAAGCTGGGTTTCTCTTTCCGCAGTGCTTGACCAGGGTCTGGAAGAGGTAGTCTGGATCTCGAACCCCGGGTTTATTTTCCCTACATTCACCAGTGACGAAACGTTTTTGGGGGGAATTCGCGTATCACGTAGTTGAATAGACAATTGATCAAATCTATTTAACAATCATTCCATGAGCGTGCGTTGTATATAAGGTGGTAAATAGCGAACGAGGCACGTAGCGCTACTTCCAGAGAGACAGGATATTGTCTCCGTTTTTACAAAACGACCGACGCAATCAGTTTCCATATAAGGTCGTTACGGTATATGAGCTGCTAACCGAGATTGAGAGAGCCAATCAGAAGGCTAGAAATGCAATATCCGAGCTCGAAATTTAATAATTGTGACCATACGGCTTTCTTGGTGATGACTTTACTTCTACACATGACTACAGGGAAGAGATGGTATTATTTGACCCCGTGATGGGAGGGAGATAAAAAGTATGGTGGTCAAATCGACGATCTTTGCTCTTGGTTTGACTGCGATAAAGTATGCGTTACATAAAAATGACAGAAGATCTATTTCGAACCATCTTGACAGACAAATTACATGTATTAGTGCAGGGTTGTCTGATGTTCACGACATTATAACAGCAGATATCTCGATTCACGCGCTACAACTTTAAAGGATCACGCGTCACGGTTAATATATTACTCACGAATCACGGCTGTATTCCTTTAGTTTTCCCCATTCAGGCTCTGTTTTTGGGTCAATTCACGGATTCACGCGAAACCCCTTCAGACCCTGAGCAGAATTTCTTGCATGAAGTAGTGACAGACCTGCAATAATAATCAATAAACCGCTTCGTGCGTACATCTTTGATATTGGACATCCATGTTATGGTCAATTGACAACTGTCAAGTCAAGGTATCCGCTGACCAGAGTCGCGTGACAATATTGAGGGCAAAGGAGGCTCGAAAGGGTTTTTCTTTGCTATAGTGTTTGTGAAATGATGAACGATACCAAAGAAGGATATTTCATAGTGTAGGCAATCCATAAGTATCTTTGCAACTCTATTGTTAAGTAATTCTCTATGGGTACTTATGGCGGCGTATCGGTTACCATGGCAACACGCCAGGTTCACAAAAAGGCCCTCTAATTTTATCTTAAAAACTAAGTCGGTGACCTACCGTTTTGATTTCTTTGTTGGAATCTCCCTAAAGTCTTTAACTTCGTAGAGAGTATGACAAAAAATTAGCTAGTAGAAATTATTTAAATAAGATACATCGAAAAATGCGTTTTATAGTTTACAGAAAATTGTACTACTACTTTCCTCGAAACTTCTTTATTAGAAGTGTCATCGTGAATGATACGTGCATTGAAAATAATCAATTTTTTTCCGCTTCGCCTGATTTTACGCCTAATTTTACGCCTAATTTTTACGCTACTTTTGATAGAAATTTGATTCATTCAGCTGACACGTGTTTTTAGCTATGGCCTGCGTCGGTAACGCGATCGTGCGCAGCAAAACCATTTCGAGCCTCCTTCATTTTTCGCGCGCTTTTCTGTGACTCGACGCCGCTCCACGGCCATACTACGTCAACTAAGGCTATTAACAGTCGACGCTTTTCGTGTTCAGGTGCAAAACGGTTTGGAAAATATTTTTACTGCATTTTTCGATGGTTTTAATCAAAAAAGATGATTCTCAATATTCGGATTCCGATCGGAAGTTTATTTGGCACTCTAATTTTTAAAGGAAAATGTACGACCAGGATGGTATTTGGTGACCTACTCAGTAAACTTGTAAACTTCCTACGTAAGGGGATATATCTATTATTTTTCCACCTCTTCTTGTTTTAACTCGTTTCGGATTGTTTCGTTGGTTTCATTTACTTGATAGCTTTTCGTCAAGGCTAAAAAAAAGTATGGCTAGTAAAAATACATTACCGGTACCCTTTTTAAAAAATATTAACGTATCCAGTACGTATGCAATAAGCTAATGTTAGTGAATGAGTGTTAGTTATGCTTGTTAAGCATTTTTTTCTGATTCCTCGTATAAATCTTGGCTCTCCTATGAGCAGAAGGGAGATCCAGAATTTAAAGAAGATGAAAACATACCACCAAAGTTATTTTGAAGGTAGCACTGGTTGTCCGATAGGTAAATGATGGCTAAAACATGTCTGTACACTGTATTTTCTTGCAGCTAAACCAAGGGTAATTATTCCTTTACGAGTGGTTCGAACCGTCTCGGAGCATTACGTGTGGTGCTTATCTGAAGGGACTTCTCCGATCAACATATCATTGATAAACTCGTCTACAACTTTGGCTTTCGGGAATGGAACAGTGTGGGGCAAAATAAACCAAGATGGTAACTATAGTTGCATCGCTACCAATGACGTTGGCACTGATTCAAAGACCTTTTACGTTTCTCTTATTGGTGAGTAACATGCAGTGCGTGAAATATGCCTGTGAGCGTATATGTACAGCACTAACAAAAGTCTACATCCAATCCCTAGAACAGGGCATTGTCCCGGATTTATTGAAGCTGTCAAAAGTAACACTGATCGATAAAGGCGTCGATACTACAGACGTAACAAACTTCAGCCCAATCTCGACTCTCTCTGCTTTTATATAAATTTTTGAAAAGCTTGTATACAAGCAACGGGTTAGTTATATAGAGCGAAGTCGACTGAACAGGCAATTGTTGAGATCACAGATATCCTAAAGAATGGGATTGACAATAACCTAGAAACCTGTGGGCCTTTGTATATTTCTCGAAAGCGTTTGACACCGTAAATCACGTTGTTCTTTCAAAGAAAATGGAAACGTATGCGATCAGAGGACTACCTTTGCAGTGGCCCACAAATTAATTGACGAACAGGCAACAGTGCGTTTCAGTGTAGCTGGCACAGAATCGGGAAGCACTGGATAACATAGACCTAAACCTGGTGAGCCATCGATATGTCAGCGGAGTCTTCAAAAATGATCACTTCGTTTTCGCTCGCTCCTCGATCGCTCGCTTCTGATCGATCGCGGCGAGGATTTTTTCAGTCATAAAACGGTCAATAGACCGTTCATTTTCGAGTGGTTACAGTAATTTTCTTCATGTCATAAATTATCCCTGGTTGGGTCCTGTTGTTAGCGAATTGATTTTCAGTCTTTCAACTTGCAGCTAACAAATTTCCGGCGCTCTTCCCACTGTCGGAATGGATCCTGTAACGGGTATAAAGAAAATTAAAGAAAAAAAAAAAGAGAGACGTATTAAAAGCATATATGGCTCACCAGGTTTAGGTCGATGTTATCTAGTGCTTTCCCACAGAATCATCTAGGCAAACAATGGTTTGTGGTGTTTCTCAGGGTAATTCGCTTGGGCCCTTGCTGTTCCTCATATTCCTAATTGATCTCAAAACCATTGCTTTAGAATTTTTGCCTCATCTTCCAATGCCATCGAACTGGAAACTTTAATTAACCAAGAGCTTTTAAACGTGAAGGTCGTGGAATGGTGTGATATAAATAGATTGTCCATAAATTTTAAGAAAACAAATTACATGATTATCAAATCTGCTAAGACGAAAAGGGCTAATACATTTAGGGTCAAATTGCCTGACAAAGAGGGTTCTGAATATACTTTGGAAGAGAAAAATTGCATTAAATATCTCGGAGTTTGAATTGATGACACAATCTCATGGAGATACCATATATTTCATGTATCCTCGAGAATATCTGGAAATACAGGAATTTTCCTCAAGCTAAGGCACTATTTTCCATTAAAACTACTTAGACTACTATATTATAACTTGATATCTATCATATGCTGTACTTGCTTGGAGTTGCGCTCGTGCATCAGTCTTACCTCAAGAAAAAGTTCAAGTTACACAAAACCATATTGACCGCGTGATGCCCTATGCTACTCTTTATGGCTAAAATACAGATAGTGTCCTTTCGTGAATTTAATGATTAGACCTACTCACATCACAGAACATTTTTACACCACATATACTTCAGTTCACCCACCAGTCGCATAAAAAGCGATTCCCCTCCTTCTTCGATAACTACTTCCGTTACGCCAGTGATGTTCACACATGTAACACTATTCGTTGACATACCGGTCGTAGAACGGATTCCAGTTTAGCCAGGAAAATATTTGCGAGGACTAGAGATAGAGGGTTGCACTCCCACCTTCGCAAAAGTCAATGGAAACTTTGCATCTGTTTCTGACCGTTGCAAAGAGAATCATCAAGAGCACAGCCAAAAACTCCGACGAGTTTACATCGATTATTCAGATGCACGGACAAATGTTAGTTCTCATTATGGCACTGGAGCTTACAAACTTCTACATGGTATGGCATCGAAATCACTTTAATCAGAAAGACTTGAGTCTCTTCGTACAAAAAACAACAAGCGCTAGCTGTCTAAACTTTTGGCAATCAAACACCAAGAAAACAGTTTTTCAGGTCCGATCTTCAACCTTTCGGACCAAGTTGTCGCAGACAGTGTCTTACTTTACCTAGGACGTTTAGGTCTCAACCACAGCTTCATCGATAAAACTCAACCTTCTCTCAGTTTGAATTTTTCCTTACACAAGTTAGTTCTAGTGTACCCACCAGACATCACGAAGACTTGAAACACTTCCTCGGTCCGCATCCATTCAAACGTTTCAGTCAACCAGAATATTTTTAATACTCCAGATTTCACATACAAAGTCCTACACAAGTTAGCCTCTGATCGGAGCATCGCTATTCTCTCTCATTAAGTGGCATGAGGGTCATGTAAAAAAAAAAAACTCTAGACTTTGATCCAAGAAGGTATCCGAAATGGGAAGTACATTGAAACTGAGGACAACACATTAAAAGACCTGAAATCTTTTCAAGACTTTCTTAACCGCATTTATATATTCAACACTGCGTCTGGATAAGATTATTATAATAAACCCATTTCCACCTAACCTGCCTTCCTGTAAGGTACTGCTAAAACCCACAAGTTTAGCAATCCTAATGAGATCACTAAAGAAAACCTTAAACTACGCCCGATTGCGGCACCTTTTAGTATGAAACAGCTAAATACTTGGCATCCTACTTATTCCCTCTTACCGAGAACGAATACAGTGTTAAAACCATAATGGACTTTGCCGACCGTCTCAGAGACAGAACCCTCGGTGATAACGAAGTCCTAATCTCATATGACTTCTCCTCGCTTTTCACGGAAGTACCTCTGGAACACACCATTGACCACATCATTGAAGAAATTTACGCGCACAACAAGCTACTTCAACTCAGCCCTAAACTTCATTTTAAGCGTCTTCCCTGCATCGTCACTAGAAACACTTTGTTCAATTTACAAACAAGTTGACGGATGATCAAGTCAAATCAAGTCCTATCTCGCGAAACTTTTCCCAGCAGGAATTTGAATTACCTAAAATATGTAAAGTATGAGTTTTAACGGGCGGTACTTTGATACCCTGCTGATGACTAATGTCCAAAACGTTCGGTTTTTTTACTTTTAATTTAACGGGCGGTACTTTGATACCCTGCTGATGACTAATGTCCAAAACGTTCGGTTTTTTTACTTTTAATTTTTTTTAGCCTTGTAAATAGTACTTTTTTATTTCTTTTTATATTAAGAACATGTTTTATTTATCGGGATGAATTTGGTTTTTTTTTTTAATTTATACGGTGCTTCATTGGCCAAATTTCAGTCTGATGTTCTTAATCCACATGTTCTTATACGCGGGCGTTTACTGTATTTGTGGAGCCACCTTCCCTACTCTCTTTCAGGGATTTGCTAGTTTTACCTTTGTCGTTCGCATGATTTGTTATTTTCGACATTCTTGTTTCATTTTTTCTTTCCGTCATTTTTGTTGTATTTGTGAAGCTGCCTTTCCCCTCTTACATTAATTTGTTATTTTTGCTATAATTCAGTGTTATTATCGGTATTTTTGGTATATTTGTGAAGCCTTCCCTGCCCACTTTCAATGAATTGATTTGTTATTTTGGGCCAGTAATATTCACTTGATTTGTTATTTTCCTTATGTTTGCTATAATTGTTATTTCCGGTATTTTCTGTTATATTTGTGAAGCTCCTCTTCCTGCTCTCTTTCAGTAATTTTTTATATTTGCCTGTGTCCTTCACTTGATTTGTTATTTTCGTTAATTTTGTTATTGTTGGCTGTGTCATTTGCAAGATTTGTTATTTTCTTTATTGTTCCTTCATTTGTTGCCTGCATTTCTGTACACAAGTGAAACAGCAAGTGAATCTCTGTACGGTGGCCAATTTACATTATCAACTCCGTTGATAAAACCAAATTTTTGTATACCGAAAACATTCCTCGAATATGATCTTAAGCCGTAATAATTTGGCCACGTGTCTTAAATGCAAAAACATCTTTTCCAAATTTGAAATTGAAATCAAATCTCATGAAGACTACACTATTTCTTACTTTTTGCGAAACCTTTCATTATATTTTACAGATTTTCACGTTTGTGTGAATTTGTGTGACTGTGGCAGCACTGCAGAGAGGCATCAAGTTAACAACAAGTTTCACTGCACTGGGAAACATTCAGCTGATATATTGAACAACATTCCAACAACCACGACAGATCTGTGAGTTATTTTAACTGATGGTACTCCTAAAACACTTGTTCCTTTTTTTTTCTTTTCAAAGCTATTGCATAATGAGGAGTACTTTCTATCACCTTGGAGATTCGCTAAAACATAGAACATGGATTCCGTTTTTTTGGCCTTGAGCCCTGCACAAAACACTTTTTGAGAAGATGACCAATCAAATATTTAATACGATTAATTTTATGCGGTGATAAGTATCAGGAATATAAAGTGCGTAGACTCACTTTTTTCGTACAAAACTACACTCACTTACTTTACAACGCCTACCAAAAGTTAAGACAACGATCAACTTCGCCGTGTTTGACTGTCTGCGACAAAGTCACGGTCTGAACAACCAAAGGCTGGTTTGTCGTGATTCGCCGTGATACCACTCAAAACATCAAAGCCAGGCTTATCATTTAGCTTTCGTGCCAGATCTCTCGTAAGCAACGACGACGGCGACGGCGATCAAAATATAAATTCACCTTATTGTAATCACTTCGTGACTATTTTAACCTTTTTAATATGACAGGGGTGTGGTAGTTCCTCAAAAATAACACTGGTGGGAACGGCGCTTAATTTAGGAGAGAAGATGAAATTTTTCCTCAAGAACTGAAGTTTTTTATAAAACTTAAAGTTTTGGCTATTTCGCGTTGTTTTTTGCAGGCGACGGCAAAGAAATGGACAAAAATGAAAAACGCACGTGCAGGGCGTGCAAAGTTTTTTTTTTGCCCACTAAATATGCAAATTTTTGACATTTTCGTTGCCGTCGCCGTTGTCGTTGCTTAAGCTCCCTAATTCCCCATTGTCGATGAATGAGGTGGTTATAGACCTTATTCCAAAATGGCCGTCATTTAAATATTCTTTTGTTTTTATTCAAATTAGCCCTTGATGCCTCGTTCTTGAGCTGAAAATTCAAAAGAATATTTTGCCTTGAACGAAGCATCAAGGTCTAATTTGAATGAAAACAAAAGAATATCTAAATGTCGGCCATTTTGGAATAAGGTGTATGGAGGGAAGACTCCATCCACCAGTGATTTTGACTGAAAAATGTGGCCATCCTGAGGGAGACCCTTGGGGTTGAATGTTTGTCCGCTCTAGTAGCTGGCAATGACGACAATGGCGAGAACGAGGCCCTCGCTGTCTCTATTAGACGAAAGTGAGGAGAAAGTTATTTGCGAGACCCTGGCAACTAGAGTTCAATGAGCAATATAAGCCTCCCGCCAACTGTGACATGATGTGTCTTTCGTGAATTATTGTTTCTCTGTTGAATGAGAATCCCAAAAGAGCCCATCAAATATATCAGTTTTGGGCTTCAGTAGGATCAGACATCAAAGTTCATGGAATGTTAAAGTGCACCTAACCTCAAAGAATTTTCTTTGCAAAGAGTGCAATGTCTAACATATATTTTACCTGAGGTACGAGAGAGTAACAAAGCTGGCATTCATTTGTCCCATGGCCGAGCTAGTGAGAGGTATGGGTCCATTCCTTCGATGACGTCAAGATCTAATTTACATTGCCAAAAGTTCTTTCAAAACTATAATGCGAAGTAGTTTATGACGTCATCGCGGGAACAGGCGCATGCCTATCACTGCCTCGGCCATGAGACAAACGATTGCCAGCATCTTTCTCTGACATACCTTATGAGGTACTTTTTAAAATAGGTAAAATCTAGAGAAACAAAGGTAAAGTATATGATATGATATATGACGAATATTTAACTTTTGCTAACGTAAAAATTTTGAGGTTAGGTGCACTTTAAGTCCTGGTTCTGATCCGGGGATCTGTTTAAGGACAAGAGAGGCAAAGAATTTTCAGTTTTTTTCCGGTAATCTTTGCCACCTGAACGATTGTATCATTTTCCTCGGCCATACGGGATTTTCTTACTTCACTACGAAGGGGAAACCTGATACTGAAGGCCGCACTAAATAAGAATTTGCATTTTTTTGCTCGGCTGCGATGCCTGTGAGTACTTATCTGTATGGAGACGACGTATTCTAGTTAGGGTAGTTCAAAGCGATGAACTTTACATCTGTGAAAGGGCAAATTCAGCAGGGGCAGGGGCTAATATTGGAAAGGACCTTGCTTGCTCAATACCAAATGTTGAAATGTCTCCTTTAGAGTATTTAATAAACTCCACTCTGCAATAGCTTTCTTATTTCTCCTATAACAGCAGAAGAAATTGAAAATGAAATAACAAACTGAAATCTAGCAAAGCCACTGGTTCTTTTTAGTATCCCTGTCACCATTCTCAAAATTTTGAAAACTGTTATATCTAAGCCTTAAGAGGTTTTGTTCAATGCTTCCTTTGAGACTGGTATAGTACCAAATAGTTTTAAATTAGCAAATGTAATTCCAGTCTATAAAAAGGGATCCCAGAACTGTTTATCCAATTATCGACCAATATCCTTGTTGTCTGTTTTTAATAAATTGCTTGAAAAGCTTATGTGTAATAGGTTAGTTGATTTCCTTGAAAAGAAAAAAGTATTCTTTGATAATCAATTTGGTATTAGGGCTAATCATTCCACTGATTATGCTATCCTTAGTATTGTTGATATGATTCAAAGGGCAATTGATGAGAGGGACTTTTCTTGTGGTATATTTTTAGATTTCAGTAAGGCATTTGATACCATAAATCATGAGATATTGTTAAAAAAACTTGAGTTCTATGGCATCCGTGGGATTGCAAATCAGTGGTTTACTTCATATCTTGCAAATCGTCGGCAAACAGTTACTGTAAATGGTGTAACTTCTACTCCTGTTAATATTACATGTGGCGTTCCTCAGGGGTCAGTCCTTGGACCAATCCTTTTCTTGTTATATATTAATGACTTTCACCATTGTTCTAAAGTTTTTGATTTTCATTTATTTGCTGACGACACTAATTTATTCTGCAAACATAAAAATCTCACCTCTCTACAGGCAAGTATGAACAATGAACTCTCTAATGTGAATTCCTGGCTTTGTGCTAATAAACTTTCTCTTAATATAGAAAAAACTAGTTTTGTAATTTTTCATCCTCCTCAAAGGAAATTAACATTCAACTTCCACCTAACTCTAAATGGGAAGCAGTTGCAACAGGAATCTTGTATTAAATACCTAGGAATCTTAATTGATTCAAATTTATCCTGGAAACCTCAAATCGCATGTACTGTAAAGAAAATTAAAAGAAGTGTAGGCATCTTGTCTAAGCTTCGCCATTATGTTAATATTGATATTCTTACTAATCTCTATTATTCTTTAATCTACCCATTTCTGACCTATGGTATAATTATCTGGGGTAATACATACTCAACTACACTTCAGCCTTTATATATTTTACAGAAAAAAGCAGTTCGATTTATGACTTTTTCTACATTTGATGAGCATTCAACTCCACTGTTTAGATTATTAGAAATTATGAAGCTTTCTGATCTTGTTACATTTCATATTGCACTTTTTATGCATAAATTTCATAATAACTCATTGCCTTCGAATTTTGATACCTTCTTCAATTCAGTGCTTAATATTCATAACTACAATACACGAAGTGCAGCAAATCAATCTTATTACCTGCCTCGAGCTAGAACAAACTATGGAATATTTAATATTCGCTTTCAGGGACCAAAGATATGGAACTCTCTTGGGAAAAACATAAAGTCAACTCCTTTTAGTAAAATTAAAAAAAAAAAATTAAAAAATGAATTGTTGTGCCAATATTAATGTCACTCTGGTTTCTGTTTTCCCTTGGGTAATGAGTTTGTTCCCAGTTTATTCTGTGATTTATTTGCTGCCTTAAATTTGATTTTTCGTTTATTATATTCAGGATTTCCTCCAACTTTACCTGTCCTTCTCCCCATGGCTTGTTAACTTTCTTCGTCCTATTTATAGTTATCTATAGTTCAATGTGTGTGTGTGTGTGTGTGTGTGTGCGTGTGTGCGTGTGTGCGTGTGTGTGTGTGTGTGTGTGTGTGTGTGTGTGCATCATTCTGACCCTTATGTTGTAATTTATTCTATGTAGTTTGGTTTCCTATCCTTGTTAAATTTCTAGTTATTTTAGTAAGACAACACCCCATTTAGCCTTAATTCTTACTTCATGTACATTAATTTTTTTTCAAGTATAAGGGGTCAATAAAAGTTGTTGTTGTTGTTGTTGGGCAATTTAAACGTCAAATTGTATAGAGTCGCATTTAACTCACAGTCATCTTTAATTGTTTTGTTCTCAGGCCCAATTTGAAGTCTTTTCCCGCGCCTTTTCAAACATGAAGGGTACCAGATAGGCCTTTTAGGCCTTTATAGATTGTGCTAGTAAAAGTAGCCTTTTTTTGTCCAAATTATGCTCAAAATTGAAGTTGTAAAGTGTAGAATATATGAAAGTCGTGTATTTGAACTATGGAGACAATGAAATAATCATTGCATTCATGAACGCCACTTTTGCCAGAAGCGATGCAAATTTACCTAAATGCAAAAGATGGTTTCAGATAGCCAGATTGTTTTTGTTATTCAAAAGCTTAAGAAGACTTCACGCCCTCAGAAGGCACAACCCAAGTTTAGAGTTCCAAGTTTTCGGAAGGAAACTTTAAGAATCCCAGCCCCTAGAGGCAAAACACTTGGCTAATAGCCCTTTTCACGGTTAGTTTTTCTTATTTGCATTACAATGAACTCTAACTTGGACTCGAGCAATTCCGGGTTTAAACTACAAAATAACCCGAAATTGCCTCACATACATGCTAGATTATATTGTAATGCAAATGAGAAAAACTAACCGTGGAAAGGGCTATTGCAAGGGTGTCAATAAGGTTTAACCGTTAGCCGTAAAAAGGGTCAAAGCTTTAAGCGTTGGGCCTAAAAATTTAACCGTTAGCCGTGAAACAAATTGAAAACCGTTAACCATAATAATAAAAAAAAAAGAAACGATAGCGCAAATTAAAGTTCTCCAGTTGGTAATTATTATACTATAATGTGAAACAATGGGTAATAAATTATTACAATTTCAGTTAAGCGCAACGGGAAAAAAATTAACCGTCGTAAAAATGCTTAAAATTTGACCTTTAGCCTTGAGACCCTCATTTGCCAGTGCGGCCGAGAATGTGAAATTCAAGACATCGACCAGAACAGGTCTTGAAACCAGTATGTCCGGATATCGAGGCAAGCGTCCTAGCGTCCTAACTACCGATCCGCACTGCCTCCATGAGGCGCCTTCATTATAACTTCACTTCCACTTCCTTGGCCATCAACCCTTGTTCATTTAAGTGCAACTCGCGCGCAGTTAGCCAGCAGATGGCCTCAGGTGTTCATTGCTTTCCCTGCCTCTCTAGGATTTTTGCAAAAAAATATAAAAAAACATGAGCTTCCGGAAATTGCAAGGGGTTAAGTTTGCGCAAGAGTGAATTAGATTAGATCGTTCTTCTAACACTTTCAGGCCTTGTCCAGCAAAGTCACAAATGGAGTTATTTTAGATACACTTTGCGCGCGAAACAAACAAAGGGCCGCAGATTTAAACCAGTCAGAAGAAACCATGTCACGCGTGACTACTTCTGCCATGTTTTTGTTAGAGACATGACGACTGATTTTCGCGGGACGGGTATTCTAAAAATAGACATTTGTGACTGTGCTGGGGAGCCCACCCATGCCATCCATAACAACACTCTTATCTAATTAACTCTTGCCCTCTGTTTAATCGTTTTACAGCCCTTATTATCGTAGCTGACACGGAAAGCAACCTTGCTACGTTCAATCGCTTCCTTAAATGCTCAGCTAGAAGCGTGCAAGCTATTAAACTTGAAAGAAGCCCAAGAAGTAAAGACACAAATTGCCTAGAATCCGTCATCTTATTTACGAAGACCGGGGATGACTAGGACTCGAGCGATGACCGAATACACCGTTTACGCGTGGACGGAAGGCAAAAACGGACAAAAAAGTCTCCGTTTTCAAAAATATCCGGATACATGCGGTGGAGGGGAACTTAGTTGTCCCAGTTTCTTGGTGTTGCAGTCGTAAATAATTGTTGTACTTTTCAGTTTGTATACGAAATGCGTCAACTGCAAGTCATTTTCAGCCAGTCACGCGTTGTAGTAAGGCCAGATGTTTACACTTGGTCCCACACAATAATTATTTTAAAAAACAAATAAATGATCAAGCGTTTTCCATCGCAAAAACCATTACATTTCCGTTGAGGGTCAGTTGTTGTTTTTTTATTTATTTGTTACTTTTAGTCTTCATACAAAATGTTTCAACTCACAAGTATCGGTTACAAATGTTATGGTCAAATCCGAGAGGCAGTGAAGCAGAAAGATTGTTTTCATTTACCTCCACTTTAAATTGCCGCCGAAAAAACGCCAACTCTCTATTTTCGCATTCGCCATAGCACACTTTGTTTGCCCCCCAAATTTCGCAGAAACCACTGTTTCCAAATGCATATTCCCAAGAGCATTTGAAATCAATGGCTTATGCAACATGGTATGCTTTTAGTGTATTCTTTTTCTTTCAGTAACTGTCCAACTATTGTAGCTTAGATTCAAATCAACAGTCTCATCAATCCAGATCTAGAGACAAATCATCATCATCATCCTTTTCACCTTCTTCCACATAAAGGTCGACGTTCTCATCCGGTTCAACTTGGCTTGTACATTCTGTGAGATGACAAAAGCGCTGCATTTTAGGCCATTAAGGATGCACTCGCAAGTATTGTTCTCCCACGACTTCTTGCAGTTGCAAGCCATAAACTTGATGCGGATCGCTCTTAGGGCAGGCAGCCTACTCATCCAATCTATTTCAAGCCACTGACCGCTTGCCAAAACCCAGCCTTTTCCAACTGGACTCGGCACTTCATCATTGAGAAGGCAATTCTTCACACAGCAGTCTGCTAATAAGCGCGTTGGCAGTGCTTTTGGAAGCAGCCCCTGCAAGGCGGTAACTGGTCTGATTCTACTTCACCCTTCTTCGCACAGAATACAGCACATCAGCAGTCATTGACATCCCGTGGCTCTTTACCAGCGCGATACAGGGCAAATACAAACGATTCCAATCCCTTCCAGAGCTCTGGGGGAACCGACCAATCCTCTCCAAGATTCTGAAGAATTCTTTGGAACTCTTTGTTTTTAAGCATCAGTTTCAAAGGTTAAACCTTTCCGATGCCTGCAAATGCACTAACTGAGTTACAGCCCGTAAAGGCATGTAATACTGAAAAGGCCTTGCATGCATTCTCTCCAATTGTGTGAGATATCTTTCGATGTATCTTTCAAGGTATTGCGACACACATCGCTGGCAAGTGGGACTGTGATTGCCATCGTGAAGACAGCACAGAAGACGTGCACATCTGTACCCTCAGAGGAGACAACGATAACATTAAAAGGTGGTTTGGATGCATATTTGGCGTGAAGAAGGAGACCGGTGTGTGTTTCCTCTCGCTCCGATTGTAGTTCTTCTACTTCTTGTACACCTTGTATCCTCAGTTTATACCCTAAATTGCCGGACGTGACGCAAAATTCCTTGCCTTTTGCACAACTAGAGGTCTTACCCCAGTGGTAAACGATGACTGAAATAATCAAGCTGTTCTTATTTTGGCCATGCTGTAAAAGGTTCCTCTATTGCCTGATTCTTTGCCCAGCTGCAAGGCTCTTATACGTTATCTAGTCTCCATGACCTCTTTGTTCTCTTTCCGCCGACTTAATTGAAAGATTCATGTAATCATTAAACACAACATCTATACGAGTGCTGCTACCTCTCTATCGTACGACTCTTGCCAGTGCGTTGTCAGGACTTTTACCAAAGGAAAAATGGTCTACTTTCAACTTCCGATCGAGCGCTGTACCTTTAATTATAGACAGTGTAGTTGGAATAGGCATCTGTTCTGTAGGTTAAACAAGCTCCCTGACAAGCTGCTCTTTATTTGTCTTGGCTGGTAATCCTTTGCTTGAAGCCAAGGAAGCTGGAAGGGGGCGCAGAGGATGCTCCAGAAGATCTTTTATGCGCAATTGGCGACTTTCGGTGATTAATATCGTTCCGGCAAATAAATTGCTATCTGCCCGAAGGATTATCTCATCCCCCTTTCCCTTAGTTGCCCTTTTTGTTTTCGACAGGTGCGCAACTTCCAGGTGCTCGTCTAGTACGCTTCTCATGTCGCCGTAGTACACAAAGATATATCGCGAAATTAATATTGTCATAGAAAAATCATCACGACAAGATTTGACAAACGCATGAGAGATGCAACAGCCAGTCCAATTCCCGTGACGCGGGCGCAAATCATGTTCAAGATTAACATTAATCTATGAAAGAAGAATGCGGATAGTAGCCGAATAGTAGTGCGTAGGTGATCGAGATATTCTTGTGAGCGTTTGAATAGAACCTTGAATCGCTGGCTTTCCATAACTTGATCATGGCTTTCTTTGTTCAGATTTTTTGCAAGTTTCCCGATGTTTTCTATTGCTTTTTTGATATGGTTGGTGTCTGGAGTGTGATATTAAAGGTGAGCCACTTTAGGTCGATGAATGAGCGAGGTATGCATATACAGTTATAGGATACATAGACTTCTAAAACTATTGGCTTTTGTTCATTGATCGAGGTTCTAGCAATTTTACTCACTTGACAAGAACATTGGAAATATCATGGGTTCAAAAATGGCACACTGGACGTGACCTCTATGGCCACGTGACTCGAAGCCATTTAATTGTGCATTTTTGCGTCTAACTTAGACCATACACAGATGTCTTACTGTTGGTATATCTTTCCCTGTAAAAGCATTCAAAAGAATTGTTACTGTGTTACTGCGAGATAAATTCATGGGCAAAAATGTATAATTTTCCTAAATATGCAGAGTGTGTTGGACGTTGGGTCATGTGGCAGTCTTAAGCTACCACGACAACCCTACTATCACATATTTTTGGAATCTACTCACCAACGAGTATACCGCGCACCGGTGTCTCAGTTGGTTGAGCATCGCACTGTCATGCGGGAGGTTGTGAGTTCGACTCCGGCCGGACCAACACATGTAAAATAACTGAGGAGAAAGTGCTGCCTTTGTAATTACATCTGCAAATGGTTAATACTTTCAAGTCTTCTGGGATAAGGACTATAAACCGTGGACCCGTCTCACAACCCTTCAATGTTCACAACCCAGCGGGACGTAAAAGAACCCACACTATTCGTAAAGAGTAGGGCATGGAGCTCCCGGTGTTGTGTTGAGATCGCTAATGGCCTGATAGCGGCTGCCAGCGGCGCCTATATATGCTGATGTCCGCTCTCACCCATAGATCTCTTGCTTGTAAAGCGCATTTGAATGTATTAATAGAAAATGCGCTATATAAATTCATTACCATTGATGTATGGTAGCCTTTGCCACCTCGAGTGGCACCAATCCGCCATTTTTAGCTTCTTAGCTTATGGACTACGTGATGAAGTGACGATGGCAAATTGGAGGTATCTGAATGAAGACCTCAAAGACCTGAGCTACAGAAGTCAGTTTAGGACCACGGGAATTTGATAATTATTGATAACCATGCAGTTTTCTTCAATTTGCCGAAGTCGTTGTTTGTACTGAGTAAGCTACACTTGTTCTCTTCTCTGTTTGAACTTTATTCTCTTTTATATTTTTGGAAGATGTTCTGGAAATCTTGATCTTGATACATCTTATATCGTACAACTTACATGGTTGAAAAAGCTTATGAAAGCTTATGTCGTGTTCAAACGTTCCCGGTATTGACCAAGATGTGCAAAGTCTTTATATGAACAACTGATTTGGCAAAAATTGTATAGCATTGAACGAAATAATAGTATCTCTTTTTCATATTGTTATATGAAAAACAAACGTACAGCCCTTTTCACAAGAATGGAGAATCGAAGACACAAAGTGTGCTTTATCAATCTCTGTTTTATATTAGAATCACTGTCGCGATGCGCGCCGCGCGTTAGGTGAGGAAACCCGATTATTTTTATATTAATGTAAGAGCGAAGTTGTGCTTTATTTATTGGAAATATACGTTTCTATTCTTGAAGCCAACTTTTCTTCCGTTCTCTCGTAGGAAAGAACACAATTATCGCCTTTTTTTCTCTGGAGTGGCAAAAGGCATAAAGAAGAGCGCACAAAGCATGCCGTTCGAGAGAGTCTTTACAGAACGAGGCATATATGCCTTTGTCGTGTTGCCTTTATTGTTGCTTCGTCACCCGGCGTTTTGAAAGGAAATACGTGACGCGCGTGACGTTTTTAGAAGAAACAAGACCATTCCCCCTTCTGTGGGGTGAACCATACATACTTTTTATTGATCTTAAAAAGGCCTTCGATACAATCGATCATGATATAACCTTGCGGAAACTTGCGAACTATGGGGTTGAACCAAATTATCAACGATTTTTTGCTTTCTACCTAAAGTAATAGATCCCAAAAATGCAATGTTAACGGGGCGTTATCCAGTGTAAGTAAATTGACTTGCAGGTTTCCCCAGGGTAGTATAATTGGACCTTTACTCTTCCTAATATATATAAATTCTGATCTTCCTAATTGCCTTAAATCCTGTGCAAAAATGTTTGCAGACGATACTTACATCACCGTCCCTGTCTGCACTGAATTCGAACAAGCAACCAATTCTGAACTTACCAATCTTTACAGCTGGCTAAAAGCAAGTAACCGCAGTCTAAACATCGCAAAAAACTGCATTTATTGTGATTGGATCTCGTCGTTAGGGTTGACTTTTTACGACCGAGTTTCATGGTCCAATCACAGAAAGCAGGAGCCCATGACTAGAAGC
>NC_090892.1:25038387-25060887 GCF_036669925.1 Montipora capricornis | reverse complement strand
GGATTTTAAAGATTCCCCATTTTAGAGATTCTGCCTTTTAGAGATTTCTTATATATTTTAGAGATTCCCCCTTTTAGAGACTCCCCGTTCCCCTTTCCCTGTTCCCCATTCCTTCGTTCTCCGTTCTTTCTTTTAGAGATAGCCTTGCTTAATTAGAACTGTGTAATGTTGCTAGGGCTACTTTAAAAGCTGGTATTAAGATAAGTTAGCACTATATAAACTTAGCTTTGCGGAAGATTACATATACATTGCTTATATGCATTTATTTCTAGGGATATTGGTAACAACAAAATAAGTCAACTCCCAGAAAAGGTTTTCTCAGGGCTCACACGTCTACAAAGACTGTAAGTATATTGCCTCAAACATAGTTTTAAAATATCGCACACCTATGTGTCTGGTCACTTCACAAAGATTTCTTTGGCTTTGTTAATAAGTGACTCACGCAGTCGTTTTTAATAAAATCTGAATAGTAATTGATAACCCCTTCAGGTCTACAATTAAATCGCGGCATTTGGTAAACACTAAATTCCATTTAACTCCATCTTTGTTGTTGTTTTTGCACAACCTCTTATTTTAAATTAGGGGCCGCTTTTTGTAAAGAGGAAGCACATGGTTTAATTAAAAGATGGATCACTACTGACACACTCCCTACTTTTTAAGTATTGGAAATGACAGGATCTCGAGTAAACTCGTAACTAGCAGGTACAAGTAACGTGTTCATAGTTTTTAAACAATCCTCCTTTTCAATAACTCATATAACTTACATCAAAATTGATTAATCGGGAACAATATGGGAGATCACTTCGATTTGGTCATGACAAGCCTTTCCTCTGTTGGCTAATTAGGATTGAGTAAACCTGTGATCGGGAAATGCTGGGAATGAAAACGGAATAAAGGTTTAAAATTGGGGTTAATTGCATTGTTCTTGTTTAATTGAAATTGTGTTAAGGAGGCTCGAAATAGTTTTTCCTTTTTTCAAACAAATAAGCATATTCTGTCCTTAGATACAGTTAGGGTAATCATATCAGGACGAAATTTGGCCAGGGTATTAAATACTCATTATAAATTTCTCTCATTATATTTTTCTCCAAAATACTGTTACCATGGCAACGATATGAGGCATCTCTTTGAGCCTTAAAGGGGCAGTGTCATGCGATGACATGCGCATTATATTTCACACGCAGAGACGTTAATTTATTTGCTTTTTCTGTTTAAGTCTAGACTAAATACTACTTAAGAAAAGCACTAAAATGCATACTTATCTATTATGGATGACTTGGAGTCCAAGAGGTAAATCGAACACAAATATGATGCCATGTTTGTTTTCTGCGTGACAGCTGAAATCAGTGGAGTGTGACCAGGAACATTGTCGCCGGTTCAAGCACTTACAGAAATGTACTTTTTTTTTCTCTGCGATAAACCAAACATATTGTCAAGATTAACATGCCATTTCAAAGCTGAAGAAGAGTGCATTTATTGCCAAGAGACGACTTTGAAGTCGAAAGACGATAAGCAGAGAAAAAAATCAGCCGTGTTTTACTCACCGCTTGCAGTTTAATAATTCGTGCAACAAATAAACACAACCAGTGCATCCAGTTCCTCTCATCTAAATGCAGCTTTTTCTTCAAAATATTAATCAAATAGACATTTTAGAGCGAAGATAGTAAATGTGTTATCAACAAACGACGATGTGGTGGTCGCTGACATTTAAGCGACACGCTAGAAATGAAATACAAACCTGGACTTCGATCCTTGGTAATAGTGAAACAGCTTGCGGTTCGATTACATCATACGTCGAATTTCTCATGAATTCACGTCTTAAAAAGTTTCTCTTCATTGTAGATGCTGTATTAGTATTTTGACTGCTTTTCTTTTGCTTTCTTGAGGAGACTGAATCGCTGTTTGTCCGCTTCCAGCTCGATGACCGCCAAGACCCGACATGGTAAAAAACGATCAAAACCCGTTCCAAACAACAAAATCAAAGGAAAAAAGGAGCAAACAACAACAACGAAAATATAGAGAATTTGTTTCTGAACGGCACAGGATATTTGGCTCACTAAAGTGACCACGGATGGCTTTGATTTTGTAAGATATTCACTCCCCACACACTCCTTTGAAAAAATTGGCAAACTTTTTCAAAAATTTTGGCATGCTGACACGAATACGCCACCGGTGACAATTCAAGATATATTGTATCTTTTGAAAAAACGGGACTGTGAAATCTTCCCATTCGGCATTACCAGATAATGCTAGAAAAATTTTCTAAAATAATTAAAATTCAATAAAACCTGTAGGTCAGTTGTTCAGAAGAAAAAAAAAATAAAGTGTCTGTAATTTTTTTTTTCACCCACAGAAGACAAACGTTTGAAATTAATCTAAGCTAACATGCAAAAGATGAAAAAAATGTTCACCGTCCGGACGCAAATATATAAACGAGTAAAGTTGCAGAATCAGGAAAAATGACGGAGTTAAAAGATCAGCATTTACGCTTGCGTCACCCACTCATTCGAGTCCGCACGCGAGTGGATCGGAGTTACAGGCAAACACAAACGGATTTAAGTGACCTTTAAAATGTTTGTGCAGAATTTTCGTAGTTTTCCTGAATAGGAGATGTCTATTAATTATATTCCATATTGTGATGTTTACGGTTGACACTCGAAACCACTTGTCAGAGCACAACAGTATTTACTGAACAGACATGACGGCTAAACTGCGTGGGTCATTTACATAAATGATTGACAAGTCTCAAAAACACTTCACCTCTCCCCTTCTTGATGATGGGTGATTTCTTTAAACGACTTTTTTATAATATGAAAAACGACAAACTGAAACGTGTTACAGAGTCACAAAAATCCATTGCATGCTTCTGATGTCTAGTCCTCGTGGACAAGTAGAACGTAGTCTATGAATCTCGCGGGAGGCCTTGTCTGCCTTTGTGATCGTCGCAGGCCTGCAGTAGGGCTTGAAGACCTTGTTACCTTGTCCAGTTCCTGAATTTCCAGTGGTTGGGGATTTGCTGAAACGTCTTCGTTCATCTCTTGTGTATGGTTTCCAGTATGCTCGATGTGACTGGGGACAACTTTGAACATCGATGAGTTGCGCGTAACGGCCTTGTGTCCGTCGCTTGCGGTAATAATCGATCCTTTTTTTTTTCTTCAACTACAAGCGGCACTGGATTAAACGGGATGCTGAGCTTGTTGGCCTTTGGTTGCTTGATTAAAACTGTATCTCCCAGCTTGATATTGCTTTCTCTCACACCTAGCTTTTGGTCAGCATATGCCTTTATCTTTTTCTGCTCTGCGTCTTTCTCTGCCAGGTTCCTCTCTGTCTCAACAGTGGTTTGTTGGCGGACTGGTGGCGTCACTTCTGGCAGAGCGGTCTTGAGCTTCCTCTGTTAAGTGCTTCGCATGGTGAGATGCCAGTAGTCGAGTGAGGTGTCGCCGTGGAAATTTGTTGAGCTCTTGTTTCCAGTTCTTATGCTCGATGGTCGCGGTTCTCACGCATTTTTCTAGTGTCATCATGAAACGTTCTGCTTCACCGTTTGCCCTTGGCCAGAGAGGCGTGATCTTGCGGTGTTGAAAGCCTAAATGCTCAGGAAAATTCTTCAGCTCCACGCCATTGAAGGGGGGTCCGTTGTCGCTCTTTAGCACTTCAGGAATCCCTTGTCTAGCGAAAATTGCGTCGAGCTTCGGGATTGTGGATCTCGCGGAAGTGGATGTGACAATTTCCACTTCCGGAAAACGGCTGTATGCGTCGATGACACCCAAGAGATAGTCTCCAGAAGGGAGTGGTCCTAGGAAGTCCATCGCGAGTCCTTTCCAAGGAGCGCTTGGTAGCGGTGTCATCCGTACAGGTTCGAGTCGCTCTGCTTTGCAAGTTGTTGCTGCCTGGCATGGTAGACAGCTGCCGACTTTCTCCTTCACCATCTTGTCCACACCGGGAAACCAGACTTTCTCTCTGATGAGCTGTTTTGTCTTTACGATACCTTCTTGTCCAACATGCGCTAGCTCTACAGCTCTCTTTCTCGGTGTGTTAGGGACTAAGATCCTATTTGCCCTCAATATTGTTCCCTTGTAGACCAATAGTTCGTCCTTCACTTTCTTGTACTCTTGTGCTTCGGGATCCGTCCACAATTTCAATGGCCTTGACTCCAACTTGATTTCTTGGCGTGTCATCGCTTTTGGTACAGCTTGGTTGCAAATGTAGTTAAAATGTCTTCCGCGATGTTTCGTTCTTCACATCCTGCGGTACTTGCATTTGGGTGACGGCTCATGAAATCGGCCGGGTTCTCGGCGTCCTTTCCGGGTCGGTAGATAATCTGACAGTTATAGGGTATTAGCCTCAACTTCCATCTATCGATGCGTGCTGATGTTGGCTTGTGACTGTTGAAGATCCCCAGAAGCGGCTTGTGATCTGTGGCGATGGTGAACTCTGACCCATACAGGTAATGCTGAAAATGTTCAGCGGCCCAAACTACTCCTAGCATTTCCCTCTCGGTTTGGGAATATCTGTGCTCAATGTCGCTGAGTGCTCGGCTCGCATAGCTGATAACTTTACCATCTTGCACCAACAAACCTCCAAGTCCGACGGAGCTCGCGTCGACTATCACTTTGGTCTTGAGTCTCGGGTTGAAATACGACATCACATGATTCTTGGTCAGGGTGTCTTTCAACTTGTGGAATGCTTTTTGCTGCTCGTCGGCCCACTGCCAGGGCGTCTCTTGCTTGGTTAACAGTCGTAGCGGGGCAGTTATCGTAACGCAATCTGGGATGTAACGGGACACGTACTGGGCCATTCCTAGAAGTGAATTCACCACACTGACATTCTCTGGTTTGCTCATGTCAGTGAACGACTTGATCTTGCCTGGGTCCGCCTTGATTCCGTTGTTGCTGAAGATATGTCCGTAGAACTTTATCTCACTCTTTGAGAAGCTGCATTTTTCCTTGTTCAGCGCACATCGTGTTGCTGGAGCCGCAGCACGCCACGAAGATTCTCGTCATGATCCCTCTGAGTTTTTTCTGAATACGATGATATCGTCAGAGATATCCTTGCATCCAGGGAGGCTTAATTGCGTTCTGGAAAGTCTCGGACGCCGCGTTGATTCCAAACTTTAGGAGTTTGTATAGTAGAAGTCCTGCGTGTGTGCTGAATGTGGTGATGTGACGGCTCTCTGGTGCTAGCTCGAGTTGGTGGTATCCAGACGAGAGGTCTAACTTGCTGAACATTGTCGCTCCGTTGAGGTCAGCAACTAGGTCGTCGATTGTCGGCATCAAGTGCTTTTCTCGCTTCACAGCCTATTCGCCTCTCGCATGTCTACACATATTCTCACTTGGCCAGAGCTCTTGGGGACTATGACAATGGGGCTCACCCAGGGCGTTGGACTTGTCACTGTCTCGATGATGTCTAGTTCTTCTAAGCGCTTCAACTCCACCTCGACATCCTTTCTGACATGGAAGGGGATACGGCGATGCGGTTGTTGCTTAGGTTTGACGGCAGGGTCTGTGCGAAGCTGATAACGTTCCTTTTACTTTGCCGATTTCTCCAAACAGACTTTCGAATTCCCCTTTCGCGGGGGGCTGGAAACGAGTCTCGTCGGTTTAACTTGATTGACGATCTTAAGCACGCCTAGCTGTTTAGCAGTGTAGAAACCCAGGAGGTTTCCTGAAGCACCTTTGACAATGTGCAAAGTTGTTTGTGTGCTGTTGGCATTGGCGGATATTTCGGGTAGGGGTGTCAGTGAGCTGTAGGAGAAAATTCTGCGCTTGTTTTTTTCTTGAGTTTTTCCTTTGTATAATTATTCCCTGAAGGTGTTCTCATCGATAAGATCAACCGATGCTCCGGAGTCAACCATCATTTCCATTTGTTTTTCGTCGATCTTGACTTGGCACATAGGTTGTTTGTCACGGCCTACTGTGTACACGTACTCATCTTCTACATCAGTGTCTCGATGCGTGACCTGGTTTGCCAACTCAGGTGGGTTTGTTCTGCAAACTTAGGCAGTTCACGATGATTTGTTCTTTATTCTCTTTGTCTGGATTTGCGAAATCGCAGGTGTTTGCTAGGCTTCTCAGACGGGTATGGAAACTGTCTAGAGTTTCTCCATCCTTTTGCTTGGCCTGACGGAAGTTGTTTCCTTTGTATGTAGCGTTCACTTGCGGAGAGAAGTAAGCGGTTAGTTTTTCGACGGCTTTGTTGTAATCCTTGTCCTCGCCGACGTCTTGAAATGTCTCGAAGATCTCGTCGACCTCTGGACCGCCGCAATGCAGCAGAAGAGCTCTTTTCTGCTTGTCATCGGTAATCCCTATTGCAATGGTTAATATCTCGAACCGTACTAACCATTTCTTCCATCTAGGGCCTGTATTTCCCTCGAGGTGAACTTTAAACGTTGGGAAGTTTGGCAATGAAATCGCTATTGTTTTGATTTCGCGGGAAATCGCTTCGGAATTCTCTTTGGAAATCTCTTTGGAAATCGCTTCGAAAATCCTGGTAGAACGCGCTCTGTGGGTTCTTTGCTTGATCCTCGTCGCCAGATGTGATGTTTATGGTTAAATAAACACTCAAAACCACTTGTCCGAACACAACAGTATTTACTGAACAGACATGACGACTACAAAAATACAAAAGTCTTAACTCCTAGACCGCGTGGGTCATTTACATAAATGATTGACAAGTGTCAAAAACACTACACATATATAGCAATTAGAAGAAAGGCGAGCGAAATTAGCGTTATTTTTAATGATCTCTGGTCACCCGTTTTGAATCATGCATGAGCTGACGTGAGCAGCTTTTAGATTTGCGTATGTGGCTTACGCGCGCGCGCTCAGCTGAAAATCCATTCGAGCCTCCGGACGGTGCCTACTAATTCAAAGGTATTTTTGCGCGGTTTACTGAATATGCGGAAAAGCAGATCTCAACAAATCTTATTAAAATCCAAAAAGAAAATTGGGGGTAACCACGCATTTTTCAGTGATAATTAATCAACAATATTAGCAAAAGCTTTAAAATACAAAGCAATGTATGGCGTTCCTTTCCAAATTAAAGCTTAATTGTCTCTGAAAAATGCATGGTTACCTCCAATTTTCTTTTTGGATACCAAGAGCACTTGCTAAGTTCTGCTTTCTCCGCATAAATTTAAACCGCGCAAAAATATCCCCGCATTAGTAAGCACTACCGATAGGAAATAGCTAAAGGTAAACTCGTGGTATGATTGGCTATCGAAGAGAAGGTATTTAGCGTGGACTTGCACTTGTGCATGAAAGGATATATCGCTGACGTGAGTCAGACATTAGAAATTTTATGTTTTCAAAAACATTGCCTCCTTTTACAAAGCAAAAACCTGACCGAAGACCGAGAGGAGACATAAGATTTTCCATGTTTTAATTTAACTTATGACTTCCTTGAAAGATTTTCTAAGAAGACGCTTACGCTTACGAGCACGAGAATCGGAGAAATTGGCAGCAGTCTATCGCGAAAGTAAAAATGCCCGAAGGAAGAGGAAAAAGCACAAGTTCTTCAGCAGCCGAGGAACAGCAGGTTTCAGTTGTAGAGTACACAGAAGATAAACTAGAGGCCAGTAACTATTTCCATTAATTTTCAGTTGGCTGTTAATTCCAACGGTCTGTGTGTTGAAAAAACACACGGGTTACTCTGTTTATGAATTTTTGCTTGTTTTGCTTCCCAACGCACGTTAGCAATGGACGTTGTATTTAAAATTAAAGTCCAATTCGAGTAACTGTTAAATATTTGGGGGATAACAACTTACCAGCGAATTTGTTGAGTTGACACATTGTTTGTTGGATGCACGTTGTCCTTCTTTTAGCCGCTGTCAAAGAGTTTTTCCTGAGTTCATGAATTGTGCTGGTGAAATACCGGATATTAAAAGCTCCCAGTGCATTCAGTTTGATGATTTTTAACGTTAAAATATAAATGAGAGCTTTTGAACATATACAAGTTCAGAAAACGAAGGTTTGTAAAACACGAATAAACTTTAATTTGTGTATTCTGCGTGATTCCTATTTGCTGGCTATTGACAGATGACAGTTGAATACCTTGAAATGGCATTTTTAGCGCCTACTGAATACTTTAACATCCGACCAAGGACATTTCAAAAATCTATGCGGTTCTATAGAAGAATCCACTGCCTGACAACTGAATGACACGTTAAATTTCACTTAAAAAACCGATATCGCACTCATCGCTTCGAGATTCGTGCGATATCGGTTTTTCGCGTGAAATTTAACGTGGAGTTCACTCGTCAGGCAGTGAATTTTTCTATAGTAATGAGATAACTTCTAGCGGACAATAGTTAAGGAAATATCGTGACCCATCGATGCCAGAAATTTTGGTTTTAGCTATGACGTCATCGACCGTACGTACATTTGTACGTCCACCAATCCATGTATGCCAATGTGACCAGTATCACACTATAGTTTACAGCATACATCTTGATATTGGACTTCCATGTTATGATCAATTGACGCCTGTCAAAACAAGGTATCTGCTGTCCAGTATCACGTGACCATATAGCTGGCTCAAGTTTAGAGCCCATCGTTGTCAGATTTTTTTTTAAGTTGACCGCTGACCAGGTACTGGTTTTCTATTGGATCGCAGGCTTAAGCCAGGTTACCTCACCTGAACATAAACGAGGCTTCATTTTTCGCGCGCTTTCTGTGGCTCGACGCTGCTACACGGCCATACTACGTCAACTAGAACTCTTAACAGTCAGCGCTTTTCGTGTTAAGGTGGAAAACGGTTTGGAAAATATTTTCTTTCGGCATTTTTCGCCGGTCTCAATCCAGTTTGACATGTCATGATAGCTGTGGTCCACACTGGTGGTTAAGCAGTTATTCAAGTCAAGCATCGCAGGCATATAAAATAAACATGATTGTTTATTTTTAATTTGGTTAGAGCTGCTTTTTTCTCTGTATTACAATTTTTGGAATAAGCTTATGTTTAGAAAATCTGATAAGGTTGCACGATGCCTAGACGACTTATGACGAGAACAGAAACGAGAGAAGAGAGAAAGAGAAAGAGAAAGAGAAAGAAAACGTCAAAACAGCATACCAGTAATAGTTCAAACTTAGTGGAAGAAGCTACTCCACAAATTCTTTTCTTGGACGCTAAACCGTTTGTTATTTTTATGGATGCTTTATTTCAAGTGGATGCGCATTTAAAAAAATAGGTTTAATCGTTTATTTCCTTTGTTCAGGAATGAAAATCGAATTTTTATTGTCAACTGGAATTAAACAGCAATCGTCTGCACTCTTTTGGACTTACAGAAATAGTTGATTTTGTTTGTTTGTTCTGCTCTAAAATGCGACGGAACAAGTGTTATTTTGCTCCGTTTGCTTAATTAACAGTTTTTCGATGTGCCTTGACAGTGACAAGAGAGTTTTGCCTGTATGTTATAAACACGCAATCGCAATGAGTTCTCGTAAAATTAAGGAGAAATATCCTTAGCTTGTGTTTTCAGGAGTTTGTTTAAAGTACATACAGCTAATTTGTTGGAGATCTTGTTTGAAGTTTGTTCTTTCTTGGTTTCCGTATTTTCTCGATTCTTGTTCCAAGCCAAGCTGGCTTGTTTCAATGAGAAAAAATCAAAATGTGAATGATCTCGTTCTCAGAGATAAAGTGGAATAAAGTACATCAATAAAACTTTTTTTGACCTTGAACTGACAAAGTTTCTTAACAATCTGTCGCTGGCTTTTGACAGTTGACTCTGAAATAGCTCTTTTTCCCTTTCCGTTCGCTTGCTGAGGATTTGTCTGTTTTCTTTTAAAACTCGTGCGATTCAAGAAAAATTCATTGTCTAAGTGGTGAATTCCACAGTAAATTTCACTTGAAAAATCGATATTGCACTCACAGCTTCGTGATTCATGCGATATCGGTTTTTCGCGTGAAATTTATTGTGGAATTCACTAGTTAGGCAATAAATTTTCTATAGAAGAAAGCGAAGAAAATAATTTAATTAAGCAGTACCCAGAAACATCAAAACGCGGAGAATTCCAAGACCCTTTATTTTCACTAACCGTACAGCCAGTAAGAATAAATACCCGGGATATCTGCTTTTGGGCTTGGCTAAACTACGTAAAGTTAGCTTTGCAGAAGATTACATGTACAATGCTTTTTATGCTTTTATTGTAGGGATCTTAGTAACAATAAGATAAGTCAACTCCCAGAAAAGGTTTTCTCAGGGCTCACAAGTCTACAATGGCTGTAAGTATATACCCCAAATAAAAGTTTTAAAATATCACTTAGCTTTGTGCCTGGTCGCTTCACGAAGATTTGTTTTGACTTTGTTGTCTTAACCCATTTTCGGCCTGTTGAAAACATGGGTCCTCAAAGATCCATGAAACTAATTAACTTTTCTGGACTTATATTTATGGCAATGTGACTTACAATATCTCATTTGAAAGGTTCAGTATAAAATAGGCCTTTCAGCAAAAAAACAATTCAGCATAAAAATCAAGGACGTTTCAGAAAAATGACTGTGAGCACAAAAATTCTCAAAAATATTTCAAAATATTTGAGGAAAAATGAATACATGTTCTGGTGCAAAAAAATTGAAAAATAAGTTTTTGTCTTTGAGTTGACCAATGTTTCCACCAAAAGTGGCTAAAAAAAGAGAAACCGGAAATTTTTTATGATTTTTTTCGCTATATGTGTCAACATCTGTCATTTCTTTATGACGAAAAACAAAGGCGCTTGTGTTTCGCATAGTTACAAATTACGCTTCGGTCTTCAGGTGGGCAGAAAATATGAACAAATGTTTAAAACCATTTTTTAACCAATTTTTCCCAATTTCTAAGTCAAAATTATTAAACTTTCATTCATGAGAGTTCGATTTGAGGATCTAGCGCGATTTTCAACCCGAAAAAGGCAGTCACGGCTTTGTTCGCGGCATTTAAAAAACATGTGCTGACATGGCGGCCCGTAAAGCACCGATCAACCCGAAGCTTCAACATGCCCCCTCTCCCCCTTCCTTCTCCAGACAAACCCCAAGCATTTGAACTTTTGATTATTTGATCGTATCGTTCAAATTTTCGCCCCCCTCTGGCCAAAATGGTGTTCAAATCGTGAGATTTGTCTGTCAAATGCCCCTCCTAAAGAACAATCATTGTCGGCTCGTGTCGTCTTTAATAAAGCTTGTGTACAAACATGCCAACACATGTTTCGAGACCCTTTATATGATGATGACGTTTTTACCAGACCTGTGTTACTCCAAAACACAACCTTAATGTAATTGAAACTATTAAAAATGACTTGGATGAGAATTAGAAATACATATTAATTAGTTAGCCGGCTACGTAGAATGCAATCTCGTACCCAGAGTCCTGGGCCTTTTTGGTCGGCGGGTGAGCGCTGGGAGAGACGACTCTCACGGGCGCAAAATGGTATTTGCATAGCGTCAAATGTCTTGTCAAAGGCAAGATAAAGACCGCGTTTTTTACAGCTTTACATGCTTTGACGACTGTCAAATTTTATCATTGAGGTTGCCTTTACAGGGAAGTCTCAGGTGGTAAAAGCCGTTTTAACTACAGTTTTACACCAAACCTTTAACAAGCATCAAAGGTGTTATTTGACAGTCCTTTGTTATTCTCACAAAGGTGTCGTCAAAGATATCTTAGCTTCAATTCAAAGACTTGGCAAAAGTGTTGTCAAAGATGTCTGAAATTCAGTTCAAATGTTTGACAAAGGTGTGGTCAAACATGTCTGAGATTCAGGTTAAAGATTTGACAAAGGTGTCGTCAGACATGTTTGAGATTCAAGTCAAAGATTTATCAAAGATGTAGCCAAAGATGTCTTGGGATGTATTTACAGCTGTTGGAGTTAAATATGTCTTTGAAGTGCTGAATTAATAACTCAGATCTCTGGACTACTTTTCCTTAATCAGGACGGTAGTAGGGAAATTTTTCTAGCCATAACAAAGACACATTCAACTCAAACAAGTGTCCATCATAAATGTACTGGCGTCTCAATTGAAATGTTTTTCAACCACCGTGGTCAAATTCATTTGCCATCCATCCCCGTGTTGTGCCATATGAGAGACAGACTGAAATGTAGATACCACGAAGAAGCTTGTATTCTTCCATTTTTTATTCAAAGGAATTCATACTCTTTGCAAAACCAAGAATCTCACACCTTACATTCTGTAATATCTCTAGGAATCGATTTGCACGTTTTTAAGTGGTAGTATACATCAAAAATGTAAATGTAAAAAGGTGTAAATAAATCGAAGGATGGGAATTGATTTTTTTCAATTCCCGTGCTTAAGTTTTTTCAAGGCTTCAATTTATTTATACCTATAATCGAACCTATAATGTGTACACTACACGCACAACAAGCGCCGTGTTATCAACAACTTTATTGCATAACAAGTATAATCACTGTCACGTGGAATTAATTAAGTTAATTTATGACAAAAAATCATGACACATCCCTTGGAAGTATCATGTAACTGACGCAATGTCAAGAGTAGTGGACAGAAGTGACAGGGTAAATGGAGCCATTAAAAACATTTCATAAAAAAAAAAAAGAAAGAAAACTGATGTAATCTTGATTTTTTTCTTATTCGCCAACGACAAGTCAAAACCAAAACAACTAGTTCAATAGGAATTTCGAACTGATCAACACTTAAATGCAACAACTCCGAATACTTCCAGACATACCAATAAAGCGATAGGTCCTGCCTTTTTCATCTTTGTTAGATGCTCGAATCTGTTCGTGATTTCATACCTCATATAAAACTTAGAATCAGCAAGTGGACAATAATTCTCATGAAACAGCATTTTAACTTTGAGGCAGGCTAATAAGCTATATTTATGTTGTTCATTGTGGGAAACAGCTTTAGCCGCGCCGACGTGAAATTATCAAAATAAACTTGAAGTAAACGTTATTTCATGCGACAACACCATAAGATCCGCCAAAATTATTTTAGCTCTTTGTGCCGAAAAGACACTCAATCGACGGCCAACAGCATACTAATTAGATTTTGTAACAATAGTAATCATTGATTTCGTTTTCTTTTCTTTTTCTTTTTTTCTGCGTGATTAAAATCTTGCGGTGACAGGGTGAAGTCAAGAGACTTTGGCTTTCCCATTTTTATTTGGTGCCGGGAAATAAATATAAGTTCTAATTGTTCTATTTCCTCGATAGGAGTCGAGACTTGTCTTCAATAACGAAACTACTGATATTTTTGGTACAAAAAAATTAGTATTCTTCAACGGAGACGGCCATTGTTTTGTGAGTAATATAAAATGCAACTCACACAATCGGTCACCCAATATATGGTTTAGCAGTACGTCAATCAGGTATCAGGTATCAGGATTCCTGGTAGTATGCTGATGGGTTTTCTGGTTGTTGTTATCTTGTCCTAAGAGGCCACCTAGGCGGATCTTCTGCTCAACGATTTCCTCATCAGCTCTTCGAGCTGGGTTGACCGACAAGGCAGCCTTTGTCATGAACGTCCTTTTCCTCTACCTTTCTTCTTCGTTTTCAAACTCCTCGCTATCACCACTATCATCAGTCGAGGACTCTTCTGATGACATATACAAATTAAGACTTCAGCACAATATCTTGCTTGATTTTAATGCCCTCTTTTATTGAGACACTTTCTGTGAAATAAAAGGAAAAGACAAAATAACTTCATCATGCTGAATTTCGACCTTTCTGAACTTTACACACATTTCCAAGCATTTGTAGTGTCTTTGTATGCATTTCAAATATATCAAAAACATACGACTTGCTGGCGAAAAAAAAAGTGGCAGCAAAAAATTTGCAAAGGTTACAAAACAATTTCAAAGATTGGCAGGAAGAAAACCAATAAAGAAACAGATACTCTGAGACTTTCAGTTCAAATGATCTGCAATAGGCAACTGGCACACAGAACTATAAGAGATCTATTACAGAAAGATGTAAGATGGTGTTGGACATGTTCTGGGATGTGATCTTATTCTGAACACCAATGCATGTCCATTGTATGTTGCCATACAGCCAGAGTGGCGGGAAATTCGTGCACTGTTCCATTATAAAAAAAAGTGACTGATTTTTTTTTCTAGTTTCCCTACCTTTGCTTTTGAAATCCAGTGTAACGTTCTGGGCAAGTATCGGTCACTTTTCCTTCCATTATTTAAAAGTAGAAACTAATCACGAAGTGATAATTCCTTCAATCGCTATAAACCTA
Organism: Montipora capricornis; assembly: GCF_036669925.1. Lineage (NCBI taxonomy): Eukaryota > Metazoa > Cnidaria > Anthozoa > Scleractinia > Acroporidae > Montipora > Montipora capricornis. The sequence goes on along the minus strand of NC_090892.1, from coordinate 25,046,705 downwards.
CACTGGGCGAAAAGGACGACTTACGTATATAAAGCATAGTGGCTTGGTTGTGAACTCTGAGATGAAAAGTGAATGAAAAAGACTAATAATTTTTAGATTGGCTACTAATGTCATAACGCATTCCTTTTCCGAGGTCGCGAGAAGTTTGGCACTAGTCAACTCAGGCTACGTTTTGCAACTGGTAGGCGTTTTCCAAGCAATAGATTGAATGTGTGCGTGCCGAGTCGTTTTAGTCACCCAAAAGCGTTGCCTTCGCTTTGTGTCTTTCCTTTGGCAAAGCAAGTATCAACAAAGTAGAAAAGCCTGTTAAGATTTGACTTCACATTTGACTAGCGTCAAATGTGAAGTCAAAGATCCTACAGTATTTGTCTTCGCCTTTGGCAAGTAACAAAGGAACGCACAAAGCCTCTTCACATTTGACTTCTCCTTTAACGCACGTCAAATGTGAACTCAAAGTTGTTACAAATTTGACTTGCCCTTTACCATGGGCAAAGGCATAAGCAAATTGGCAATGGATTTGGCCGTACGTTTGACGTGCGTCAAAGGTAAAGTCAAAATCGATTCCAGATTTGACTTAAGCTTTGACCGAAGATCAAATGTGCAGCAAATCCAATTTTTCGTCCCGTGTCGATCGTCTGGGATAATGGACTTAAACAATTTTTTGGATTTGTCGCTTGCATAACAATGGCGTCCGACAGGAAGTCCGTAAGTAATATGACGAAGTACCACATCGGCCAGAAACAACTTCCTTTTCCTTCCATTGCTGTTTGTCTTTTCTACCTTCGCTGTTTTCCCCTAATTTAAAGGACCTCAGAAATGTATAAATGATAAAAATAATAAAACGACCGGGGTTTGAATTTGGCCAGCAGCCGTTTTGGGACCGGAATTTTCCCTCGTTGCTAAAACTGATTACTGTTGCTGTTGCAAAAGTACCATGTGAAAATATTTCATCAGTCTCTTTGGGGAGAAATCCGTGAAAGAAGGTATTGCCGAACCCGTTCAGAAGTACGGAAACATAAAGATGTCGTAGAAGAGGACATTGGTGTCGTTTCCACAAAAAGTTGTCTAGGTCACTGGCGCGATGGTATTCTGAACGATGGAATGCACGCTGAAACACTAAAAGTACACTAACCGAAAGCGCCAGACGTTTCATCTTTCACTCGCTCTTACCACAGGCCAATGAATATCTTCTCCTTGAAAATAAACCAGTTTCTTTTATGGTAAAAGAATTTTTGTAGACAAAAAAAAGCACCTAGTTTAAAGAGATGAATCACCACTAACACTCATTCCTTTTTAAGTATTGGAAAGGACAAGATCTCGGGTAAATTCGGACCTAGCAGCTACAACTAACGTTCTCACAGTTCTCGAGCAGTCCTCCTTTTCAAAAACTCATATACTTGGGAACAATATGCAGGAACACTTCGATTTCAACTTAAAAAACCTAACTAGGATTAAGTAAACCCTTGATAGGAAAATGCAAGGAATGAAACCGGAAAAAAGGTTAAATTGCGATACATTGCATTGTTCTTGCTTAATTAGAACTGTGTAATGTTGCATAGGATACTGTTATTAAAAGGTAGTGTTGAGATACGGGATGGTGCTATGTAAACTATGCTTTGCAGATGATTACTTGTACAATGCTTATTATTCTTGTAAGTATAATGACCCTCAAAAAAGTTTTAAAATATCACTTAGCTTCGTTCCTCGTCGCTTCGCAAATATTTGTTTCACTTACGTTTGTTAATAAGTGACTCGCTTGCCTGTTAAAAAAAAATCAATAGTAATTGATAACCCCTTCAAATCTAAAAATAAATTGCAGTAGGACCTTATTCTTTAAAGATTAACTCTAAATGCAATTCAACTCCATCTTTCTTGTTGTTTTTGCACGAACTCCTATAATAAATCAGAAGCCGCTTTTTTTGTAATGGAGAAGCACACAGTTTGAAAGGATGGATCACCACTGACACACTCATTCCTTTTTAAGTACTGAAAATGACAAGAACTCGACTAGTAAATTCGTAACTACTACGTACAAGTAACGCTTTCATAGTTTTGAAACAGCCTTTTTTTCAATAACTCATATAACATCATCAAAATTGATTCATTCCGAATAACATGCAAGAACACTTCGATTTGGACATAAAAAAACCTTTAAAAGATACTATTTAGATAAGTAATGGTGCGACGTAAACTACGCTTTATTCTTTTATGGTGGCTGGGTTTATAACAATAACATAAATCAACTCCCAGAAAAGGTTTTTTTAGGGCTTACAAGTCTAAGAACTCTGTAAGTATAATGCCCCAAATAAATCTTTTAAAATATTACTTAGCTTTGTGCCTATTCGCTTTAAAGAGATTTGTTTGACTTTCTTAATAAGTGGCTTTTATAGTTGTTTTAAATAGAATCTTAATAGCAATTAATAACCCCTTCAGTTCTACAAAAATTTGGACCTTATTCTTAAAAGATCAACACTGAATGTCATTCAAACCCATCTTTCTTGTTGTTTTTGCACATTCTCTTATTTTTAATTACAGTCCGCTTTTTTGTAGAGCAGAACCACATAGTTTAAAATAATGGATCACCACCGACACACTTAGTAGTTTATAAGTATTGGAAATGACATGATCTTTAATAAATTCGGAACTAGTGGATGCAGGTAACTTTTTCATAGTTTCAAACACTCCTCCTTTTCAACAACTTATAAAACATCATCAAAATTGATTAATTGGGAATAATATGGGAGAAAACTTTGATTTGGACATAAAAAAGTTTCTTTACTCTCTTGTATAAGAATTAGGATTGAGAAAAACCTTGATAGGCAAATGCTAGGAATCAAGCCAGAATAAAGGATGAATTAGGAATAATTGCATTTTTCTTTGTTAATTAGAGGTGAATAATGTTGCTTAGGATACTTTAAAAGGTACTATTGAGATAACGAATGGTGCTACGTAAACTATGCTTTAAGTAAGATTACATGTACAATGCTTATTCTTCTTCTTTTCTAGGTCGATTCATACCAATAACATAAGTCGACTCCCAGAAAAGGTTTTCGCAGGGCTTACAAGTCTAAAATGGCTGTAAGTATAATGCCCTAAATGAACGTTTTAAAATATCACCCAGCTTTGTGCCTGGTCGCTTCACAGAGATTTCTTTGACTTTGTTAATAAGTGGCTTTTATAGTTGTTTTAAATAAAATCTTAATAGTAATTAATAACCCCTTCAGTTCTACAATAAAATTTCATTTGGACCTTATTCTTCAAAGATCAACACTGAATGCCATTCAACCCCATCTTTCTTGTTGTTTTTGCACAACCTCTTATTTTTAGAAAGCACATAGTTAAAATTAATGGATAGATCAACGACAAACGTAGTATTTTTTAAGTATTGGAAATGACAAGATCTAATAAATTTTCTTAGGGCTCTCAACTCTACAAAGTCTGTAAGTATAATGCCCCAAATAAACCTTTTAAAATATTACTTAGCTTTCTGGCTGTTCGTTTTTCAGAGCTTTTTTTGGCTTTGTTAATAAGTGGCTTTTATAGTTGTTTTAAATAGCATCTTAATAGTAATTAATAACCCCTTCAGTTCTACAATAAAATTTCATTTGGACTTTATTATTCAAAGATCAACACAATGTCATTCAACTCCATCTTTCTTGTTGTTTTTGCACGACCTCATATTTTTAATTACAGGCCGTTTCTTTGTAGAGCAGAAGCACATAGTTCTAAATGATGAATCACCACCGACAAACTTATTATTTTTTAAGTATTGGAAATGACATGATCTCGAGTAAATTCGGAACTGGTGGATGCAAGTAACCTTTACATAGTTTTCAAACACTCCTCCTTTTTAACAACTTATAAAACATCATCAAAATTGATTAATTGGGAATAATATGGGAGAACACTTTATTTTGGAAATAAGTATTCTTTAATCTCTTGTCCAATAATAAGAATTAAGAAAATCCTTGAAAGGCAAGTGCTGGGAATCAAACCGTAAGAAAGGCTAAATTGGAATTAATTGCATTTTTCTTTCTTAAATAGAGGTGAATAATGTTGCTTAGGATACTTTAAAAGGTACTATTGAGATAACGACTGGTGCTACGTAAACTATGCTTTAAGTGAGATTACATGTACAATGCTTATTCTTCTTTTTTTCTAGGTTGATTCATACCAATAACATAAGTCGACTCCCAGAAAAGGTTTTCGCAGGCCTTACAAATCTACAACGGCTGTAAGTATAATACCCCAAATAACCTTTTAAAATATCACCCAGCTTTGTGCGTGGTCGCTTCACAGAGATTTCATTGACTTTGCTAATAAGTGGCTTTTACAGTTGTTTTAAAATAAATTTCATTTGGACCTCATTCTTGAAAGATCAACACTGAATGCCATTCAACCCCATCTTTCTTGTTGTTGTTGCAAAACATCTTATTTTTAGAAAGCTCATAGTTGAAAATAATGGAATACCACCAACAAACGTAGTATTTTTTTAAGTACTGGAAATGACAAGATCTCAAGTAAATTTTCTCAGGGCTCTCAAGTCTACAATGTCTGTAAGTATAATGCCCCAAATAGACCTTCCCACGGCCTGCTCCCGTCTGACCTTGTAGCTCAGTCGGTAGAGCGGCGGAGATCTAACCCGAAGGTCGTGGGTTCAGTTCCCACCCTGGTCAGAGTTTTTCTCTGTCCTTGTGTGGGCCTATTTCCATCTGTAGGGCTAACGCTCACATGGTTCATATGGGATTGAAATCTAGCACTTCACATTACACTCTATTCAGTTAACTCTGTTTAAAATATAAGTGCTACACGGCCAACGTTTTCATAAACGTATCCTTTCCTTGTACTTTTAAAATATCACTTAGCTTTTTGCCTGTTCGTTTTTCAGAGATTTTTTTGACTTTGTTAATAAGTGGCTTTTATAGTTGTTTTAAATACAATCTTAATAGTAATTAATAACCCCTTCAGTTCTACAATAAAATTTCATTTGGACTTTATTCTTCAAAGATCAACACGATGTTATTCAACCCCATCTTCCATGTTGTTTTTGCACGACCTCTTATTTTTAATTACAGGCCGCTTTTTTAAAGAGCAGAAGCACATAGTTCAAAATGATGCATCACCACCGACAAACTTATTATTTTTTAAGTATTGGAAATGACATGATCTCGAGTAAGTTCGGAACTGGTGGATGCAAGTAACCTTTACATAGTTTTCAAACACTCCTCCTTTTTAACAACTTATAAAACATCATCAAAATTGATTAACTGGGAATAATATGAGAGAACACTTTATTTTGGAAATAAGTATTCTTTACTCTCTTGTCCAATAATTAGGATTAAGAAAATCCTTGATAGGCAAATGCTGGGAATCAAGCCATAAGAAAGACTTAATTTGGATTCATTCCATCTTTCTCTCTTAATTGAAGGTGTATAATGTTGCTTGGGATACTTTAAAAGGTACTATTAAGATAACGAATGGTGCTGCGTAAACTATGCTTTGCGTAAGATTACATGTACAATGGTTATTTTTCTTCTTTTCTGGGTCGATTCATACCAATAACATAAGTCGACTCCCAGAAAAGGTTTTCGCAGGCCTTACGAGTCTAAAATGGCTGTAAGTATAATGCCCCAAATAACCTTTTAAAATATTGCTTCGCTTTGTACCTGTTCGTTTTTCAGAGATTTTTTTGACTTTGTTAATAAGTGGCTTTTGCAGTTGTTTTAAATAGAATCTTAATAGTAATTAATAAGCCCTTCAGTTCTACAATAAAATTTCATTTCGACCTTATTCTTCGAAGATGAGCACTGAATGTCATTCAACCCCAGCTTTCTTGTTGTTTTTGCACAACCACTTATTTTTAGAAAGCACATAGTTGAAAGTAATGGATCACCACCGACAAACGTAGTATTTTTTAAGTATTGGAAATGACAAGATCGCAAGTAAATTTCTTAGGGCTCTCAACTCTACAAAGTCTGTAAGTATAATGCCCTAAATAAACCTTTTAAAATATTACTTAGCTTTGTGCCTGTTCGTTTTTCAGAGATTTTTTTGACTTTGTAAATAAGTGGCTTTTACAGTTGTTTTAAATAGAATCTTAATAGTAATTAATAACCCCTTCAGTTCTACAATAAATTTTCATTTGGACTTTATTATTCAAAGATCAATACAATGTCATTCAACCCCATCTTTCTTGTTGTTTTTGCACGACCTCTTATTTTTAATTACAGGCCGCTTTTTTGTAGAGCAGAAGCACATAGTTCAAAATGGTGGATCACCACCGACAAATTTATTATTTTTTAAGTATTGGAAATGACAAGATCTCGAGTAAATTCGGAACTGGTGGATGCAAGTAACATTTACATAGTTTTGAAACACTCCTCCTTTTTAACAACTTATAAAACATCATCAAATTTGATTAATTTGGAATAATATGGGAGAACACTTTGTTTTGGACATAAGTATTCTTTACTCTCTTGTCCAATAATTAGAATTGAGAAAATCCTTGATAGGCAAATGCTGGGAATCAAGCCGTAAGAAAGGCTAAATTGGGATTAATTAGAGGTGTATAATGTTGCTTGGGATACTTTAAAAGGTACTATTGCGATAACAAATGGTGCTGCGTAAACTATGCTTCGACTAAGATTACATGTACAATGCTTCTTCTTCTTTTTTCTAGGTCGATTAATACCAATAACATAAGTCGACTCCTAGAAAAGGTTTTCACAGGCCTTACAAGTCTACAACAGCTGTAAGTACACCGCAAAAAAAGTCGAGTAAGCACAACCCAAAATATTGAGTAAAAAAGTTGAATCCACAATGACTCTGTATATTGAGTAAACTGAACCCTTTATGTTGAGTAACAAGTACACAAAATAACTGGTAAAGAGTACTTATACTTGAGTGAAATACACTCAAGCCATGAGTAAACTTCACTCCGTATACTGAGTAAAAGCACTTCATAACCAAAATGAATCCACAATGACTCATTATTTTGAGTAAAATGACAGTGAACTCAAAATGTGAGTAAACTGTACTCAGAATACTGTGCAAAACGAACTCAAGAAAAGTGTAGGAAGAGGATAGTTTTTAAGAAACTGTGTAGCTGCATCAGCAAACACGGTCACCGTGGTAAATTAACCTTGATAAACTCGTTATTAGTCATCAGCAAGAGTACCCTTTTCAGTTTTACCAGCAAACAGTACCTCAGTCTTATCAATATATTGATTACTATTGCAACATATTTTTACAGGTATATGACTGCTATAACTTTGACAAAGTAAATACAGTACATTAACTGTAAATTGGGCAAAAGAAGTCATCTTTCCAGGAAGAGTGTAGCATCGTCGAACTAAATACAGTTTTAAACATTTTGACAACTGCATGCCTTCTTCCATCAAAATAGCATCATGACAACTTTGGCTTTGAATTCTAAAACTCGTTCAATACATTCACTACCATCTAACCTATAATTACCTGAATACAACTGAAAAGATTTGATTTCTATGGATATCCAAAACACCCATGATTTAGTCATGTTTGATGGTATGTATCACAAAAACTCCACGAAACGGCTGTGATTCACTAGAGCTCTAAAGCGCATTAAATATCACTTGAATCAAGTTTTGAACACAGAATTGAAAGTAATTAACGGTGTAAGTATATCATCATACTATTAGTCAACTCTTGGGAACATGAAAAAGGCAACTGGCATAATGCATAGCATTTATGATCTCAAACTGATGATTTGATAAAACCATCCCAAGTTCTTTCTCTATACGCACTTCAGTGGTGTTCCTTCAATCGTGTCAGTAGCTTCGCCAACATTAGCCAGTATCAAAAATACCATAATACTCTTTGTTTGTCCCTCCAAAATTTTGCATAAGCATGGTTTCCAGCTTCTCTTGGGACCAATCTCAAGAGAAAATAAAAACAATGGTTGTGCAAAATTTGGAGGGACAAACAAAGCGTATTATGGTATTTTTGATACTGCCTAAATCTCCAACACAAGCAACACTCCAAAGACGTACAACTCTGTAACACAACTCAAATACATGCAATCCTATAATAATGGACCTCTTTAGCTTGTACCTTTTGTTTTCCCATTTCAGACCACCTGATGTTACTCTAGGGCACAGTTTCTTTCAAATGCCGTCTTATGTACATGAATATGTATGCACATCTTATGAAAAGACAAAAGGAAAATTCCCTTGGGAACATCACGTTGTCTGAAATGAGAAAACAAAACGTACAAGCTAAAGACGGCAATTAATTATTACAACAGTGCTATGACAAGCCTTTTTGGGCAAACTGTCAAT
>NC_090892.1:25025887-25033387 GCF_036669925.1 Montipora capricornis | reverse complement strand
TCCTTAATACCTACGGCCTGCTCCCCTCTGGCACAGTAGCTCAGTTGGTAAACCAATGGTGATCTAATCCCAAGGATGTGTATGGGTTCAGTTCCCACTCTGGTCAGAGATTGTTCTCTTTCCTTGTGTGGGTCCTGATTTCCACTCTGTTGGATAATGGGACATACCTTAGTTTCATTGTAAAAAAACCGACACAAAAATGCTGTGGTAACAGCATTAGGAGACATTGCCTTGCATAGAAAATAAAGGTGGTGATGAAAACCAAAAATAACATACTCCCATTTACTTACAAGGTGAACCTGGAGAAGTGCTCGTATATTCTGGAAATGAAGTTTCTCCTAATTTTACTTGTAATCTTTGACCCATCTCTTTCTTGTAAGGTAGAAGGCAAATCTAAAACTGCAGGCCATGGTAGCCTTGCATTAAGAACCACAGCCCCAGCACTTTCCACAGGAGCAACAGCTGGCCGCTTCCTTCAACAGAGAATTACATTATAGCATGATACCCTATCAGATGTACAATATTCAAAAAAGCTCGTTTTGATTAGTCATAGCCATCTGTCAACAGTAAACAGACATTTTTTTAGTATTTTATGATTCCAATAATTTATTTCTCCAAACCAATGTTAAATGTAGTTGTACATAATGCATGAAATGCAAATAAGAATTACTCTTGATGTCATTGTGAATAACTTTGTTGGTACTATGATAATAACTCAGACAATCACTAAGCAGAAAAGCAACCAAAAATGCATGGTTATATTTTCTTTTTACCTTGACCAGACTCTTCCAAAACAACATTGCTTATATAATTTAGAGCCTGCCATTCTTTCAACCAATGAAAAGCAGACCAAAACTGATAATTTTGACTTGCATGATTGGTCAGAATAACAAACTATATCTTGCTTTGGTTTTAGGCACCATGCAATTTTTTTTATCTTAAAAGATCTATGCTATTTGGTAATGAAAAAGTGCCCGCGAATGCTTAGTGAATGTATCCCAGTTGCCATCCATTACTCAAGAAAGTCCACTTACATGTAGCTTAAGCTCCTGTGTGTGCTCAGCCATAATATAGTCCACAAATTACATGCATTCAGCCCAAACTCTTATTAAATAATGTTGCCAAAGAGAGAACACATGTTGTCTGCCAAAGATTAATGTTAGTGAGATAGCAGAAATTACTGCAGTGTGACCCTATGACTGCCAGAGGAAAGTGTACTCTACATTTTAAGAAAGTTTGTTGGCAAAATCAGAAACAAAAAGCCTTAGTCAAATAAAGTGTAAAGAGCAACTGAACATTTGTTTTATGTAATTTGTATAAGTTTCAAACTTCTTCACTCTTGGGAGCAAAGAGTCACTGCAGGTAATAATAATTTATAAAGAAGTTTTGGCTACTTGCAAGCAATTTAAAACAATACTGAGAAGCTCAGTGGATGTACACCTGCTTGAAACCGGTTTGAAACAATGTTTTGCTAGCTCTTTCAGTGGACGATGCTTGGTATGACTGTAAATACTAGCAATTACTACCCCGAAGGAATAAACATCACTAAAAATTGATTGAGCACATGTTCCTTCAACAACCTCTGGGGCAATGTGGAAGTGTTCTTCGTAGTATCTAGCTTTCTCCTCATCTGAAAGGATTTTCTTTTTTGCATTGTTAAGAAAACATGCCTTTCCAAAATCAATAAGAATAGGTGAAAAGAAATTGTTTGAGCTACACACAAGAACTACATTATCACTCTGGATGTCATTGTGAATAACTTTGTTGGTACTATGAAGATAACTCAGACAATCACTAAGCTGTGTGACAATGTGAAGCCAGTCTTCAAAACCTAATTTTGTCACTTCTATCTCTTCCCTTAAAAGACCTCTGAGTGTAAATGGCTTCAAACTATCACTTCCATAGAATTGTGTGACAATGAAATAAGGCTTCTGGACAATGTTCATGCCATAAATAAGGGGCAAGTTGATGTGGCAACAATGTGTTAAAAGTAATGCCTCCCGCTCAACAAGTGTAGCTTTAACAGAGGTGTCAAAGTATTTGACAGCTACTGGAGATGACCTAAACTTTTTCAACAACACGGTACCAAATCTTCCTCTACCTAGCTCATGTGATGCATTGTCCACATCTTCAAGCAAAGAAGGATCTATTTTTAAAATTTCTCTAGTTTTATTAGCCAAAGCTTCATTACAGGTGGCTACATTTTGGCGATAACCATTTAATATGAGCCTAGAGCTTTTGATCTTATCCTTTTCCTTTTCAGATGCTCTCCACATTTCAAAGTATTTCTCTTTGATAGCTGTTTCCACATTAAACTTTGCCATCAAAGATTCATTTTCTTTCTTAAGGTCTTGAATTAATGAGTCAACTCTTTTCAAAAGCTTTTTCTCTGCCCTCTTGCGTTGGTTGGGGGCTATACGCTGCCTCCTCCTGGTTTCCAAAGAGTGTTTAGGAGTTGTCTTCTTTCTGAAATTTGTCAGGTATAAATTTATGTATCTCCCCTTTGATGAGCGGTGTGTTGGTAAACAATCCACTCAAAAGAGGTGTTAGTAAAAGGCGATATAGTACCACCTTACACAACAGCAAAGCTTGCATCAACATAAATTTATACAGCCTTGTTTTCTGGTCCTAAAGTTCTCACTTACAAGCGTAAAATAATTACACTCGAGTGAGTTGTTGGTTAAAGGCGAACAATTTCACCTTACTCAACAGCCATTCAATTAGGCACCATAAGACCAGAATCAAGACTGACAACTAAACAGATAGTAAATGTTCACTTGCAAATTAATGCTTGAAATGTGCTTTTAGATTTTAATCTATAATTCTCTAAAGTCATGCATGATCTTATGTTATGGCAAACAAGGTTTTCTTGTAAAAGTAAAAAATTAGAGGTTTCTGCTTAAATTGTACTCAAGAGGCCATAATTTACTCTATTGTTTTTAGGGTTAGGGTTCATACCTTGTCTGATGAGAGGTTTGTGGCTCTTGACTAGTACTTGCCCCTCTATTAACCGCCTCAATCTCAGCAGGAGCAGGTTCTTGCCTCACAGTTACTGTTTTTTGGCTTTCCTCACTGTGTAGTTTCGTCAATAGCTTGAGGAACTTCATCCTGTGACCCATAACAGGTATGAGGGTTTCAGAGGCCCTTTCTGTTAAACTGAACAGTGCCTCTCCATCTATCTGGTTTTCTGTGAAAGAATGAAATCAAAACACTAAATCTTTAAATTATAAAAATTTGGTTTTATCAACGGAGTTGATAATGTAAATTGGCCACCGTACAGAGATTCTAAAAGCTGACGTTTCGAGCGTTAGCCCTTCGTCAGAGCGAATCGAGGGATTATGGGTTACGTGTAGTTTTTATAGTAGAGTAGGAGCTACGCTATTGGTGGTAACATGGCAACGTGAAAAATAGGAATATATTAGTTAAATGAAAAGCGTTCGTTAATACCGTGAGGATTAAGGGTGCCGATTTGAAAGATGAATTTTTGTTCCAGATTCTTGCGGCTTTCCGTCGTACCTAGATGTAGGGAAAGGCCGCAGATAGCCATGTGTTTTTTGCAGTGGTTAGGCAGATTAAAATGGCGAGCGACTGGCTTAGATGCATCCTTGTCATTCTTTTCAACATCGCGAAGGTGTTCGCGGAATCGGTCACCTAGTCGTCTACCTGTCTCACCAATGTATAATTTATTGCATAACGTACAAGTTATGCAATAAATGACATTTGCGGAGGTACATGTGAAACGATCGGTGATCTTAAACTGAAACCCTCATACCTGTTATGGGTCACAGGATGAAGTTCCTCAAGCTATCCTGTCTCTGTGGTCAAAGCGGGCCATCATCGCGCCCAACAATTTGATCGACAGTCATCACTACAAACGTCGCAAAAAGATAAGAATGACAGAATTCCATTCACCCTCACTTTCCATCCTCACAATCACGCAGTCAGAAGAATCATTCTTAGTAATTTTAAATTACTCCAAAATGATCCCGAGACTGGTAGAATCTTTTCGCAACCTCCACTAGTCTGGGAGCCGGTATCAGTAACAGAACTTCCTTTATTCGTAGTAATACATACAATATGGCGGCTCTATATCGACGTTTCCCTACGTATGATCGTGCGAGTAGCCGCTGACCAACATCTCCCCCCTTTACAAAATAACAAAAGAAAGAGACGAGGAGGCAAAACAAACTATAACCCAAAACCCGAAGCCTGGAACCAATACAGCGGGTATCCTATACTCAATTGTCCATAATAGGGTGATGAGAGAGCTACATATTAAGTGTTTGTATATTCATAGACTCTTAGTCAAGGCTGATAGATAAAAAAAAAAAAACTGATGTCTAGTTGTGATGTAGTCTTTCAGTCTTTCAGGGGGTTTAATTATCCGTCCAGACCGGGTCTGCTTGACTGGTGATCCCGGCAGCTCCTGGGGCTGTGGTGGGGTCTCCAGAGGGGGTGCGTCAGGGACTTGGGGGTCAACTGGTGCAGAGCCTTTGATTGGTGAATTGACTAGGGTCTGAAGGAGGGGTGTCCCAAAAGGCGTAGGCTGGGGGTGAGCTGAAGGGCGTGGACAGGATTGTGTTTCCTCTGCAGGGTCAAGTGATAGTTTCTGGGAAGCGGATGTATGAGGTGTGCTTGCTTCGACTGCTGCTCGGGGATGGTAGCAGGAGGGCGCGGCAGCAGGCTTCAGGTGGACTCTGTTCCTTCGAATCGTGCGGCCTTGAGCAGTGCGGATTGTGTAAGACCGAGGGTTTTCATGGGTGAGCACTTCTCCATAGATCCATGGTTTCCCACGCTGGTGCGGAGGTGGTTTGGCGTAAGCGTAGGTACCAGTGACAAGTGGTCTTTGTTCGACACTAGCTGATTTGTCGTAGTAGGTCTTGCTATCGCGTCTTTTCTTGGAGATCTCCGCCTCAACGAGTTCAAAGTTTAGCATGGTGGGTTTCAAGAGTTGATCGGTGGTGGGGAGTGTGGTTCTGGTGCGTCGTAGCAGCATGCGCTGGGCTGGTGAGTAGGTGTGACCTTGAGGTGGTGTGTTTCTGTATATCAGCATGGCGCTGTGGAAGTCATCAGCCTTTTTTAACATGGATTCTGCAACTTTGACGGCAGCCTCTGCTCTTCCGTTACCCTTAGGGTGGTAAGGGGATGATGTGGTATGCCTAAATCCGTATTCGACAGAGAACTTCCTGTAGTCTTCACTGATAAACTGTGGACCGTTATCGGTGTGGCAGATTGCCGGAACACCATATCTCGCGAAGTGAGCTTTTGTTTTGTCAATGACTGTGGAGGAAAGGGTATCTTCTAGCTTGTCTACCTCGATCCAGTCAGAGAAATGGCAAACAGTCACTAGGTATCTTTGCTTTTCCAGCTCACAGAGATCTTGACTGATTATCTGCCAGGGACCTGTTGGTATTGGTAAGGATTTCATTGGTTCTTTTGGTGCAGAATGACCATACTGGGCGCAAGTACTACACGCATCACACATGTCTTGGATGGACTTTCGCATGCCGGACCAAAAGAGGACTTCACGTGCCATACGTATGTTCGATTCCCCACCAAAGTGGTTGGCGTGGATCTTGCGAAGCATGTCCTTTTGCATCGAGTGAGGTACCATAACTTGGGCGCTTTTGTAAATGATGCCATTTTTCACTGACAGTTCGTCCCTATAAGTCCAGTAGGGCCGCAGATTCTCGGGGATGCTTGCTCTGTCTGCTGGCCACCCTTTGACAATGACGTTGTATAAGGTGTTCAGTGTGGTGTCTTTGCTAGTTTCCTCACGTAGCTGGTTTTCAGTGATCTCCGTTAGTCTCGGATTCCGTGTGTTGTAATCGGACTCCATCTCCATTCTGAAAACATCAAAGTCCCGTACTCGGGCTGTGATGGGGTGGGGGAGGGCTGCGCGAGAGAGTGTGTCTGCCAGGTAGAGAGTCGGTCCTCTCTTGTACGTTATTGTGAACTGGTAACGCTGTAATCTCATAAGCATTCGTTGTAGGCGGGCTGGTGCCTTGTTCAGTGGTTTCTTCATAATGGTTTCTAATGGCTGGTGATCTGTGTGGACTGCAATGTCAGTCTTGCCATACAGCCACTGGTCAAACTTTTCGAAGCAGTTGCAGATTGCTAGGCACTCTTTCTCGATCTGAGAGTAGCGCTGTTCTGTAGGATTCATGCTTGACGAGGTGAAGGCAACTGGTTGTAGTTTGCCGTCATCACTGGGCTGTAAAAGGGCGCCGCCGACAGCATTATCACTGGCGTCCGTCTGGAGGACAACTGGTTTCCGAAGATCATAATAGGCTAAGACTGGGGCGGACGAAATCAGTTGTTTGGCCTTGTTGAAGGCTTTTTCTTGAGCCATGGACCATGAAAATGGTACAGCGTCCTGGGTCAACATGCGTAAGGGTTGAATCACAGAGCTTAGGTTGGGGCAGAAGGGTGAAAGATAGTTAACCATTCCTATGAAGCGAAGGAGTGCTGGTTTGTTCTGCGGTGTGGCCATCTGTGTTATTGCCGCTACTTTGTCTGGGTCAGGTTTCAAACCATTATCCGAGATAATTGTGCCCATGAACTTGACCTCTTTAAGCTTAAAGCGCAGTTTGCCCGCGTTGAGCTTGATGGATTTTTGGTTACAACGTTCCAGTAAGGCGATGAATCTTCGGTCATGGTCTGCCTGGGCTTCCTCGAAGGTGTTGCCCTCCCCATACACAAGGATGTCATCGGCTATACATATTATCCCATCCAGGCCTTCCAATGCAGATGTCAACCTCATTTGAAACTCGTCTGGTGCACTAGTAATGCCAAATGGGAGACGGAGCCACCTGTATTTGCCGTATGAGGTATGCATGGTTGTCATCCATGAGGATTCCTCATCTAGGGGAATGTGGAGGAAGCCTTCTTTAACGTCCACTAGAGAGAAGCACTTGGCTGCACTAAGCTTATGAAGCTGTTCATTTAGCGTGGGCATTTGATGTTTCGGACGCTGGATGGCCTTATTTACCGTCTGGCTTGGATCGATGCATACGCGGAATTTTTTGGGTGTCTCTCTTATTAATTCATTCGAACACCATGGGGTTGGTTCATGTACTTTGACCAAGACGCCTGCCTGCACATAACGATCTAAGGCTTCTTTCTCTTTTGCTCTTTTCGCTACCGGTATTCGATGGACGGGCATCTGAACGGGCTGGACACTGTCATCAATCTGAAAGTGTACAGGTGGACCAAGCCGGCCAAGGCCTTCGAATGTGTCAGCATACTGGCGTGTGATGTCCTGAAGTTGCAGCTGGCCTGGCGGGGGAAGTCGGCGGTTTAAAGGTATAGTAATTGGAGCCGAAGGTGATGGTGGTAGATTGCACGGGCTGGCTGTGGTCTCGTGGAGTTGCTGGAGATGGTTGCATGCCGTAGGGTTCACCTGGTTTTCGCATGGCACTGTATGCTGTTCTGTGCCAGGAAGGTCATAGTGTTTGGTACTCGCATTGTGGTCTGCTGATGAGTGAAGGGAATGAGTCT
>NC_090892.1:25018387-25020887 GCF_036669925.1 Montipora capricornis | reverse complement strand
GTCAGAAAATAAACGTGATCTCTGTTCTTTGCTGTGGTCATTAATTGCGGGAAAAGCAAAGAACAGTTGCACATTTGTTTATTAATAAAATACAGCATGTACCCATGCACATTTTGCGATGAATTTCTTGGCCATACTTTCAAGAAGCTTCTACGCCACATAAAGTTCATTCACAGCCACGAGCTGAATTTTTCAATAACATGCAACGATTGTGGCCGATCTTTTCGCAAGTTCGCTTCATTTAAGACACATATTCGAAGAGAGCAGGCAAAGAAACAGCAAGCCGAACGGTATGCCCCTGAAGAGGACTTCGACGCCAACGTTGAATAGTTTGATGTTGGAAGTGATAGCGAGGGCGACTCTGAAGAAGAGCGAGAAGCCGGCAACCAAGTCGCCGATATGACGAAGTTTATAGCTTTGTTTATTTTAAAAACTAAAGAAGAAAATCGACTTAGCCAGCAGGCCATCGATTCTATTCTTGTGAAAACAGAAGATATTGTTGAAAACAGCTTACAGTGCTTAAAGCAGAAAATAAGCATCTGTTTAGCAAACAATGATATACAAATCGCGGATATACATGTTTATCCGACATATTCGAAGAACCAAGCGTCTTTTCATGTGCCAAGGAACCACTTGCAAATGATTATCTTCAGGTCAAGTACTTTATAGAGCACTTCGATTTTGTGGTAAGTGTTGCTATTTCATGCACGATCGCTATGCACAATTGACCAATTTCGATACATAAAAACAAAAGCCATCATCTCGAGGCTCTGGGGAATAAATATATTGCCTCTTGTTTATGACTGAATTTATATCGAAATTGGGCTATTAAACTGAAACATTATATCCTTTGTTGCTGTATGATAATATTTTTGAGAAAATGTAATGTTTAAATTGGTACCAAAATGACGTTACGAAAAATATAACTTATAAAAACAAATATAATTTAATTGAATTCCAATGGTAAACAGGCACGTGTGTATCGCTGAGAACGGGAAAAATCAAAACGGAGTTGGTCACCAGTACTTTTGCTGTTTTAAATGTTATAATAATAAAAGGGCCAGCAAAATCTAAAAGCAGGAAGCAGAAAATGATATTTCAAACAACAAGATAGACTCAACCCTAGATGAACGTTTGTCATATCCATGTATAATATTAGGTGGGCTGAGGAATGGGAAGAACAGACCTATTAAAATTTTCCACAGCTGATAAAAATAGAGTACTGAAAAGCATTTTGGGATTGAAACGTGGGCAAACATCACTAAAATGTCTTTGTCCGCCTATAAGTAATCTCACAATGCTTTGGGTGCTAGATTGTGGCATCAATTGAAAAGAGTGCTATTCTACATGCATGTCTTTTTTGCAAAATAATGAGCATATATTAAATTTCCGTTGAGTTAGTATTAATTAATTTTAAAGAGTGTATTTAATGTAAAATATAAAATAGCATAAGTTTTTTAAAGTGTACTTCCTTTGTTAATTTTTTGTAAAGGAGCCTGAGGAGATAGTTCTGAGTCAACATGCAGAATACCGTATGGTCAGAGGTCGTCAAAAATTGAAAATTGTGAAAGAGTCATTTCAGTATATCCCTATACTGAAGACACTTCAGGCCTTGCTAAACCAGCCAGACATTCTGTCAGAGGTAATTATTGGTATTTCCTCATAGTGCAGACACTTAAGTCATGAATGGTTTAAGTTTCCATATGAGTGCAACAAGGTTTTATTGACTCTCGTGCTCATAACAAAAGAGAAAAGTTTGGTCTCAAATAAATTCTTTTGCATTGATCAGTCCTTAGTCTAGGTGAATTGTTGGTCAACAGTTGATGTTTGGTGAAATTGTAGTGTTCTTCCCTTTTGTTTTTTGTCAAGGTGAGAAATAACCATTCTAGTACTGATGAGATAATGAGGGATTTTTGTGATGGTGAGGATTTCAAGCAACATCCACTCTTTGGAACAGACCCACATGCTCTTATTCTTCACTTCTACTATGATGATTTCCAAGTTACCAATCCCCTTGGATCCAAAACCAAAAAGCACAAAATAGGTATAACTTTGAGTACAACAAAGTTGTCACATTAGCCCTTTGAGAGGAAAAGGTGAACATATGTCATCACAAACAAAATTAATTGAATCTGTGTTGACAGGTTAAAATTATTTTGCCATACTTCTTGCAAATTATTTGCTCATGGAAATATTGATCATTCACTGTCACATGTGTACATGTATGTCATGCTTAACCCAATAATTATGATTATAAAGTATTATTTTGTTTGCAATATTGAAATAATGTTGCTTACATGGCATTACTTTGAATTAATGTCTAGGGGCATTTTACTTTGTTCTTGGGAATCTCGGTCCCCAGTTTCGCTCAGCCCGTACGAAACGAGCAGATCTGCAACAGATCTGTTTTGACAAAAACAGATCATCTGCAGACTAATTTATCGTCTGCAGAGTCTGTTTTCAGTCTACTGCAGACGCTGAGCTTGAATACACTTCGCGA
>NC_090892.1:25010887-25013387 GCF_036669925.1 Montipora capricornis | reverse complement strand
ATCCCTTGGTGGATGCCAGTAACTAGCCAAGCTCCATTAAGCAACAGGTGTTAACCTCTGACTCAGCCTCATTAAGTCAATCAGGTAAGGCAAAGGTCACCCTTAATGAACCTTATTGTGTTTCTGTTTTAATTGACAGTTGTTTGTTTTTTGTTTTCTATATCCCATTAATATAAATTATTAATTCTTGCGTGCAGGATCTAGTATGAAGTAGAATGGAAGGCGAAATCAATTCTCACCATGTGGACATGAATTACAAGAATAGAGAGATCATCACAGTCTAGGATTAATAAAACATTATGTACAACTTCAGCATTCTCAATCCGGTCACTTAAATTCTTTACAGGCTTAATTCTTCCAACTCAAGTTGCTCCCGCATCTGTGATGATCTCTTGATCTTCAAATCACATTATGATATTTATATTGTCAATTTCTTGTCATGTCAAGACACAATTATTGCAATTTCGGTTTTCATAAATATGAACTTGATTTATTTGAATCAGCTTCACAGATGTGGTGCCTGGCACGAATGCTGCCTCTTCTTATTGGTGATTTCTTTCCGGTTGCTGATGACTGCTGGGAAAACGTTCTCAGGTTACTGAAAATTGAAGAGATAGTTTTTAATGCACCAAGAACAAGCACTCAGCTGGCAGCATATCTGGCACTTCTTGTCAAAGTTTACCTTACACAGTTCAGTGAGCTTAATGAACGACGAATGATTCCAAAGCAGCACTATATGGTCCATTATCCAACACAGATTGTGAGGTGAATATTGGATATTTAAGTAGAAATAAAGTGTCTGGGGCCAGTATTAATTAAGAAATTATTTAGTGTAGTGGAGATTGATGAATAGTGGTGGGAAGCTCACTAAATATCCACCATTTTCACCGACACTGAAGTAAAACTGATTTTCATGAGTGCAAAAATATTTTCTTTTGCAGAAGAGGTCCACTGGTAAGGAATTGGGCCATGAGGTTTGAGGCAAAACACAATTATTTCAAGAAGCTGTTTGACTGTGTCAATAATTTCAAGAACATTGCCTTTTCTTTGGCAAAGTGCCACCAAGCTTTGCAAGCTTATTTGCTTCAATCCTCAGCAGGAAACTACTTGAGAATGTCACTACAGGTTGGCCCAGGTAGTGCAAAAGTTGTTTTGAGCTGCTCAATTATGTGGACAGTTTAAATGTATTGAAAATTATCCTAGGACAAAAATATAGAAGGACATGAAAATAAGAATCATTACTGGAAGATGAATGCTTGTTGTATCCTTGACAGTCTTAACAATTCTAATTTCTGGATTAGTGGAATTAATTAACTGCTTCTTACTGTGCTTCTTTTTTGAAGAGGATGATGATGCTTTTAGTAACTTATAGTTGTTAATAGGGTAGTTTCGAATTGCGCAGCAACAAAAGAGCCAGAGTCAAGGTTCAGGGGAATAATTTGCATTTTCCTTTGTTTTGGTCTAATTAGGAACAAAAACAACTGTTCGAGACAGCTGCTTTGAGCATGAATTACAAGCAATATACTCACAAATAAATGAAAACAGCAACCTGACAATGTAGTATAGAGTCATTGTTGTTGAAAAGGAGCTGTATATTACACGCTTCCAACATGGTGGCAAAAAAGTCAAATTTAAATGTGTATACCAGCACTAGAAGTTTAATTATTAACCCTTCAAGAGCCTAGCAAGTTAGGTATCATATCAGCTGAGAAAAGAGAATTTTAAAACTGTGACATTTACAACAAGACAGGGCATATCATTGGAGTACACGCCAGTCATACAAAGTCATCTAAAGTCATCTGTAACATTCAGTGACATTTCCCCCCCCCCCCCCCCCCAAAAAAAAAAAAGAAAATTGGTCTTTGTGGGGTTATTGGTTTGTTTTTACTCAGTTTAATCTTAACTCATTTGATTGTGGTCTATTACCTTAAAATGAAATTTTATGTTTATACCACATTGTACAGATTGCTACATGCCATACTGTAGAGGGTGTTTTTTTGAGTGTATGAGATGAATTGACATTGGAAGCATGACACATAATTTAAAGGAGATGCTTGTCGATCATCAATCCTGTTGAGAGAGAAATTAAATGTAATTTCAAAGTTCAAAAGCAACATATTGCCTCCTTTCCTTCTCCTTTTTACTGTTTCTTTTAAATAAAAAGACACACACTTCATAATTTAGAGTAGTTGTTTTCATCTCCTCAGTTTGGTAAGCTTAAAATTGTTTTTGTGCTTTGTAATTTTCCTGACAAAAAAAGTTTTTCTCTGGATATCCTGGTTTTCCACCTTCATCGAAATTGACTCCCAGCTTATGCCAACTGACTGTGGTGCTATGCTCTGGAGATCATTTATGGCCTGTATAGTGGCTGCCAGAGGTCCCTTAAATATGCTTTTGTTCCGATCTCAATTTAATATTATTTGTAGTGAACTTATACTTTGCGGTTGTTTTCCTTTTAGAACCTCTTGGTCCATAGTCTTTGGGACAAAATATTGCAAAG
>NC_090892.1:25003387-25005887 GCF_036669925.1 Montipora capricornis | reverse complement strand
TAAATAAGCGAATAATAGTTATTGAATAGACAATGTTCACTGAGATAATGCTTTACATTAATTATGATGCAATACAATAATTATTGTCACAAATACCAGTACATGTATAATGAAGATCATGAAGGTGATGTTCAATTCACATAGTGACATACCCAAATATCTTAAGATTGAAACTTGTTCAAGGCATTGACCAGCTTAAGTAAGTTGAATTTACTTTCTGATGAAGTTGGAAGATAAAATATTGAGTATTATTTAAAATTCAAGTTGACTTGTGGGCACAAAGCAAGTCCTAAATATTTGGCAGTTCAGAGTTAATGTGAATTAGAAGTTCATTTGTATAAATTATAGTGTTTTGGCATGCTGCATTGCAGAGGTTTCCCCTCCACATAATGTATACAGTAATTTCAACAACAGGGTGTCAAGTGTATAAAAGGGTCACAAAATAAGAAAATCTAAAAGTGGAACAAAATAGCAGTATTAAATGGACATGCATCATTATAGTCACCATTGCGAGGTTCAAAATAATTGTTTTGTCAACATGAAGCACAAGCTTACAACATTTTTCTCCAGCCATGAGCAAAAAAAATAGAAAAAATTTCCTGAAGAACAATCGAATTTTTAAGACACAAAAATAGGAAATAGCAATAGCTCGCATGCTCCTTCATCAACTATCTACTGTGCAGCTTCCTACAGTTCCCCTATTATCTATCCCCTGATTTCAATCCATGGCGTTATAGTAAAACCTCCACACAAGTTTCTAGTTGAAACTAGTAATTAAAATTTTGGAACTGGTGAAGAAGAGGACGTTAATAACGCTGGCATTTCTGATAAGGTTTTTTCTGTTGACAAGAAGGAAAGTAAAATACATTAATTTTAAAATAACATTTAATAGGCTGTGCTTGCTTATGTTAGCTTGAGATTATATACAAAACGAAAGGAATAGCGAACTCATCTTACCTTAGCAGACTTCAACTGACAGGGCCGTCTCGGCTGAACTCCCACCTCAATCGATCTATGACAACATTTACTCGGAAATCTGCCTAACTCAATATTGTGCATGAAGCCGCCGACGAAAATTCGATCACACAAGAGCGAAAGACTGTTAAGAAGTTTTACCACTGAAATACCGCTATTCCGAAAGAAAAAAGGTGTACACGATGCTCTTGTTAAAAAAAATTCCTGGAGCAAGTAATGGAACAAGACATCTTCGGCCGCCATTTTGTTTGTTATTTCGCTTGCTCGCGTGTCAAAAAAGCCTGGGCACAAGCAAATTATCAACCAATCAGACAAAAGTCCCCCTTGCTGCTTTGCGAAAGATTACATGTACAATGCTTCTTCTTCTTTTTTTCTAGGTCGATTCATACCAATAACATAAGTCGACTCCCAGAAAAGGTTTTCGCAGGCCTTACAAATCTACAACGGCTGTAAGTATAATAACCCAAATAAAGGTTTTAAAATATCACCCAGCTTTGTGCCTGGTCGCTTCACAGAGATTTCTTTGACTTTGTTAATAAGTGGCTTTTATAGTTGTTTTAAATAAAATCTTAATAGTAATTAATAACCCCTTCAGTTCTACAATAAAATTTCATTTGGACCTTATTCTTGAAAGATCAACACTGAATGCCATTCAACCCCATCTTTCTTGTTGTTTTTGCACAACCTCTTATTTTTAGAAAGCACATAGTTGAAAAACATGGATCACCACCGACAAACGTAGTATTTTTTAAGTATTGGAAATGACAAGATCTCAAGTAAATTCGGAACTAGTGGATGCAATTACCTTTTTTATAGTTTTCAATTATTAATCCTTTTCAACAACTTATAAAACATGATCAAAATTGATTAATTGGGAATAATATGGGATCACACTTTGATTCGGAAATTTAAAAAACCTTTATTCTCTTGTCTAATAATTAGGATCGAGAAAAACCTTAGTAAGAAAATGCTTGGAATGAAGCCCAAATAAGGGCTGAATTCGGATTAATTAAAATTTTTTTACTTAATCAGAAGTGTGTAATATTGCTTGGGATTATTTCACAGACTCCGTTCGAAATATATGAGACAACCAATGGTATGAACTTCCCAGTAAGTGCTTCAAACCACTTTTTAACCCCAACAGAAGGGCGAACCCCCCTAAAGAAACAATACAAGGGGCCTGGGTATGCACACAAGGCCCTGGTACCTAGATCTGTCGGACCCATGATGCCTCGGTGGCTTTTTTCCTTGTGCGTCAAACCTTTTGGTAAGTTTTTTGCCTTTCTTACAATTTCTAACCGTTTTTTAGGCTAAACCTCTGTGTTTTCACATAGTAGGTTTCTTTTTGATGATATGTTTTTGCTTTTCAGGATATTAAAAATCGCTGAACATGTTCCATAGACGACACAAGTCGCGTAAAAGGACTCGCTCCTGGTCGCCATCCTCCCGCCAAAACTCTGTATCGTCGCCTGACATACATCATGAAGGGTCTCCGCCGAAACAACGCAAGAACGAGAACGATTCC
>NC_090892.1:24990887-24995887 GCF_036669925.1 Montipora capricornis | reverse complement strand
TCTTCCTTCGGGTCGAACGCTAGGAACGACAACTTCACTTAATTTTTTATCTTTGTTCATCTTTTATTTTCTGCTGCTGATTTGCTTTCTTGTCATTTATAGTTTAAAAGTGTTCAATTTTCACCAGCGTTCAATTTTCACATTAGCGCTCTGATGAAGGGCTAACGCTCGAAAAGTCAGCTTTTCAATCTTTGTATAGTTAGTCATAGTCTCAAAGGTTTATTTTACGATCTCTAGGGCTGCAACGGATAGTGGCAATATCTTGACGGCTTCTTATCGATTTTGTTTTTAGTGTGGAGAATATGGCCACCTCAGCGTGAGCTGCAAGTCTAGGGATAGCACCCAGGCCTCCTCTAGCTTAACGGCTAAATGACTAGATGACGGCGATCATAAAGTTGAGTATGCTTTAGAGTTTTTCGACATGTACACAATCGCCTGCTTAAGGAAAGTGGGTGAGGGTAGCGGTGGCAGTGTTAAAGGTCGTTTGAAGTCTCATTACGAGTTTTGGGAGTCTGTGTTAGATGCCTCGCAATTTGCGACCAGCATGATCAGGGAGGGTTATAGGCTACCTTTTAGTGAGTATCCAACTCCTTGCTTTCTCAAGAATAATAGATCTGCTTTTAAGCACCCCGAGTTTGTTGTCGAAGCTATTGAAGAGCTTCTTTGCAATAATTGTATTATTGAGCACGAATTTCCTCCATATTGTGTCAATCCTCTAACCGTGGCGGAGGGCAAGAAGCTCCGTCTCGTTATCGACCTACGCCATGTAAACGCATTTGTTTCTAAAGTAAAATTTAAGTACGAAGATCTTAGATCTCTATCTCAAGTTCTGGAAGAGAATCATTGGTTTTTTACCTGGGATCTTAAGTCAGGTTATCATCATGTCGACATCTTTGCAGATCACCAAAAGTATTTAGGATTTTCGTGGATAATTAACGGTAAACCCAGATATTTCTGCTTTTCAGTTCTACCATTCGGTCTAAGCTCGGCTTGTCATTGTTTTACTAAGCTTATGAGACACTTAGTTAAGCGCTGGCGCTCTATGGGCCACCCGTCCTTTGCTTACTTAGACGACGGTTTTACTAGTCACCACTGTTATATTCAAACGGTTCGGTCAAGATTCCATCAACAATGAGACGAGCATGAACTTGAGAGTAGAGACTGTGAATCAGCCTGGTAAATTTTGGAGGACAACCAACTTTTCCCAAGATTTTAAACAGAAATTCTTTGTTTACTGTATCGAATGCCTTGGTAAAGTCGACAAAAACGATGTACAAGTTTTGACGTTGTTCTTTGGTTTTCTCCATTAGTTGTCTCAGGGTAAAGATTCCGTCAATGGTACTTCTGTTTTCGCGATAACCGGATTGGGACTGGGGATAAACCTTGTCAGCTATGCGTTTAAGTCTCTGTAAGAGGATGTCAGCAAAGACTTTTCCCACCACACTTAGGAGAGAGATCCCTCGATAGTTTCCGCATTGACTACGATCTCCCTTTTTGAAGAGAATGGTGATGTTCGGATCAGTGATTTCTGATGGTAAGTTTTCCGTCACCCAAAACATTGAAATAATTGCAAAAAGGAAGGCTTTAAGGGTATTCCCACCGTGCACAAGTACTTCTGGCAGAACACCATCAGGGCCGGGGCTTTTACCAAGTTTGGTATTTTTTAGTGCGGTGTCAAGTTCTTCTTCGGTTATAGGGAGGTCGAGCGTGTCATCAATCGGAAATTGCTCGATATCGTCAATGAGACTTGCGTCAACATCGGTCGGTTGGTTAAGTAGCTCACTGAAATGTTCTACCCATCGATCTTTGATGTCTGGAGATGACGTAAGAAGGACACCGGATTTTGATCGAACAGGGTGTGTTGTTTTGCTCCGTGGACCGTAAATCTTATTGACAGCTGCATAAAATTCTCGGTGGTTTTTGGACTGAGCGTAACGTTCAGCTTCATTTGCTCTTTCTTGAAACCATTGATTTTTCAGTAGCCTGATACGATCGCGCAGTTCATTTCGATTCAATCGTTTATCTTTCAGGAGTTGTTGAATCTCCTCATCTCGATCATCAAACCAGTCGTTCGATACCTTTTTCTTTTGGTCAAAGGTATGTTTAGCAGCTTCTTGTAAAGTCACTTTAAATTCTTCCCAATCATGTCTACAATCCGGTAGCCTTTCATCGAGAAACAATTTCAAGCGTTGTTTCTTTTCTGACGTTAACGTGATGTCGAACTTTTTAGGAGGTTTCAATCCTTTCTTTTTGTGTTGGATTCGGAAGTTGCAGTTCGACGTTAGCAGTTTGTGATCCGTAAAGCAATTATCCTCGGGGTCGATTTTGGTGACATTGATGTACTGTTTCGCATGAGCATTGGCAAGTACATGATCGATTTGGTGAAAATGCTTGGATCGAGGATGCTGCCAAGTGGTTTTTAGACTATTTTTCATTTGAAACATGGTTCCCATGACACACAATTGGTATCTAGAGCAAAATTCAAGTAACATAAGTCCATTTGGGCAGTGGCTAGGGCTAGGGTCTGGCATGGAAGTGGTGTGGTGTGAAACAAGGTTGCAAGTTAGCGCCCACATTGTATGGAATCTATGCTGCCGTACTTCTCCTACTCGCATACGGGAATGTTGGCCACCAATTCAGCTTAAAGATCAGGTTTCGGTACGATGGTGATCTCTTCGACTTGAAAAGACTGAAGGCCAAAACTAAAACCTTTATCGACTTCATCAGAGAAGCGCAGTATGCTGATGACATCGCAATCTTCAGTGACTCAGCACTTGGACTACAGACTTTGCTCACAGCCTACAACAGCATGGCAAAACGGATGGGTCTGTCTATAAACATCAAAAAGACCGAAACCATGTGCATTGGTCCTGAAGAACAGTTCTTTATCGATGGCATGCCAATCAAAAGTGTGAACCGTTTTAAGTATCTCGGGAGTATTGTTACCAGCGATTGTTCAGTGAATGCGGAGCTCATCACGCGTATACAAGCTGTATCATCTGCGTACGGTCAGCTCCGTGAACGTGTCTTTGACTCCCACGACCTTACGCTCTCGACAAAGCTGAAAGTCTATGTCCAATGTTTGACGCCACTCCTGACATACGGTTGTGAAACCTGGACACTGTATCGATACAACATCAACCAGCTCCGTACAGTTCAACAACGGCATTTGAGAAAGATTCTTCGTATCAAGTGGAGCGACTATGTGAGTAATGAAGAGGTGTTACGGCGAGCAGATGCTGAGGATATCGAGATCACGCTTATCAAAAGTCGCTTACGCTGGCTTGGTCATGTCTCAAGGATGGAAGACGATCGTCCCGTGAAGGCCCTTATGTACGGCGAGCTCCATAAAGGCACTCGTCCTGTTGGTCGACCGAAATTGCGTTACAAGGACACCTGTAAAAGTGTTCTTAAGTCTGGAAGAATCTTAGATCGATGGCAAGATTTGGTTGTCGACCGACCACTCTGGAGAAGAACCATTGGAAATGTTTGTGGAATTGTGAATGCAAATCGAATTGCAACTTACCAACGACAAAAGGAGCACCGAGCTCGAAAGAAAGCTATAAGTGGAAATTGATTAAATAGAATTTATTTTATCATGTATATTCTAGTGTTTTACCCGTATCGGGTTTAGGCGTATTATTATTATTATTATTATTATTATTATTATTATTATTATTATTACTAGTCAGCCGGACTTCATCTCCGCCATGGTTGCAAGTACCATCCAAAGAAAGGAGCTCAGGTTGTCTGGCCTCGTGACTAACGAAGAAAAATCTAATTGGGAGCCTAGGCAAGTCGGAGAGTGGCTCGGCCTTGTAATCGATACCATCGCTATGCAATATAGAGTACCAGATAAGAAGTTAGCCAAGCTGAAATCCCTTCTCGATGCCGCTGTCAGTGACAAATACATAACCATCCGGCAACTGGCAAGGATTGCAGGTTCAGTCATCTCCATCAGTTTAGCCGTGGGACCCATTGCTCGACTATGCACGAGACAGATGTACTATGCCATCGAATCAAGGATCGGAGGCTGGGACCAACGCCTAACGCTGTCACCGGCACTCTTAGAGGAGCTGAGGTTTTGGTTGTTCAATATTGACAGCTTCAACGGTTTCGCTATCAGACCTCCATGCTCAACCTCGCCCACAGTCATTTACACCGATGCCAGCGACTTCGCATTCGGCGGATATTCGACCAGTTTGTCTGAGCCTGCCGTACGTGGCATGTGGCTACGCGAAGACGCTTCAAAGAGTTCTACGTTCCGCGAGGTGAAAGCAGTCCTTTACGTTTTAATGTCTTACGAAGAAAAGCTTAAGTCATCTAGAGTAGTTATCAAGACCGACAGCCAATGCGCAGCCCGCGTCATTACAGTTGGAAGTACAAAGCCCCATCTACAAAGCTTAGCTATGGACGTTTTCCAGCTATGTTTCGGACAGGGTATCACTCTCGAGGCTCAGTGGATTCCCCGTTCGCTCAACGATAGAGCAGACGTGCTAAGCCGCTTTATCGATCCTGATGGTTGGTCTGTTCATCCATCTGTCTTGCACATGCTAGATGCTCGGTTTGGTCCACACACAGTGGATCGCTTCTCTTCCCACTACAATTTCCAGCTACCTCTCTTCAACACCAAATATGCATCACCTGGTAGCTGTGGCGTTGACGCGCTTACGCTAGATTGGTCCGGTCATAATAACTGGTTATGCCCTCCAGCAAACTTAATAGTGAAGAGCGTCCGCCATCTCGAATCCTGTCGTGGCACTGAGACACTGATCATTCCTTAATGGCCATCAGCTTTTTTCTGGCCTTTTCTGCACGCCGATTCCAGTTCCTTCAAGCCCTTCGTGAAAGAGGTTGTGCCGCTACCAAGGATAAAACATCTCTTGTTGGATGGCCCAGGGCAAGCGATCCTGTACAAGAGGAGGCAGTCTGTTTTTGTTGGCTGCCCAGCGTTTAGAATTTTAGCATTACGGCTCGAGTTTATCTGAATCGTTTGTTGT
>NC_090892.1:24960887-24980887 GCF_036669925.1 Montipora capricornis | reverse complement strand
CAAATGCTGGGAATCAAGCCGTAAGAAAGGCTAAATTGGGATTAATTCCATCTTTCTTGCTTAATTAGAGGTGTATAATGTTGCTTGGGATACTTTAAAAGGTACTATTGAGATAACGAATGGTGCTGCGTAAACTATGCTTTGCGTAAGATTACATGTACAATGCTTCTTCTTCTTTTTTTCTAGGGCGATTAATACCAATAACATAAGTCGACTCCCAGAAAAGGTTTTCGCAGGCCTTACAAGTCTACAAGTGCTGTAAGTATAATGCCCCAAATAAACGTTTTAAAATATCACCCAGCCTTGTGCCTGGTCGCTTCACAGAGATTTCTTTGACTTTGTTAATAAGTGGCTTTTATAGTTGTTTTAAATAAAATCTTAGTAGTAATTAATAACCCCTTTAGTTCTACAATAAAGTTTAATTTAAACCTTATTCTTGAAAGATCAACACTGAAATGCCATTCGTCCCCATCTTTATTGTTGTTTTTGCACAACCACTTATTTTTAGAAAGCACATAGTTGAAAATAATGGATCACCACCGACAAACTTATTATTTTTTAAGTATTGGAAATGACAAGATCTCGAGTAAATTCGGAACTGGTGGATGCAAGTAACCTTTACATAGTTTTCAAACACTCCTCCTTTTTAACAACTTATAAAACATCATCAAAATTGATTAATTGGGAATAATATGGGAGAACACTTTATTTTGGACATAAGTATTCTTTACTCTCTTGTCCAATAATTAGGATTGAGAAAATCCTTGATAGGCAAATGCTGGGAATCAAGCCGTAATAAAGGCTAAATTGGGATTAATTCCATCTTTCTTGCTTAATTAGAGGTGTATAATGTTGCTTGGGATAGTTTAAAAGGTACTATTGAGATAACGAATGGTGCTGCGTAAACTATGCTTTGTGTAAGATTACATGTACAATGCTTCTTTTTTTTTTTCTAGGTCGATTCATACCAATAACATAAGTCGACTTCCAGAAAAGATTTTTGCAGGCCTTACAAGTCTACAACAGCTGTAAGTATAATGCCCAAATAAACGTTTTAAAATATCAGCCAGCTTTGTGCCTGGTCGCTTTACAGAGCTTTCTTTGACTTTGTTAATAAGTGGCTTTTATAGTTGTTTTAAATAAAATCTTAATAGTAATTAATAAACCCTTCAGTTCTACAATAAAATTTCATTTGGACCTCATTGTTGAAAGATCAACACTGAATACCATTCAGCCCTATCATTCTTGTTCTTTTTGCACAACCTCTTATTTTTAGAAAGCACATAGTTGAAAATAATGGATCACCGCCGACAAACGTAGTATTTTTTAAGTATTGGAAATGACAAGATCTCAAGTAAATTTTCTTAGGGCTCACAAGTCTACAAATTCTGTAAGTATAATCCCCCAAATAAACCTTTTAAAATATTACTTAGCTTTGTGCCTGTTCGTTTTTCAGAGATTTTTTTGACTTTGTTAATAAGTGGCTTTTACAGTTGTTTTTTATAAAATCTTAATAGTAATTAATAACCCCTTCAGTTCTACAATAAAATTTGATTTGGACTTTATTCTTCAAAGATCAACACAATGTCATTCAACCCCATCTTTCTTGTTGTTCTTGCACGACCTCTTATTTTTAATTACAGGCCGCTTTTTTGTAGAGCAGAAGCACATAGTTCAAAATGATGGATCACCACCGACAAACTTAGTATTTTTTAAGCATTGGAAATGACAAGATCTCGAGTAAATTCGGAACTGGTGAATGCAAGTAACCTTTTCATAGTTTTCAAACACTCCGCCTCCTTTTTAACAACTTATAAAACATCATCAAAATTGATTAATTGGGAATAATATGGGAGAACATTTTAATTTGGACATAAGTATTCTTTACTCTCTTGTCCAATAATAAGGATTGAGAAAATCCTTGATAGGCAAATGCTGGGAATCAAGCCGTAACAAAGGCTAAATTGGGAATAATTCCATATTTCTTGTGTAATTAGAGGTGTATAATGTTCCCTAGGATACTTTAAAAGGTACTGTTGAGATAACGAATGGTGGTGCGTATAAACTATGCTTTGCGTAAGATTACATGTAAAATGCTTCTTCTTCTTTTTTTTCTAGGGCGATTAATACCAATAACATACGTCGACTCCCAGAAAAGGTTTTCGCAGGTCTTACAAGTCTACAACTGCTGTAAGTGTAATACCCAAATAAACGTTTTAAAATATCACTCAGCTTTGTGCCATTTCGCTTCACAGAGATATCTTTGACTTTGCTAATAAGTGGTTTTTATATTTGTTTTAAATAAAATCTTAATAGTAATTAATAACCCCATCATTTCTACAATAAAATTTCATTTGGACCTTATTCTTGAAAGATCAACACTGAATGCCATTCGTCCCCATCTTTCTTGTTGTTTTTGCACAACCACTTATTTTTAGAAAGCACATAGTTCAAAATAATGGATCACCACCGACAAACTTATTATTTTTTAAGTATTGGAAATGACATGATCTCGAGTAAGTTCGGAACTGGTGGATGCAAGTAACCTTTACATAGTTTTCAAACACTCCTCCTTTTTAACAACTTATAAAACATCATCAAAATTGATTAATTGGGAACAATATGGGAGAACACTTTATTTTGGAAATAAGTATTCTTTAATCTCTTGTCCAATAAATAGGATTGAGAAAATCCTTGATAGGCAAATGCTGGGAATCAAGCAGTAAGAAAGCTAAATTGGGATTAATTCCATCTTTCTTGCTTAATTAGAGGTGTATAATGTTGCTTGGGATACTTTAAAAGGTACTATTGAGATAACGAATGGTGCTGCGTAAACTATGCTTTGCGTAAGATTACATGTACAATGCTTCTTCTTCTTTTTTTCTAGGTCGATTAATACCAATAACATAAGTCGACTCCCAGAAAAGGTTTTCGCAGGCCTTACAAGTCTACAACGGCTGTAAGTATAATGCCCCAAATAAACGTTTTAAAATATCACCCAGCTTTGTGCCTGGTCGCTTCACAGAGATTTCTTTGACTTTGTTAATAAGTGGCTTTTATAGTCGTTTTAAAGAAAATCTCAATAAGATCTACAATAAAATTTCATTTGGACCTTATTCTTGAAAGATCAACACTGAATGCCATTCAACCCCATCTTTCTTGTTGTTTTTGCACAACCACTTATTTTTAGAAAGCACATAGTTCAAAATAATGGATCACCACCGACAAACTTATTATGTTTTTAAGTATTGGAAATTACAAGATCTCGAGTAAATTCGGAAACTGGTGGATGCAAGTAACCTTTACATAGTTTTAAACACTCCTCCTTTTTAACAACTTATAAAACATCATCAAAATTGATTAATTGGGAATGATATGGGAGAACACTTTATTTTGGAAATAAATATTCTTTACTCTCTTGTCCAATAACTAGGATTGAGAAAATCCTTGATAGGCAAATGCTGGGAATCAAGCCGTAAGAATGGCTAAATTGGGATTAATTCCATAATTCTTGCTTATTTAGAGGTGTATAATATTGCTTGGGATACTTTAAAAGGTACTATTGAGATATCTAATGGTGATACGGAAAATATGCGTTAAGTAATATTACATTTACAATGCTTATTCTTATTCTTTTCCAGGTCGATTGGTAGCAATAACATAAGTCGACTCCCAGAA
Source organism: Montipora capricornis (assembly GCF_036669925.1). Taxonomy (NCBI): domain Eukaryota; kingdom Metazoa; phylum Cnidaria; class Anthozoa; order Scleractinia; family Acroporidae; genus Montipora; species Montipora capricornis. The sequence goes on along the minus strand of NC_090892.1, from coordinate 24,977,209 downwards.
AAGGTTTTGGCAGGCCTTAGAAATCTACAACAGCTGTAAGTATAATGCCCCAAATAACCTTTTAAAATATCACACAGCTTTGTGCCTGGTCTTTTTACAGAGATTTTTTTGACTTTGTTAATAAGTGGCTTTTATAGTTGTTTTAAATAAAATCTTAATAGTAATTAATAACCCCGTCAGTTCTACAATAAAATTTCATTTGGACCTTATTCTTGAAAGATCAACACTGAATGCCATTCGTCCCCATCTTTCTTGTTGTTTTTGCACAACCACTTATTTTAGAAAGCACATAGTTGAAGGTAATGGATCACCACCGACAAACGTAGTATTTTTTAAGTATTGCAAATGACAAGATCTCATGAAAATTCGGTACAAGTAGATGCAAGTAACTTTTTCATAGTTTTCAATTACGAATCCTTTTCAACAACTTATAAAACATCATCAAAATTGATTAATTGGGAATAATACGCGAGAACACTTTATTTTGGAAATAAGTATTCTTTACTTTCTTGTCCAATAATTAGGATTGAGAAAATCTTTGATAGGCAAATGCTAGGAATCAAGTCGTAAGAAAGGCTAAGTTGGGATTAATTCCATCTTCCTTGCTTAATTAGAGGTGTATAATGTTGCTTGGGATACTTTAAAAGGTACTATTGAGATAACGAATGCTGCTGCGTAAACTACGCTTTGCGCAAGGTTACATGTACAATGCCTCTTCTTCTTTTTTTATTAGGGCGATTAATACCAATAACATAGGTCAACTCCCAGAAAAGGTTTTCGCAGGCCTTACAAGTCTACAACTGCTGTAAGTATAATGCCCAAATAAACGTTTTAAAATATCACCCAGATTTGTGCCTGGTCGCTTCACAGAGACTTCTTTGACTTTGTTAATAACTGGCTTTTATAGTTGTTTTAAATAAAATCTTAATAGTAATGAATAACCCCTTCAGTTCTACAATAAAATTTAATTTGGACCTTATTCTTGAAAGATCAACACTGAATTCCTTTGAACCCCATCTTTCTTGTAGTTTGTGCACAACCTCTTTTTTTTAGAAAGCACATAGTTGAAAATCATGGATGACCACCGACAAAGGTAGTATTTTTTAAGTATTGGAAATGACAAGATCTTAAGTGAATTCGGAACTAGTGGATGCAATTACCTTTTTTATAGTTTTCAATTATTAATCCTTTTCAACAACTTATAAAACATGATCAAAATTGATTAATTGGGAATAATATGGGAGAACACTTTATTTTGGAAATATTTTTTTTTTACTCTCTTGTTCAATAATTAGGATTGAGAAAATCCTTGATAGGCAAATGCTGGGAATCAAGACATAAGAAAGGCTAAGTTGGGATTAATTCCATCGTTCTTGCTTAATTAGAGGTGTATAATGTTGCTTGGGATACTTTAAAAGGTACTATTGAGATAACGAATGGTGCTTTGTTAATAGGTGGCTTTTACAGTTGTTTTAAATAGAGTCTTAATAGTAATTAATAACGCCCTCATTTCTACAATAAAATTTCATTTGGACTTTATTCTTCAAAGATCAACACAATGTCATTCAACCCCAACTTTGTTGTTGTTTTTGCACGACCTCTTATTTTTATTTACAGACCGCTTCTTTGTAGAGCGCAAGCACGTAGTTCAAAATGATGGATCACCACCGACAAACTTATTATTTTTTAAATATTGGAAATTACAAGATCTCTAGTAACTTCGGAAACTGGTGGATGCAAGTAAACTTTACATAGTTTTCAAACACTCCTCCTTTTTAACAACTTATAAAACATCATCAAAATTGATTAATTGGGAATAATATGGGAAAACACTTTATTTTGGAAATAAGTATTCTTTAATCTCTTGTCCAATAAATAAGATTGAGAAAATCCTTGATAGGCAAATGCTAGGAATCAAGCCATAAGAATGGGTAAATTGGGATTAATTCCATCTTTCTTGCTTAATTAGAGGTGTATAATGTTGCTTGGGATACTTTAAAAGGTACTATTGAGATAACGAATGGTGCTGCGTAAACTATGCTTTGCGTAAGATTACATGTACAATGCTTATTCTTCTTTTTTTCTAGGTCGATTGGTAGAAATAACATAAGTCGACTCCCAGAAAAGGTTTTTGCAGACCTTAGAAATCTACAAGGGCTGTAAGTTTAATGCCCCAAATAAACGTTTTAAAATATCACCCAGCCTTGTGCCTGGTCGCTTCACAGAGATTTCTTTGACTTTGTTAATAAGTGGCTTTTATAGTTGTTTTAAATAAAATCTTAATAGTAATTAATAACCCCTTCAGTTCTACAATAAAATTTCATTTGGACCTTATTCTTGAAAGATCAACACTGAATGCCATTCGTCCCCATCTTTCTTGTTGTTTTTGCACAACCACTTATTTTTAGAAAGCACATAGTTGAAAGTAATGGATCACCACCGACAAACGTAGTATTTTTTAAGTATTGCAAATGACAAGATCTTATGTAAATTCGGTACAAGTAGATGCAAGTAACTTTTTCATAGTTTTCAATTACTAATCCTTTTCAACAACTTATAAAACATCATCAAAATTGATTAATTGGGAATAATACGGGAGAACACTTTATTTTGGAAATAAGTATTCTTTACTTTCTTGTCCAATAATTAGGATTGAGAAAATCCTTGATAGGCAAATGCTGGGAATCAAGCCATAAGAAAGGCTTAATTGGGATTAATTCTATCTTTCTTGCTTAATTAGAGGTGTATAATGTTGCTTGGGATACTTTAAAAGGTACTATTAAGATAACGAATGGTGCTGCGTAAACTATGCTTTGCGTAAGATTACATGTACAATGCTTTTTCTTTTTTTTTTTGTAGGTGGGTTAAGAACAATAACATAAGTCGACTCCCAGAAAAGGTTTTCGCAGGCCTTACAAGTCTACAAGGGCTGTAAGTGTAATGCCCCAAATAAACGTTTTAAAATATCACCCAGCTTTGTGCCTGGTCGCTTCACAGAGATTTGTTTGACTTTGTTAATAAGTGGCTTTTATAGTTGTTTGAAATAAAATCTTATAGTAATTAATAACCCCTTCAGTTCTACAATAAAATTTCATTTGGACTTTATTCTTGAAAGATCAACACTGAATGCCATTCATCCCCATCTTTCTTGTTGTTTTTGCACAACCACTTATTTTTAGAAAGCACATAGTTGAAAGTAATGGATCACCACCGACAAACGTAGTATTTTTTAAGTATTGCAAATGACAAGATCTTAAGTAAATTCGGAACTAGTAGATGCAAGTAACCTTTTTATAGTTTTCAATTACTAATCCTTTTCAACAACTTATAAAACATCATCAAATGTGATTAACTGGGAACAATATGGGACAACACTTTATTTTAGAAATAAGTATTTTTCTTTCGCTTGTCTAATAATTATGATTGAGAAAAACCCTGATAGGCAAATGGTGGGAATCAAGCCGTAATAAAGGCTGAATTGGGATTAATTGGATCTTTCTTGCCTAATTAGAGGTGTGTAATGTTGCTTAGCATAGTTTAAAAGGTTCTATTGAGATAACGAATGATGCTTTGTTAATAGGTGGCTTTTACAGTTGTTTTAAATAGAGTCTTAATAGTAATTAACAACCCCCTCAGTTCTAGAATAAAATTTCATTTGGACTTTATTCTTCAAAGATCAACACGATTTCATTCAACCCCATCTTTCTTGTTGTTTTTGCACGACCTCTTATTTTTAATTACAGGCCGCTTTTTCTAGAGCAGAAGCACATAGTTCAAAATGATGCATCACCACCAACAAACTTATTATTTTTTAAATATTGGAAATATCAAGATCTCGAGTAAATTCGGAACTGGTGGATGCAAGTAACCTTTACATAGTTTTCAAACACTCCTCCTTTTTAACAACTTATAAAACATCATCAAAATTGATTAATTGGGAATAATATGGGAAAACACTTTATTTTGGAAATAAGTATTCTTAACTCTCTTGTCCAATAATTAGGATTGAGAAAATCCTTGATAGGCAAATGCTGGGATTCAAGCCATAAGAATGGGTAAATTGGGATTAATTCCATAATTCTTGCTTAACTAGAGGTGTATAATATTGCTTGGGATACTTTAAAAGGTACTATTGCGATAACGAATGGTGCTGCGTAAACTATGCTTTGCGTAAGATTACAGGTACAATGCTTATTCTTTTTTTTTCTAGGTCGATTGATACCAATAACGTAAGTCGACTCCCAGAAAAGGTTTTTGCAGGCCTTAGAAATCTACAACAGCTGTAAGTTTAATGCCCCAAATAAACGTTTTAAAATATCACCCAGCTTTGTGCCTGGTCGCTTCACAGAGATTTCTTTAACTTTGTTAATAAGTGGCTTTTATAGTTGTTTGAAATAAAATCTTATAGTAATTAATAACCCCTTCAGTTCTACAATGAAATTTCATTTGGACCTTATTCTTGACAGATCAATACTGGATGCCATTCATCCCCATCTTTCTTGTTGTTTTTGCACTACCACATATTTTTAAAAAGCACATAGTTGAAAGTAATGGATCACCACCGACAAACGTAGTATTTTTTAAGTATTGGAAATGACAACATCTCAAGGAAATTTTCTTAGAGCTCTCAACTCTACAATGTCTGGAAGTATAATGCCCAAATAAACCTTTTAAAATACTACTTAGCTTTGTGTCTGTTCGGTTTTCAGAGATTTTTTTACTTTGTTAATAACTGGCTTTTACAGTTGTTTTAAATACAATCTTAATAGTAACTAATAACCCCCTCATTTCTACAATAAAATTTCATTTGGACCTCATTCTTAATAGATCAACACTGAATGCCATTCAACCCCATCTTTCTTGTTGTTTTTGCAAAGCCTCTTTCTTTTAATTACAGGCCGCTCTTTTGTAGAGCGGAAGCATATAGTTCAAAATGATGCATCGCCACCGACAAACTCATTATTTTTTAAGTATTGGAAATAAGAAGATCTCGAGTAAAATCGGAACTGGTGGATGCAAGTAACCATTACATAGTTTTTAAACACTGCTCCTTTTTAACAACTTATAAAACATCATCAAAATTGATTAATTGGGAATAATATGGGAGAACACCTTATTTTGGACATAAGTATTCTTTACTCTCTTGTTCAAAAATTAGGATTGAGAAAATCCTTGATAGGCAAATTCTGGGAATCAAGCCGTAACAAAGTCTAAATTGGGATTAATTCCATATTTCTTGCTTAATTAGAGGTGTATAATGTTGCTTGGGATACTTTAAAAGGTACTATTCAGATAACGACTGGTGCTACGTAAACTATGCTTTAAGTGAGATTACATGTACAATGCTTATTCTTCTTTTTTTCTAGGTTGATTCATACCAATAACATAAGTCGACTCCCAGAAAAGGTTTTCGCAGGCCTTACAAATCTACAAGAGCTGTAAGTAAAATGCCCCAAATAACCTTTTAAAATATCACCCAGCTTTGTCCCTGGTCGCTTCACAGAGATTTCTTTGACTTTGTTAATAAGTGGCTTTTATAGCCGTTTTAAAGAAAATCTCAATAGTAGTTAATACACCCTTCAGATCTACAATAAAATTTCATTTGGACCTTATTTTTCAAACATCAACACTGAATGCCATTCAACCCCATCTTTCTTGTTGTTTTTGCACAACCTCTTATTTTTAGAAAGCACATAGTTGAAAATAATTGATCACCACCGACAAACTTAGTATTTTTTAAGTATTGGAAATGACAAGATCTCAAGTAAATTCGGAACTAGTGAATGCAAGTAACTTTTTCATAGTTTTCAATTACTAATTCTTTTCAATAACTTATAGAACATCATCAAAATTGATTAATTGGGAATAATATGGGAGAACACTTTATTTTGGAAATAAGTTTTCTTTACACTCTTGTCCAATAATTAGGATTGAGAAAATCCTTGATAGGCAAATGCTGGGAATCAAGCCATAAGGAAGGCTAACTTAGAATTAATTCCGTAATTCGTGCTTAATTAGAGGTGTGTAATGTTGCTTAGCATAGTTTAAAAGGTTCTATTGAGATAACGAATGGTGCTGCGTAAACTATGCTTTGCGTAATATTACATGTACAATGCTTGTTCTTCTTTTTTTCTAGGTCGATTCATACCAATAACATAAATCGACTTCCAGAAAAGGTTTTTGCAGGCCTTACAAGTCTACAACGGCTGTAAGTATAATGCCCAAATAAACGTTTTAAAATATCACCCAGCCTTGTGCCTGGTCGCTTCACAGAGATTTCTTTGACTTTGTGAATAAATGGCTTTTGTAGTTGTTTTAAATAAAGTCTCAATAGTAATTAATAACCCCTTCAGTTCTTCAATAAATTTTCATTTGAACCTAATTCTTGAAAGATCAACACTGAATGCCATTCATTCCCATCTTTCTTGTTGTTTTTGCGCAACAACTTAATTTTAGAAAGCACATAGTTGAAAATAATGGATGACCACCAACAAACGTAGTATTTTTTAAGTATTGGAAATGACAAGATCTCAAGTAAATTTTCTTAGGGGCTCTCAACTCTACAAAGTCTGTAAGTTTAATGCCCCTAGTAAACCTGTTAAAATATTACTTAGCTTTGTGCATGTTCGTTTTTCAGAGATTTGTTTGACTTTGTGAATAAGTGGCTTTTACAGTTATTTTAAATAGAATCTTAATAGTAATTAATAACGCCCTCGTTTCTACAATAAAATTTCATTTGGACTTTATTCTTCAAAGATTAACAAAACGTCATTCAACCCCATCTTTCTTGTTGTTTTTGCACGACCTCTTATTTTTAATTACAGGCCGCTTTTTTGTAGAGCAGAAGCACATGTTCAAAATGATGGATCACCACCGACAAACTTATTATTTTTTAAGTATTGGAAATTATACGATCTCGAGTAAATTCGGAACTAGCGGATGCAAGTAACGTTTCCATAGTTTTCAAACACTCCTCCGTTTCAAAAACTTATAAAACATCATCAAAATTGATTAATTGGGAATAATATGGGAGAACACTTTATTTTGGAAATAAGTATTCTTTACTCTCTTGTCCAATAATTAGGATTGAGAAAATCCTTGATAGGCAAATGCTGGGAATCAAGCCATAAGAAAGGCTAAGTTGGGATTAATTCCGTCTTTCTTGCTTAATTAGAGGTGTATAATGTTGCTTGGGATACTTTAAAAGGTACTATTGCGATTACGATTGGTGCTGCGTAAGCTTTGCTTTGCGTAAGGTTACATGTACAATGCTTTTTCTTCTTTTTTTCTAGGTCGATTAATTCCAATAACATAAGTCGACTCCCAGGAAAGGTTTTCGCAGGCCTTAGAAGTCGACAATGGCTGTAAGTATAATGCCTTAAACAAACGTTTTAAAATATCACCTAGCTTTGTGCCTGGTCGCTTCACAGAGGTTTCTTTAACTTTGTTAAGAAGTGGCTTTTATAGTTGTTTTAAATAAAATCTTAATAGTAATTAATAACCCCTTTAGTTCTACAAAAAATTGAATTTGGACCTTATTTTTAATAGATCAACACTGAATGCCACTCAACCCCATCTTCCTTGTTGTTTTTGCACAACCACTTATTTTTAAAAAGCACATAGTTGAAAGTAATGGATCACCACCGACAAACGTAGTATTTTTTAAGTATTGGAAATGACAAGATCTCAAGGAAATTTTCTTAGAGCTCTCAACTCTACAATGTCTGGAAGTATAATGCCCAAATAAACGTTCTAAAATATCACTTAGCTTTGTGCCTGTTCGTTTTTCAGATTTTTTTTTGGCTTTGTTAATAAGTGGCTTTTACAGTTGTTTTAAATAGAATCTTAATAGTAATTAATAACCCCCTCAGTTCTACAATAAAATTTCATTTGGACTTTATTCTTCAAAGATGAACACATTGTCATTCAACCCCATCTTTGTTGTTGTGAATGCACGACCTGACCACCGACAAACTTATTATTTTTTAAGTCTTGGAAATGACATGATCTCGAGTAAATTCGGAACTGGTGGATGCAAGTAACCTTTACATAGTTTTCAAACACTCCTCCTTTTTGACAACTTATAAAACATCATCAAAATTGATTAATTGGGAATAATATGGGAGAACACTTTATTTTGGAAATAAGTATTTTTCTTTCGCTTGTCCAATAATTAGGATTGAGAAAATCTTCGATAGGCAAATGCCGGGAATCAAGCCGTAAGACAGGCTAAATTGGGATTAATTCCAAAATTCTTGCTTAATTAGAGGTGTATAATGTTAGTTGGGATACTTTAAAAGGTACTATTAAGATAACGAATGGTGCTGCGTAAACTATGCTTTCCGCAAGATTACATGTACAATGCTTATTCTTCTTTTTTTCTAGGTCGATTAATACCAATAACATAAGTCGACTCCCAGAAAAGGTTTTCAAAGGCCTTACAAATCTACAACAGCTGTAAGTTTAATGCCCCAAATAAACGTTTTAAAATATCACCCAGCTTTGTGCCTAGTCGCTTCACAGAGATTTCTTTATCTTTGTTAATAAGTGGCTTTTATAGTTGTTTGAAATAAAATCTTATAGTAATTAATAACCCCTTCAGATCTACAATAAAATTTCATTTGGACCTTATTCTTGAAAGATCAACACTGAATGCCATTCATTCCCATCTTTATTGTTGTTTTTGCACAACCACTTATTTTTAGAAAGCACATAGTTGAAAATAATGGATCACCACCGACAAACGTAGTATTTTTTAAGTACTGGAAATGACAAGATTGCAAATAAATTCGGAACTAGTGGATGCAAGTAACTGTTTCATAGTTTTCAAACACTCCTTGTTTTCAACAACTTATAAAACATCATCAAAATTGATTAATTGGGGATAATATGTGAGAACACTTTATTTTGGAAATAAGTATTTTTTACTCTCTTGTCCAATAATAAGAATTAAGAAAATCCTTGATAGGCAAATGCTGGGAATCAAGCCATAAGAAAGGCTTAATTTGGATTCATTCTATCTTTCTTGCTTAATTAGAGGTGTATAATGTTGCTTGGGATACTTTAAAAGGTACTATTGAGATAACGAATGGTGCTGCGTAAACTATGCTTTGCGTAAGATTACATGTACAATGCTTCTTCTTCTTTTTTTCTAGGTCGATTAATTCCAATAACATAAGTCGACTCCCAGAAAAGGTTTTCGCAGGCCTTACAAGTCTACAACGGCTGTAAGTTTACTGCCCTAAATAAACGTTTTAAATAATCACCCAGCCTTGTACCTGGTCGCTTCACAGAGATTTGTTTGACTTTGTTATTAAGTGGCTTTTATAGTTGTTTGAAATAAAATCTTATAGTGATTAATAACCCCTTCAGTTCTACAATAAAATTTCATTTGGACCTTATTCTTGAAAGATAAACACTGAATGCCATTCATCCCCATCTTTCTTGTTGTTGTTGCACAACCACTTATTTTTAAAAAGCACATAGTTGAAAGTAATGGATCACCAACCACAAACGTAGTATTTTTTAAGTATTGGAAATGACAAGATCTCAAGAAAATTTTCTTAGAGCTCTCAACTCTACAATGTCTGGAAGTATAAAGCCCAAATAAACCTTTTAAAATATTACTTAGCTTTGTGCCTGTTCGTTTTTCAGAGCTTTTTTTGGCTTTGTTAATAAGTGGCTTTTAACGTTGCTGTAAATAAAATCTTAATAGTAATTAACAACCCCCTCAGTTCTAGAATAAAATTTCATTTGGACTTTATTCTTCAAAGATCAACACGATTTCATTCAACCCCATCTTTCTTGTTGTTTTTGCACGACCTCTTATTTTTAATTACAGGCCGCTTTTTTGTAGAGCAGAAGCACATAGTTCAAAATGATGGATCACCACCGACAAACTTATTATTTTTTAAGTATTGGAAATGACAAGATCTCGAGTAAATTCGGAACTGGTGGATGCAAGTAACCTTTACATAGTTTTCAAACACTCCTCCTTTTTAACAACTTATAAAACATCATCAAAATTGATTAATTGGGAATAATATGGGAGAACACTTTATTTTGGACATAAGTATTCTTTACTCTCTTGTCCAATAATTAGGATTGAGAAAATCCTTGATAGGCAAATGCTGGGAATCAAGCCGTAAGAAAGGCTAAATTGGGATTAATTCCATCTTTCTTGCTTAATTAGAGGTGTATAATGTTGCTTGGGATACTTTAAAAGGTACTATTAAGATAACGAATGGTGCTGCGTAAACTATGCTTTGCGTAAGATTACATGTACAATGCTTATTCTTCTTTTTTTCTAGGTCGATTCATACCAATAACATAAGTCGACTCCCAGAAAAGGTTTTCGCAGGCCTTAGAAGTCTACAATGGCTGTAAGTATAATGCCCCAAATAACCTTTTAAAATATCACACAGCTTTGTGCCTGGTCTTTTTACAGAGATTTTTTTGACTTTGTTAATAAGTGGCTTTTATAGTTGTTTGAAATAAAATCTTACAGTAATTAATAACCCCTTCAGTTCTACAATAAAATTTCATTTGGACCTTATTCTTGACAGATCAACACTGAATGCCATTCATCCCCATCTTTCTTGTTGTTTTTGCGCAACCACTTATTTTTAAAAAGCACATAGTTAAAAGTAATGGATCACCATCTAAAAACGTAGTAGTTTTTAAGTATTGGAAATGACAAGATCTCAAGGAAATTTTCTTAGGACTCTCAACTCTACAATGTCTGGAAGTATAATGCCCAAATAAACCTTTTAAAATACTACTTAGCTTTGTGCCTGTTCGTTTTTCAGAGATTTGTTTGACTTTGGTAATAAGTGGCTTTTACAGTTGTTTTAAATAGAATCTTAATAGTAATTAATAACCCCTTTAGTTCTACAATAAAATGTTAGTTGGACTTTATTCTTGAAACATCAACACAATGTCATTCAACCCCATTTTGGTTGTTGTTTTTGCGCGACCTCTTATTTTTAATTACAGGCCGCTTTTTTGTAGTTCAAAATGATGGATCACCACTAAAAAACTTATTATTTTTTAAGTATTGGAAATAACAGGATCTCGAGTAAATTCGGAACTGGTGGATGCAAGTAACCTTTACATTGTTTTCAAACACTGCTCCTTTTTAACAACTTATAAAACATCATCTAAATTGATTAATTGGGAATAATATGGGAGAACACTTTATTTTGGACATAAGTATTCTTTACTCTCTTTTCCAATAATTAGGATTGAGAAAATCATTGATAAGCAAATGCTGGGAATCAAGCAGTAAGAAAGGTTAAATTGGGAATAATTCCATATTTCTTGTGTAATTAGAGGTGTATAATGTTGCTTGGGATACTTTAAAAGGTACTATTGAGATAACTAATGGTGCTGCGTAAACTATGCTTTGCGTAAGATTACATGTACAATGTTTATTCTTCTTTTTTTTCTAGGTCGATTTATACCAATAACATAAGTCGACTCCCAGAAAAGGTTTTCGCAGGCCTTACAACTCTACAACGGCTGTAAGTATAACGTCTCAAATAAACCTTTTAAAATATCACTCAGCTTTGTGCCTGGCCGCTTCACAGAGATTTCTTTGACTTTGCTAATAAATGGCTTTTATAGTTGTTTTAAATAAAATCTTAATAGTAATTAATAACCCCTTCAGTTCTACAATAAAATTTCATTTGGACCTTATTCTTGAAAGATCAACACTGAATGCCAATCAACCCCATATTTCATGTTTTTTTTTCACAAACACTTAATTTTAGAAAGCACATAGTTGAAAATAATTGATCACCACCGACAAACTTAGTATTTTTTAAGTATTGGAAATGACAAGATCTCAAGTAAATTCGGAACTAGTGAATGCAAGTAACTTTTTCATAGTTTTCAATTACTAATTCTTTTCAATAACTTATAGAACATCATCAAAATTGATTAATTGGGAATAATATGGGAGAACACTTTGATTTGGACATAAGTAGTCTTTACGCTCTTGTCGAATAATTAGGATTGAGAAAATCCTTGATAGGCAAATGCTGGGAATCAAGCCGTAAGAAAGGCTAAATTGGGATAAATTCCATAATTCTTGCTTAATTAGAGGTGTATAATGTTGCTTGGGATACTTTAAAAGGTACTATTAATATAACGAATGGTGCTGCGTAAACTATGCTATGCGTAAGATTAAATGTACAATGCTTTTTCTTTTTTTTTCTATGTGGATTAATACCAATAACATAAGTCGACTCCCAGAAAAGGTTTTCGCAGGCCTTGCAAATCTACAACAGCTGTAAGTTTTCTGCCCGAAATAAACGTTTTAAAATATCACCCAGGTTTGTGCCTGGTCGATTCGGAGAGATTTATTTGTCTTTGTTAATAAGTGGCTTTTATATTTGTTTTTAAAAAAAAATTTATAGTAATTAATAACCCCTTCAGTTCTACAATAAAATTTCATTTGGACCTTTTACTTCAAAGATGAACACTGAATGCCATTCATCCCCATCTTTCTTGTTGTTTTTGCATAGCCTCTTACTTTTAATTACAGGCCACTTTTTCGTAGAGCAGAACCACAAAGTTTAAAATGATAAATCACCACCGACAACCTTACTAATTTATAAGTATTGGAAATGACATGATCTTGAACAAAATTCGGAACTAGTGGATGCAGGTAACTTTTTCATAGTTTTTAAACACTCCTCCTATTTAACAACTTATAAAACATCATCAAAATTGATTAATTGGGAATAATATGTGAGAACACTTTATTTTGGAAATAAGTATTCTTTACTCTCTTGTCTAACAATTAGGATTGAGAAAAACCTTGATAGGCAAATGTTGGGAATCAAGCCGTAAGAAAGGCTAAATTGGAATTAATTGCATTTTTCTTTCTTAAATAGAGGTGAATAATGTTGCTTAGGATACTTTAAAAGGTACTATTGAGATAACGACTGGTGCTACGTAAACTATGCTTTGCGTAAGATTACATGTACAATGCTTTTTCTTTTTTTTTTTGTAGGTGGGTTAAGAACAATAACATAAGTCGACTCCCAGAAAAGGTTTTCGCAGGCCTTACAAGTCTACAAGGGCTGTAAGTGTAATGCCCCAAATAAACGTTTTAAAATATCACCCAGGTTTGTGTCTAGTCGCTTAACAGAGATTTCTTTGACTTTGTTAATATGTAGCTTTTATAGTTATTTTAAATAAAATCTTAATAGTAATTAATAACCCCTTCAGTTCTACAATAAAATTTCATTTGGACCTTATTCTTGAAAGATTAACACTGAATGCTATTCAACCCCATCGTTCTTGTTGTTTTTGCACAACTTCTTATCTTTAAAAAGCAAATAGTTTAAAATAATGGATCACCACCGACAAACGTAGTATTTTTTAAGTATTGGAAATGACAAGATCTCAAGTAAATTCGGAACTAGAGGATGCAAGTAGCTTTTTTTGTAGTTTTTAATTACTAATCCTTTTCAAGAACTTATAAAACATCATCAAAATTGATTAATTGGGAATAATATGGGATCACACTTTGATTCCGAAATAAAAAAAAAACCTTTACTCTCTTGTCTAATAATTAGGATCGAGAAGAACCTTTCTAGGAAAATTCTTAGAATGAAGCCCGAATGAAGGCTGAATTCGGATTAATTAAATTTTTCTTGCTTAATTAGAAGTGTGTAATATTGCTTGGGATTATTTAAAAGGTCCTATTGAGATAACTGATGGTCCTACGTAAACTATGCTTGGCGGAATATTACTTGTGCAATGCTTCTTATTCTTGTTTTGTAGGTGGATTTATAACAATAACATAAATCAACTCCCAGAGAAAATTTTCTTAGGGCTTAGAAGTCTACAAATTCTGTAAGTATAATGCCCCAAATAAACCTTTTAAAATATTACTTAGCTTTTTGCCTGTTCGTTTTTCAGAGATTTTTTTGACTTTGTTAATAAGTGGGAAAGCACAAAGCAGTATAGGGGCCCCATAAAAGTTGGCGAAAGCGGCGAATTTGGCAAATAAGGCGAAAATGACAATTTTGCCAAAATCGCCAACGAGGCAAAACACAAAGCAATGAAGGGGGCCCATAAAAGTTGGGGAAAGCGGCGAATTTGGCAAATATGCTGAAAATGACAATTTTGCCACAATCGCCAACGGGGGAAAACAGAAAGCAGTGAAGGGGGCCCATGAAAGTTGGCGAAAGCGGCGAATTTGGCAAATATGGCGAAAATGACAATTTTGCCACGATCGCCAACGAGGCAAAACACAAAGCAGTATAGGGGCCCCATAAAAGTTGGCGAAAGCGGCGAATTTGGCAAATATGGCGAAAATGACAATTTTGCCACAAAATCGCCAACGAGGCAAAGCACAAAGCAATGAAGAAATGAGGGGGTCCATAAAAGTTGGCGAACGTGGCGAACAAAATTAATGAAAGAAGAATTCGATCTCCAGTGCTGTTTCAAATGTTTGACCTCAAATTACAAAAGTTCATTTCTTTAATTTTAATGATTTTAGAAAATTAACAACCAGCATGAAGAACAAGGGAAAGAGGAATTTGGCAAAATAGGGAGATATGGGAAAGGGACGTAGCTCCAAATAACAAAGTCATGGCAAGGTTGTCATTTGTGACAGCGCTGGAACAATTTAATTACTGACATATATAACTGCCTCGTACTCTGACAATTCATGTAAGAATGACTTCACCAACGGGTACTAAGAGTTTCAAAGCAGTTATGTAAATCTTACCAATGTCCGCTTGCAAGGAATTAGATTCAATAAACCACACACAAAATATGTCCTTGTCGTATGATCCATTACTTGAAAGTAAGCATTACGTGAAGATGCATGTGTGCCTGTGAATTTTATAGTAGCTTTTCACGAATCTTGCCATCAGTCGAAATTGAAATCCTTTTACCACAACTGTAGAAGAATGTCGACACCCAGTAGAACAGAAGTTGCAAAATTAAAATTCTCCACAAGACGATAAACATTTCCTGAATTGTGATCCGCCGGAAATACCGAAGCGTTCTTTTAGACGCCATCTTATGAAATTGACATATACGTCGTGTTAAGTCACTGTAGTGTAACTACTAACTGAGCCCCAAGTCTCCTCGTTCGTCGTCTGAGTACATACATACATACATTAGAACCCCGCTAACTCGAACTCTGAAGGGAAACGAAAATCTGTTCGAATTAGCGGGGTTTCGAGTTATCGGGGTCGATTAAAATATGAAATATTTGCTCGAAAATAGGATTTTTATGTTTTTCCCTGACCAACTAATGTTAAATTATCTTGTTGCATTACGGGTTGCGTGACAACATCCGGTATGTGCTGAGAGGGACTGGGATTAAATCAAAGGTGTCCCCTTTGGGGGGCGTGCATTACTATTTCACAGTCGATTACTGTTGCGTCATTCACTTCTTTGACTCGCTGCACAAGGAGTGTTTTTTCATCGTTCGACCTTTTTAAGAGGTGAGTTCTCAGATTGTTTTGTCCCTCTCTGTCGAGCAGTGAACACTTGCCCCCTGTTTATTATCGTCTATCGGTTTTCATTCCCCTTTTAATAAGAACCATTTTTGCACGTACGGCTCGCAGTTGCAGCTCGTTTGTTTGATCCGCCATTGGTATGTCTAGTGGGGTTTCATCTGTTCTTATTTTGGGTCATTCATTTGTTAAGCGCCTTAAACGCGATTTAAGATCCCATTTTGACCCTCGGGCCGATGATAATTTTAAACTTGGGGAAAACGTGTCAGTTCATTTACACGGCGTTGGCGGACGTACTGTGGCAAAGCTTCGGTCGTTCGATCTCCACGTGGTTGAACAGATTGCTCCTGATGTTTTGATTCTCGAAATTGGGACTAATGATCTTGTGGATACAAGTCCTGAGGTTGTTGGTTCCGAGATAGAGAGTTTAGTTTGTCTCTTAGTGGAGGATTATAAGGTTCGCGTCGTTTGTGTTTGCCATGTCATTCCACGTGGTCATTCTTACGACCAGGCGGCATCTTTTGCCAAGCGAGTTGGGATTCTCCAGAAGTATCTTGACGTTGTGCTGTCTCCCATCCCAAATATTTTTTGTTGGGTCCATCGAGCTTTTTCTCACCCGGGCAAAGATTTTTATTTACCGGATGGCGTCCACGTTAACCCAGCGGGTCAGTACCATTTATATCGTAGTTACAGGGGCGCCAGTTTTCGAGCATTACACTTGCTTTAAAATTTAAAATTACACATTCCTTGCATTTTTTGAATTTTCACACCTTCCACGCCTCAATTTTTCCGTGATTTGTAACTTTTAGTCCAGCCATGGGAATTTACTTTTATGTT
>NC_090892.1:24938387-24950887 GCF_036669925.1 Montipora capricornis | reverse complement strand
AAAACTGCATCCGGCTCGAGTCGTCCATCTTTAGCTTACCATTTTGAACCAACACTCGGCCCTCTTACGACAAAGGTGTTCCGCAACAATGTTTACGTCTTTCAATGAGCCAATAGGGCAGTCGAGGGCCATAGAGTAAATTGAAGCTGCTTTACTGTACTCCTTAGCATGAAAATTTTTATCGGCTATTCCTCTTAGATCTTCTACGTCGAGAATACCCTGAAATTGGTGCAATTATAGAATTCTGAGAGGTGAAGGACATGTATTCGGTCAAGGCAAGGTGAAAATGTGGGGTCAGTTTCCTTCGTGGAACTCTATTGGGATCAATACCACATACTTGAAAACTCTTTTCGTTTACGATTTTACGCATATTGTAATGAATGGTATGAATAATTATGGATTTAGAGGTGTTGACCGTTACATGAGTTTCTGCACTTCACTGTAATTGTAATTTGTTTACTCAAGGAACACCTTAAGAGCGCTCATGAGCTCGTTCAAATTGTATCCGTGCATTCCGAATCGAAGTGGAATTTGACAGTGTTCGTTTTTGAGTAGAGGGGAAAACCGGAATAACTCAACCCACATATGACGCCGGGACTGGGAATCGAACCTGGGTTACATTGGTCAGGGGCACCCAACTTCAATTTTCGGAAAATATCTGTTCGGAAGACGATTTGAGATCTAGAACTTTCGGAACATTTGTTGTAAAATTTCTTGCTTGCCTACCTCTCTTAGGATTTTCGAACATCTGAAAAATGGAATAATTGCCCATTTTTAACGGATTTTTACCCTAAAAAGGTCACCTAGAATTTTCGGGGCCTTTCTCCTGGCTGAAATTTTCGAAAAGGTAAGTTTAAAATATGCCTATATCTACCGTTTAAATACTAAAATACGTTTAACAATGCTATGTTTAAGTGGTTTTGAACTATATTCTCGTTGGGTGCCCCTGATTGGTCGGAGGCGTATGCTCTCACTCATTCGTTAATCCAGCTCGATTGGCAAATACATGCATTGGTGCATTTGCGGATTAAAAGTTTTGAAAACGCTGAGATTGTTGTTTCAAGCTTACCATCATTGATAGCACCATCAGCTGCCTAATCTCCTCACTATAAAGCAAAGGGCAAATTCAGCAAAAACCAGTTTTAGTTGTCTGAAATCTCACCACTGCGCCATCTCTCCCCCGTCATAAACCGACCTTTATATCGTAAATATTACCTTTTATAACATAAAAGGCAAAATTACTAAATGCTGCTTGGCTGAGACAGAGGGCATTATTCATTAATTTTGGTAATTGCCCCGGGCAAAGTTACTTAAAATTCATTGGTTCTTAAGTCGCTTAGCAACAGTGAAGAAATTGTTTTGTGGCTTAGGGTTTTTCAAACAATGGCGTCTCGTTTCGAAGGGGTGAACGATGAATTTATTGGAGAATTGAGGCAAATAAGCAAAAATAAAAACACTAAAAAAAGCACAGAGCACTGGAAAAACGTTTTTGTGTGGTGGGCAAATGAAAGAGAGCACGGCAGGAAAAAAAAGCTCGGAAATGATACTTTCAGCATTCTCGGCGGGATATCAAAAAAATAAACGTGGATCACTCATGAAAACCGTTTTAAAATTTTTATTATATGTTCCACACCTATCCTCCCAGGTCAGCCGTGATTCTTCGCCACCTTCTGCCATTATCGACCGTGACTTCAACCCTGAAAGTAAATCAGAAGTGGAGCAGAAGCAACATACTGGTTTATTCCGTGGATACCATTAAAATATTATATTCATTCACTTTCTAAAATCACCGCGCCTCATTGGTCTAAGTTCCGTTACCTAGCGACATCCAACTGACAGAGTACGTCATTTAAAATAACGCACAAAAACTGTGCAATGCAGTGTTCAACACGGCATGGCTATTTCGGCAGTGCCCCTCCACTTTTTTCCCCCAAAAAGTAAAAACACAAGCATAAAATGTTGGAAGTAGGATTTCTTCTTCCAGAAGTTTAAACAACAAAATGTCAATAAATCCGGATAGAATCACTTCTGATAAACTTTAATTACAGTACGTACCATTTCCCTAGTTCATATTTTTACTTCTTTTATTCGGGCTTACCCCGAACCCAAAACCCCAAATTTTAAAATAAAAGTTGCTTAAAATCTTTGTGAACCCTCAGTTTTTCTGGGCCTGCTACGGCCCTGTCCAGGGGTGGGGAGTAGGGGCTGGGGGTACGAGGTGAAGGGTACCATAGCTGAAACAAAGAATGCCGTGCCAAAATCCCAAAAACAAAATCTTCTTGGCTGTTAAGTTTGAAATAGTTGCTTGCAAGATTCAAACAGTTTTCAGTACAAGTTTATGCAACAGAAATGACATGAAAAACTCGCTAGATGATGTTTTGTCGAAATTTTAAATTTAGCGGGCTGTACAGCGGGCCGTACTGTAGAATACGGCCCGCTAATTTAACCAATTACAGCGTGCGCACTATCTGAGACATATAATAATCCCTCATATTGGCCCTATTCCCATCGTATTCCCTCTTAGGTTATTTTTAGATGATATCAATTTTCCCGCGGATAATGTTACCGCGCGCGTTACGTGGTAGTTTCGTGGAGGAGAGAAAGGGCAGCAAATTATGTACGATGTCATTCTCCGTTTTCAAAATTGAGTTTCATGGCCTGATAACATTCATTGTCTGCAAGATACAGGTTTCAAACATATATCCTTGGAATTGCTGAACTGTCTACTTTACAATGATACCAATTTGAAGTATTTCCAATCTATCAAACCTTGTCAAGAGATTATGAAGAGGTTAGCATTTTTATAAAGGTTTGGGTTGTTTCAGCTATGGTGCCCTTCACCCCCTACCACCAACCTTTACCCCACCATTTACCCTCACCCCCTACTCCCCACCCCCGGAATAGTCATGCCGGTTCAACATGGCTTCGACTTTGAGATTTCCCCGGGCTCGAAGAGGAGAAATTGCTGAAATTATCGACAGTGCGCATGCCATCCCAGCAAATACAAAACGGCAAACCAACTGGATACACGAAATTTTCAATATTGCAGTCAGCTTCGCTTGGTGCAGTATTCAAACTTTCTCGTTCATTGCACTGTAAGCGCGTGCGTGAATTGGAACAAAACAAGAACTAAACAGTCTCTAACCTATAATTACAATACACTCTTTTTTTATGAGAAACTTTCTTGATAACAACGTTCAGCCACTTAAGCCCCCCTCCCCTCCCCCCTTTTTTTTTGTTCGTTTAGCGCCGAATGCGTTTCTTCATATTGGGTCGGTCGGTCGGATTGAAAAAAGAACCTAAAAATAAAATCACAAGTAGTCTCAGAATCGGTGGACTGCTAAGTCAGCAGCTTGGAAAACAACAAGACGTGAACCCAAAATCAATATAGCGGAAAAGTTGATTGATGTTATCGTAAAATTAAGACAACGTGGGAAAAAGCGACATAAAAATGGTTCCTTTTTTTGGTTGAAAATGTCAAAAAATTGGGTCGATCGGACGACACTAAACAAGAAAAAGAGGATGGCCTAAGAACATACCACGAACATACCGGCCAAGGATGAGAGCCCGGGGCGGGGGGGAATTTCTGGGAGGAATTTCTGGGTGGGGATGTGCCGCTGGGACCCTGGAACCCTTAGCCTATACCAGAGCTAGTTCAGCTGAATTTTGCTACCCTATACTGGAGAAAACTCCCACCGATTTCCGTCTAAATTCCGATTCTTGACAGTTAATAATATCCAGAGGTGTTTCATGATAGCCATTTATTGATGTACTGTTGAGGCTGAATTACGTAAACTTAAACTTTGCCGATTTGATTTTTTTATATTCTTGAGTGGAAATTTCTGGTTTCCTTAGTCTGGTCAGTTCCTGAAAAATGATACCCTACTCTAGACCGAAAGGCTATGATTTATATTGTCTATCCTAGAGTAAACTGCTTGAAAACCATACCCTTCACAGCGGCACATACTTATATAGTCCATATATGGCAGTACCCCCCCCCCCCCTCCCCCTCCCCCGGGGATGAGAGTCAGGCAAGAATGTCTTTATTTTGCTCATTTGCCTTTTTTTTTCTTTGTGAGTAGTATAAATGAAGATAAAAGAAATGTAAAACTGTTGGTCTAACAGGATAATGAACTCAAATACTTAGGGACGTTTTTCAACATCAACAATGTATACGTGTTTTTCGATCGGAATCGCATATTTAGTATACCACCCAGATAACGAACATGTTAAGAACGTTCTCAGACTCAAATCGCAAACAAAACATAACAAGAACGTTTAGTCTCAGCCCCAACTAAAAACAAAGACGTTCTTGTAAAAAAAGACTGTATACGGAAATTCGTATAAATATGCTGCATAAAGCCTGGTTTTCATATGATCGACCGGATCGTCCCGATCGCCCCAGTCGTTTCAAATAATTAATGTTCAGAGGCGATCGGGACGATTATATGGAAACACTATCCAAGCGATCTCTAACTACCTGGGCGACTATGACCTCCTCGATCGCTTGGATAGAACATCAGTTCTATCCGGACGATAAAGGTCGTCTCAGGCGCGCAGGTCCTCGTCAGCGATAGTCTGGGTAGTGTTTCCATATAATCGTCCCGATCGCCTCTGAACATTATTTGAAAGGACTGGGTAAATGTAACTCAGTACACATATTTGTGTACGGACATGGAGCGCGGCTTCTATATCAGACTGGATTAATCCTTGTTCGCCAGTTTCAGTCAACGTTAAAATTCTGGTGTGTGAATTTCATCAGTTGCATTCGTGGCTTAATTCGTGGCTGATCAATGAGAAAATGAGCGGCAAGTTGAAGATCCTTCGTAACGTAGATGTATTAAGGCGAGTCCAATATTTTAAGCAGCAGCGTCAAAAATGTTTTCTTCTGACGGCTTCTGGACATTTATTTATCACTGATTGCTAGTTTTCCTGTCTGCTTAAAGACCACTAAAAAACGTGTTGAGGCGGATTCCGGATTTATCGTACTTCTCTTCATTTCACTGAGAAAGAAGCATTGATCTACCTCTATGTAAACTTCTGTTGAAACCCTAGTCCTGTTCTGAGATTCCCTCCTACTCCTCTCTGTGTTCATGGTGAAATTGATTTGTCAGTCCTCGTTCTATTGACAGTGGCTTGCAAACCGTTTTACAGTAAGAAAACTGCATCCGGCTCTAGTCGTCCATCTTCAGCTTACCATTTTGAACCAACACTCGGCCCTCTTAGACATTTCTCTATCGCTGATTGCTAGTTTTCCTGTCTGCTTAAAGACCACTAAAAAACGTGTTGAAGCGGAATTTATCGTACTTACGTTCTTCGTTTTACTGAGAAAAAAGCCGCTTTCTTGTCCTAAAATGGTTTTCACAATGCTGTAAAAGCTCTTTTAGTGAGTTTTGTAGCTGTCTACAAAATATTTATCTGTTCGGGTGTTCGCTAGGGGAACTTGAAGTCTGTAGAAATTTCAAGGTTTTATTTTGCCTCCTCCGAACGTTCAAGCAATCGTGACAGGCCTGATCAAAAACTTTACATTACGACTATATTGTAGCTGTCTACAAAATATTTATCTGTTTGGGTGTTCGCTAGGGGAACTTGAGGTCTGTAGAAATTTCAAGGTTTTATTTTGCCTCCTCCGAACGTTCAAGCAATCGTGACAGGCCTGATCAAAAACTTTACATTACGACTATAGTCGTCCTTCCTCCACCGGCCGAAGATTTTAGGTGACGCTTGGTTAATTAAAATATTATTCTTAAGCAAACTTTGACAGAAGATGTAAATCTTCAAATTTTATGCTATTTCCAATTATATCGCAGTTAACCCTTTCTAATCAGTAATATTACAGCGTTCTTTAATGTGGTTTTACCGAAATTTCTACACAATCGGCTTCAGACCCTTCACCACTTTTCCGAAACATTTAGGAAATCTGTTCAGAAAGTGTCCAAAACATTTAGGAAATCTGTTCAGAAAATGTCCAAAATCGTAGTGCGTCTCAAACGTCTGAGTTCGAATATTCGAAAATTGTAGCCAGACTTTCTTCCAAACAGATATTAACCGAAATTATTCGTTGAGGGTGCCCCTAGGTGAGGGATGAGACAATGGATAACCTGTCAGACACATACTTCATACGTTATTTGGTTCACAATGGGCCACCCTCAGTAATGGCTTTCTTTGACTAAAAGACGTCGTAAGTCCTCCAGCAATAACTCTGACTCAATTGAAGGGCGCGTTCGATTGACCATATTCCGGAATAGGAATACACGGAATAAAAGTTAGAAATCCTTCGTCTTTACGGAGGTTCACATTAAAATTATCAAACACTTGCTAAAATGCTATTTTAAACATATCTTTTCTATCCTTGTTGCTTCAAAAGCGCCAGACAGACCGTTTTGAATCATCACTCCACGTATTCTTATTCCGGAATACGGTCAATCGAACGCCCCCTAAATCTTGCGTTCTCTCGTCCTATTTGGATGCTGTTCTTTAATACCTCGCTCTTGCTACGGTTTCTTACGACTCGTTTACTATAAATTTTAACTCCATGCACGGCAAGGAAGGCAAGACACATATCTAAACTAAAACACTATCATATTTGTTAAAGTACAACTCAGTTACCAAGTTTAGCCGAGAGTGCATCTGCGTAACTTTTAAATCAGTTCTATAAGTCGGAATCAGACCTCTCAGTACGTTCATTCAATTTCCTTTTAATTTGACTGGAAGTCACATGCATTCATGAGGCTCTTTTGGTGGATCAAATTAAAAATCGACGGGTAGAAACTTTTTTGACTGAGAGACATATCGTGAACCAGGTGTTTGAAGTTTTCCTTGTAAACGACATCCTTGACCCACAAGGAAATAACACTGAAATTCAATATTAGCACATTCTGTCGACTAACAGACTACTCGATTCATACCTTTTGCAGCTCTCACTCGATGCTTCTGTATTTCTAATTACGACAACTTGCTCTTCAAAAAGACGCACCATCTATTAGCTTTATGTATTCGGGCAGTACTGAATATATGGAACTTCAATGTAGTATTCAAATTACCAAATAATAACAACAATTTCGATTTCTGAGAAATGACGTCAACTTCCTGCTGATTTTTCTCGGAAACCGATAGCAAACCTGTCCGAGCATGTCCAAAAGTCTAAATACAAAAACAGTATAGGTTTTATTACGGCAATTGCGGCTCTTTTGTAGCTGTTCTCGTCTTTTCATTTCATTTGTGTTTCGTGTTTTCGGGAGCAATCACGAGAGCCGGTATAATAGCTGCCGGTTCCTTCTCACGGTAGCAGAGAAGTCGGTTGCATGGCAAGGGTGGAAAGGTACAGTAGTGCGATGAGCAGAACCAAGTTTGTTTTTTGTATAGTTGCCAGGGTAGGCAGCGATCAAGCGTTCTTCCATTTCTTGCGAGGCGAAAAAAGAAGACCTGATCAGTGCAATTTCTTTTAACAGGTTTCCATGGCTGTTGTCCAGAATCTCGACTTTACTTTAATTGGCAGAAAAACAAAAGAGATTTTGATCCCCGCTCCGATTGGTTACAGAATTACATACTTTAAAATCGTTCTTTGAACTATGGCTGCTCCCAACGTGAACTTGGACAGGATGCTTACAGCCACTATCACTTCGTGTCTCGATTTTTTTTTCTCGCGTACCCTAAGAGAAGGGAATTGTGAGAGCACCCGAAAAAGAGGAGTTTATTTTTTATTGATATTGAATATTAATGATCAAACCGAAGCTTCCCAGAGTCGACAGCTGCCTTCTTCGACAGCAACAACAACCTTTATTTGTACCGATATAATTAATTATATTTTTACAACAAATGAAAGCCAAAAATATATATTCAATACGGAATAACCATTCGTTCGTAATTCCTTGACCGGCCACATGTGGCGTGTACGTGTTGTGTTGGGCGGTACTTGCACGCCGGCGTACCAACCCTTCCAATCTTCAAACACCTTCAGTTGGAATTTTCTTACGTCACAGTATACATGATTTCGGAACAGCACTGGCCACACAATCTTCTTCCTCCTCCCAACTTTAGGGGGTCCAAATCTGCTCTCTGTAGTCTCCATTCCGACATGGCAGCAAGTGCTTGCTCACAGCTCTCACGTGCTTCTGAGCAACCATGAGGTGTACAAAACATTTTTGACCTCTTTTGAAGTTAGAGAAGTAATTTCAAAAACTTGTGCGTCGTGTTTCATTGGATTTCCTAACGCACGAAAACATTTAAACTACCCGGCCTGCGGCCTCGTGGTTTCAAATGTTTTCTTGCGTTTGGAAATCCAATGAAGCAATTGCACTCGTTTTTGAAATATTACTTAAACTATGCACAATCGACATTGAGATGTACATGGACACATCTGACATAAAATATGACACAGAAAACTCAGTCTGACTTATTCGGCCTTGCGGGAAGGTCTAAGAACAGTTACTGTAGACTGAACTTTAATGTGTCCAAATGCAAAATTAACCGAGTGACTCAAAATCGTGAGAAATCTGTCACAGATTACTCCTCCGTTTCGCACGAGGAACCGGTGTTAACATGAAGAAAATCAGAGTAGCATTCGAGAACAATCTTTCGTGGACTTGCATTTTGAGTCAAATCGGTGGCCCTGTTTCATATTTGAACTTCGCGATCGGATCACATGCTTACAAGGACTTGTGTCCGAGCGTTATGTTTAAGCTGTACTTGTTCAGTTTTATGAAAACGTTTATCTGTTTAATAACTAGCAAGGCATGCCAGAACTGCCTTGTCGACCTCATTGTTTTTTCCCTTCGTTGCTTAACCCAAGTTGTCTGTAAAGACCGTTGTATTGATCATGGACGTGTCAAATATGCTCTGTGTGGTCATCAGTTCCAATAATTGCTAACAAAGTACGTGTATTTGACGTCATCAAGTTAAAAGCCGGTACTGCACGCAAAAATTTTATCACCTTTCTCACTTCCCCTATATCATCCAAATCCGTATTTCTGAATAAACGTTTACAGCGAGGTTCCAATAACGTATGAGGTGAATCCATATGATCCACACTCGTTTTTTATAATTTACTTATTTTTGAGGAATAAATTCCAAAAATGGTTTTCCGCGTGAAAACTGTACAAAGCAATTGCCGTACATGACGTTCTAACTGGTGTCTTATTTGTGCCTGCATAATTTTGATGTCACGTAACAAGGAGGTCGTGAAAAAGTAGGTTTATTTGCGAAATTTACGAGAAAACCTGCGCGTAAAATGTACTTTACAGCAATTTCATGTAATCTCCTTTCATACAGCTAAAGAATTTGAGTGCAAAATTCCCTCCTCAGTTGTCATGGCAAATGATTCTTCTTCGGATGTTCCATTCTTGGATCCTAGATCACAAATCCTCTTTCAGATTGTCCTTAATTAAAAACACTCCCGGTAATGGATATCGTTATTCGTCCTGGTAAAATGATGTAAATCAGCAAACTAATCGTACGGATAAAAGCGACTTTACGACAGAGGAAAGACAGTGTTTTATTGCAAATTTCGAATCTCTTTGTCGGCAGTAACCCTTGAGTTACCTTTGAGATCCTCTCAGTGTTGTGTGCCGTTAAAACAAGTAAGTATTTTTAAACCATAACCCATTCTCAAGGAAATTCGCCAATTATCTTTCGCTTTTCATTTTTTTCCGGAAATTACTGTGGTATTTGCGTTCTTTTTCTTGTTGCGTTTTCTTTTTTTGCCCGGCGATGATTCAATTATAGCTTTCCTTGGAAAAGAGTGGTAGACTGGGAGCCAGAATGTACACGCGAGTGGTTCTGGGATATCATGACGTTCTTTCTGTATTTCAACTTAAACTTTAAAAAATTAACTAAGTGAATGATTTACACTGAATGTCTCCTAAAAAAATCCTTCTAAAAATCATAACGATCTACACTGTACAAAAATTTGCCATTAACATTTCTGGGTGTTTCATACACCTTATTCCAAAATGGCCCCTGGTTTATGCGGATACAACTTGGCCCTTGTTGCCTCGTTCAAGATAAAATATTCTTTTGAATTTTAAGCTTAAGAACGAGGCATCAAGGGCTTATTTGAATAAAAAACAAAAGAATATTTAAATGGCGGCCATTTTGGAATAAGGAGTATAAAATTAGTTATAATAAAAATGATTGCGTACAGTAAAATGACACCCATTTCTTTCCTTTTAGGCGGGGCTACCATATATCATAAAAAGTACAATGTTCGTTTCAAGTAAAAGAAAAGGGATCCGTAGACGTATTGGAAATTGTTATGTGATGTAGCACAAAAACTCGCGACAATTAAAAGCACATGGCTTGGGGAAGTTGATCAGTGTTTGATAATTCCCAAGCGTATCGTTAAATCCCAAACAGAAACCACAGAGGTTAGAATTTTGCAAGCGGACGCGTAGCGTGGTAATTTTTTTAAGTACGCACAAGTACATATGATCTAGAAACCTAGTAAGTAAACTAAGCGAAAAATGCTGCGTTCTTTATTTCTTGTTCGAAATAGTTGTGTGAATACAAGCAAAGAACAAAGCGTCTTGCCCTTATTTTAAGCAAACTTGGCGCAAACAAAACATTATTTTGGATGTGCTAGCTTGACTGGAATTGTCAACAACGTTCTTGGAACTCCGCTCCTTTGTCAAGAACGTTCTTGCAACTTCGCCTTTTTGTTGCACTGCATTGTTTAGTGTAAAAAAAGTACAATGCAAAACTAAGTGAGAACATGGTATAGCTTTTGTTTTAGTTTTTAGAATTTAATCAAAGTGATGTTTTCATAAAGCCGCGGTTACACCAGCGATTTTTTGCTCGCGCTGGTGATGCGATTTTTTCAAACTTTGTCGTGTCGCCAGCGCGAGATGAAAATCGCACGTGTAGCGACCCTTGAACTGGCGACGCGACGGGTGAAAAAATTGCAAGAAAAAAGTCGCCAGAGTTGAAACTTTCCCGACAAAATCGCAGAGATAGCTGCCCTTGCAGACAACCAGCAACTTTTTGCCCGCGCTTGCGACGCGACTAAAGACTATTTAGCCAATGAAATTAAAGTAGGAATGTCTGTTTATAGTGCCCAGGTCTCTTGAAGTATGCGATTCGCCAAGCCTTCAATTTGTCGCCAAAATTTGTCACAAGTGTAGCCACCCTGGCGCGCAGGCGACACGACAAAATCTGAAAAAAATCGCATCACCAGCGCGAGACAAAAATCGCTGTGTAGCTGCGGCTTAAGGAAATCTTGGTTGCGTACAAGTAAAAGTTAAAAATAGAAACAATTAGTATAAAATTTGCGTATAGGACGCTACGCGCCTGGCAAGCACTATGATATGCATTTTTCTCACGTTCTTAGGGCAAACCATGTTGTCACCACATTTTATAATCGTGAAATCAACGTCATAAATCTAGGTTAAAATATTTACAGTTCCCCTGTTGGAACAACAGAGTATTTTGCATGTTGCAATGGTCTGACAATGACCATGATAGCAGAAGATTTCGTGTAATCTCACACTGCTTTAATTTCGTTTTTTTTAAGCCTGTCTCCACCGCTGCTATTTCTTCCACCGCGAAAAAACCTTTGCCACGAGAGGTACCCTTTTCCCGTCGACCACGGGCTGTTGTTATCATAGAGACGACTAACTCTTTAACAAGACACTTCTTGATTGGCTAAGAGAGTTAGCCCGCAATGTAAACGGCATAGGTACAGACCGCCGTAAAAAGATTAGCAAATTAAAGAAACCTCTGCTTGGCTGGTGATGGCCGATGACATTGGAATATGGACGGATTGTTCATGGGCCGGGCCAGTGATCGCCGTCCACTAGACATGACTTTTCTTGGTAGTGTTCTATGAGATCACTCCACATATCACAGACTTCAAGCAAATTCTTGTTACCTGCAAGAGGAAAAAAACAACAATACATCAACGACACGTGCAAGACTACGAGTCTTATTTTTGATTCTGATTTGATCGATCTTTGGAAATTTCACGGCCTACAGAGGAATACTAGTACTAGTAAAAGCACATCCTAACTCAGACAATGACTCAGCTAATATAAAATCAGTACTTCCTATATCAGTTAAACCATTACTGACACATTACTGGATGCGGTTTTTGAGAAATTCGGAAGGTTATAAGGAACGATCAATGTAAGAGAAGTTCAATTTCTCAACTTTCGTAATGCACTGGAAGGAATTGACCGAAGTGGTGAACATTCGTCACTTTTCAAAGACAATGAAGTGAAAAAAAAAATTATAACAGCAACAATATCGATTCCTATTATGATTGGCAAATGCCTTTCCGTTTTTTCATCGACTGCCGTCAGGAGTAACAAATACTCGCTGACGAACCCCGAGTTAAAAAAATTAAAAACGCAGAAAAAGTAGTGGCAACTTGTAGAATATGTACGGAAAAGCCATACGATCACTCTAAATCCTGTCATTGTTGACCTTACCAATGATGACGAGTCCTCGTTTTGCCCGCGTTAGAGCGACATTGATCTGGTGTTCATCCGTCACAAAACCTAGTTTCT
>NC_090892.1:24925887-24933387 GCF_036669925.1 Montipora capricornis | reverse complement strand
CGCTTCAGTCCTTACGTTGCCACGGGCCTTTGAATGACACACTAACTCATCCTCTAAATAGCGGAACCCTGACTACAAGAAGGAGGATACTGAATTGAAGATTTAAAACAATACGTTCTGCAAAAATTGTCTCGACGCGAGATACTGGATTTGTGTCAAAGGTCTTTGCCCAATATGCCTGTAGTTTACGAACTTTGAGTTGGAGATAAACTTTCTTTGAAATTAAATTGGTCGAATACAATGCCGACCTGATGGAAGTAGAGGTTGGAAAGTAGAGAAAACTTTTAAGGACCAGGCCATCTTCAGGGTTACATTTCCATGCAATGCAAGATATGAAAATTACATGCTAGCAGAAACTTGCAATGTAGTGTTCGATTTAATGACTCAGTGGACAGAATAGATCCCGAAGGCATGGCCTTGAACCGAAAGAAGTTTTGGGAAAAAAGCATAATAGAGGAGGTACTAGCTCTTTCACATCTATGGTGAATATCCATCTGCACAATAACATCCAGCGCCTGGCTCCTTCAAGTACTTTAAGCAAGAACAATGACGCATTTTAATTAACGCCAATTTCGTGTAGCGACCAAATCACCCTCATTCAGTTAGGGCATGGCCATAATGACTGATTGGATTTATGATTTTGTATTCCCCTTGGCAGTAGATAGACTCCTATTTTCAACGCTAAATTCAAATAAGGATTAATTCGGATTTACTTCAAAAGAAATAATAAATATCTATTTCTTCGTGTTTTTAGTTTTTGGTGTTTTCTACTATTTAACATTTGTTTTTTTTTTAACTCATACAGTAAACTTTTTTTTAATACAGTGTTTCGTTTGCCTTTTTAAAAATTAAATCACACATTTTTTTCTGATAACATTTCGATTTAAATTGATATTGCAGAAATATATTATTTTGGAGAACAGAGGGTCAAAATAGACATGCAACCGTCTTTAGCAAGTGCTCCCTCCCATAGACCCTTTGCATAAATCGCGCCCAAATTTGAATAACAATACTTGATACATCCTTAGCCTCACATTCATGAGAAAAATCCTTTGTCTTGAAACATAAACACAAGGGTCTATATCACTCTCGACTTTGGAATTATCGTTTTGAAGAATTCCCATGCAGACCGTCTTCATTTGACCCTAATTAAGAAAGCCCCTTGGCAAGTATTGTGCCTTTTACCCAATTAGCACACAATATAACCTTTGAAGTTATATGTGCATAAATTATACCAGCCGTGAAAATTGTACCTCTTGACCAACCACGGCACAATGTCTCCGTTGACGTCACATATGCAAAAAACAAGCCGTTGAAACCGGCAATGCGGACATGAATCTAAAAGAACCAGCCGCCCGTTTCTCAAAAGTCGCGAAACGTTTCGGATGCCACTCTCTCTTAAAACAAAGAGCTTTTAACTTTGCTTGTTTTCTTGAGAACATGTTGAAGGAACAGCTTTTTAAAGGCCCATTTCAACCCTGAATGCATTGCACGCCACGCATGAATTTCGTGTATCACGAAATTACAGAAATTGGCGTGACAAAAATAATTTACAGCCAATCGGAATACGCCATTCAACAAAAGTGCCATTTTGAAAACAACAAACGATCGTGTTGCATCAAGGGTGGAAATGGGCCTTTAAAACGAGCGGGTTACACTTTTACAAATGGCTTTTCGGTACTTTCGAGAAACAGGCCCCGGGTGTGAGAAAAAAATCACTTAAAGTGGGACAACCAATAGTTCGCGCCTGAGCACGAGCTCTGTCATCAGCTAATCACCGAAAATTGATTTGCTCGCCACTAGACGCCAGTGGAAATTGCATGTTCATGACCAAATGGCCTTCTCGTTTACATACCACTTTCTCCTTCTCCTTTTTGTTGCTCTTCGAGCGCTCACTGCCTTCGTCTGTCGTTACAACCAGCTCTTCTTCTTCGCCCACAACATTACAAAACGCAAGGGGCACATACTCTTTTGCAGTGTGATTTGGCCAGAAATTAATGACCTTTTTGCTGACGTCGTGTCTGTTCATTTCACGGGCTCTGACAGACACTGCTGTTCTCAATTTGCCTTCATAAAACTGCCTCGAGGGAAATTCACAAATGTCCTCGTGCTAAAAGAAATAAAAATGATAGAATTGTTTTTCCATTCTCGAATTCTAAAACAGTTTACTACGTTTTGCAAATAATAGCCCAAACATTGCGTCTTAATTTGGAGAAGACGTGAGTTTACAGGTGAAATGATGTCATTTTATGGTATATACTGCTCTCCGCTGAGGCCCAAAGGTGACTTCACTTTTGAACCCGAGGAATAGAAGACCTTTAATGCACTCAAATTAAGTAACATTTTGGAAACTGCTGTGCTATATAGGAAAGTAATGGTTCAAAATAGGGTTCCATTCATTTTTTGAATCATCAACCCTTCACTGATTCTCCGCTTGTGAAAGGAAAGCAAAGAATGCGCCTGCTGAAAGAATGCGAATTAAGGATCCTCAAATGGATGAAAAATTACACTGATTAGGACCATTAGTTAAAAGCTCATCAATCCGTGGTGATTAATTCACGGCGTCACCAATGTAACTGACCCCCAAGAACAATCTCCCTTATGGACCACGTGTGACCTGTAAATTGTTTTTATTTTAAAGTTGAAAAGGCTTTTAATTTTTCTTGTCTGCCAAAGGGCCAGGAAAAGGGATTTAAACGTGACACGTGAAGTTGTTCAACTTGGAAGTGAAAGTTTTGTCAAGCGTATCATTTCTATCGCAGTAAGGGGCCGCGATGACAGTCTTCTTACGCTCCTGTTCACTGTGTGAGAAATAAAACGCTCGGCATTGGAAAGTTTCCCCTAGTTAGTTTAAATGTCGTTGTCAAAATCAGAAGAGGTGAATTTAGCTTGTTCCCTTTTAATATCGATCTAACTTTTAAGCGTATACGGCTAGAAATCTCGGACATCAGTTAGAGGCGCAAAAAATCATGAAAGCTGCCTTTTTGCAATCCCACTGGTCGAAAGAAATTATGACATTCACACAATTTGCAATGCACCGTGACAACATAGCAAAGGTTCGGGGTACTCGTTATGAGAGTTCGATCGGCTTTCCCGGTGATTGAAGCTATAGGTTTGTGGCAGATTTTTGTTGAAAATAGAAGCCAAGGAGACGCACTGTAGATAATAATCGTTTGACGTACAAAAGAAGAATACAAAGCCGGGAACCGTAAAGCAGCGAAATTTCCTGAAATTGAAATTATCAATACAAGAGGCTACGGGTAGCCTACACTTTGTTCGAACGATTTCTAGCCGATTTTCCTTTAAGTTCACTGCATTTCAGTGGGGTTTTTTATGCTACAATATCTTGGTAAATATCCAGTTTCAATTATGTAATCCGCAGTCCACAGTCCACAATCCAATGATAGGGTTGAGTGTGATCGTGAACATTTGTTTACATTCATTTTTTTTTTTACGGCATTGATTCCCATCAACACCAGAAAACAAATGCTTTGCAAGCCGGTACGATGAGATTAAAAAAATAACAATACTTTTTCTTTACAACACCGGAAAAAATATAAAACTGCGATATCTGTTACCGAGACATACGATAACCGGATATGGCATTGCGTGCAACGAAAACACAAAAACTCTTTCGCGGTCACGCACACAAATCTTTAATACATATTTCCCCGGTTACGTAGTGCTTTAGTGGTCATCGCGATTGCCTCTGAAAATTCCGATGTCTGTTACAGAGTCATGCGATAACCGGATATTGCATTGCGTGCAAACAAAACTCTTTTCCGGTCACGCACACAAATCTTTAATACATACTTCAGTCACGTAGTCCTACGTGGTTTAGTGGCCATCGCGATTGCCTCTGAAGGAAGAGATACCGAGTTCGAATCCCACTTGAACTGCCCTCTACGAGTCAGAGAGATCTTACGCATGCGCAGCCAGAGAGCGACCCGATTACTAATAATACTAAAGTATAAACGGAGTCGAATCCTATACTTTGTTCTTAGAAGAAAGTAATAATGGACTGGAAACTAGAAACCAAGGCTACTAAGCTATAAGAAAACAACAAGGCTGGTCGAAGTTGAGAAGTTAGAAAAACCTTAAAAGTGGTACTACGACCAAAAAAAAACTTTGTTTTTCCTTTGGATTTCAAAACTATGTTAACTAAACACTAACTCACCCAAGTTTTAAGTTCTGATTTTAAAAAGACACCTGTTTATTTTAGCTGGAATTTTCCTATTTATTGGTCCGCCATTACTAACTTTAAAATCTTGAGAGAGCTGGGTCGAGGAGAAAATGACGTCAAACACTTACTAATTTAAATTAAGAATGCAATGCGTGTGTACGCGGCCTAATTAATATGCAGCACGGGAGTTTCGGGCTTTCAGATTTTCAACCCGTGTTTTGCATATATAATAAATTGCGTTTACACGATGAAATTTTAAGCTAGTGAGTAATGACGTCATTTTCTCTAGATCCAACCCTCTGAGGTCGAATCGGCCAGTTTTGAACGTGAGTAATGGCGGACCATGAAATCCAAAACTTACACTCAAAATAAACTGCCTTTGGATAAAACTCAAAGCTCAACATTTTGCCAGTTAGGTGTTAAGCGAACACGCTTTCGAAATCTGAAGAAAAAAAGGAAATGATTTTTTGATCATAGTACCACTTTAAATAACAATGACCACAACCAGGTTTCCTGAGCCCGCGAGACTTAGCACCCCCGCAAACCATGTTTAAACAAAAACCGCTGGTCAGCAACATGGTTCTGGTCATTGCTGTTTAAGGTCTTTCGAGAAGTTAGCCTGTGTCGCTGGTGTACTGTTGGCGCGAGAGGCAAATTAACGAGGGGCGAAGCCGCGCGGAGAGTGGGGAGGGGCTTAGGGTTAGGGTTAACAATACTGCCAGCTGCGCAAGCTATAGAGAAGTATGACTTCGGTGGCTGATTTGGTGGGGAATTTTCCAGCAATATCATGTTTCGTTGGCCAGAAAACATCGTGATTGCTATAAAGTCCCGAAAAATGTGATTTACAGAGCTTGAGGTGGGAAGGTATAGGTATCCTTTTTAGAGGAGGTTAAGCTAGGTTGAGTGCATAATTCAACCTAGGTAAAATGCGGGTCACGAATTTAACCTAGGTTAAAACGGATTCACCCTGAGAACAGATTTCACCTGCAACATATAACTTAAATTGTGTACCGTAATTTTTCAACCATGGAATCTACACTTTCAGACATTGTTACGCATCTCAACACATCTTCTTAATCTTTGGTATCATCTTATCGGTTTCTGTATTCATGTACTTATTAATTCAGTCATAGTAAGGGAACAAAGAACTGTACTATACACTTACCAGTACTCGAACTCGAACCTACCAGATCTGTAGTACTGTGTTTTCACCACTACACCACAACGAAGAACATGCTCAACACAGTTCTTTTCATTTATTTACCTTTTTATGATTGGTCAACTAATATCTATGTATGACAACCAAAACTAATCCTAACCTGACCCTAATTTTTCCCTAGGCTTAATTTAGGCTCCAAAGAGTTTCTCCAAACCATTGAGTGCGTATTCAACCTTGGTAAAATAAGGATCACCAATTTAACGTAGGTTAAAACGGATTCAACCTGAAAAACGGATTTTACCGGCAACATACGGACTCTCACGGTGGAGGAAAAGTGTTTAGCTAGAGCTGTTTACGCGCTGTTTTCGTTCCACCGCCATATGTTGCTTTTACAGTATTTCCTTGATTTCCTTGATACACTTGAAAACCGAAACGATGACAACTTCGGAAAACCGATCTTCCATGGATATTATGGTTTTCATTTTCAGCTAATGCATTTTTAGTGAACAATTTGTATTGTGCATTGATTAAGGAGGTAACCGGGAGTTCAAATCCGTTTTCATACTGACTAAAGCCTCAGTATAGTTTCAATGTTGTGTGACACGATTTTTTTTTCTCTACGCATGCGTTTCCGCGATTTCTGGCCATGCGATATCTCTTTTTCAGTTTACAAGAGCCACCTTTTGTACATTACCATTCTGTACTGTTCCTGAAGCATCATGGCCATGTCTGAGTATCGCTCAAAAAAGGAAACGTTCAATCCCGACGACCTGGCAACTTTGTTCTTCACAATGGGTTGCAGCTGCTTGTGATCTCCGATTAAGAACTACTGGTTTGGCTTTTGACCAGGCTATAGGGATCAGAGTTTCCCGGTTCCATGCACATGCCGGCCTCGTCACCAATGCCACTGGAATCGTGTTGTTGCATGCTCACTTCAAACTATTTCTCTCTTTCTCGTAATTTCGGCCAGGTATTCTAGCGACTTCCAGCAGCAGAGGACAGGGTACAAAGGATTACCTGGTAAATTACTTGCCTTCTTTTGGCACACGCTTCTAATAACCCACCTTTCAGCCTAATGTATCAGCTGCAATAAGAAATGCCACGATAGGTGTTTTAGTAACTTTATCTCATTTTGTACACTCTTAACCAATTCTCTCCCGAGAAATGAGATCTCCGAGATTTTTACCTGTCTTAAACACCAGACGATTTTACTTCGTCAATGGGGACCGCTTTGGTGGGTGAATGTACTGTTGTTAATGTTCATCTTGGTGAAACTACAATAACAACAAGACGCCTACAAGGGGCTCGTGTATACGTTGGGAAATGCGCAAACAGTTAACACAAATTGTCCAGTTACAGTCAAATTCAAGTACAGGTAGACTTCGGAAAATGGCGAAGAGATTACAAGAAAGATAACTGTGTAATATAACATTAAATTTGTTTGTTGTTAAAAACCTCATTATTAATGTTACTAAATTTGGGAACAAGCAAAACAACGAAGCCCTATTAGCAGTTATCAGGATACGGGATATTTTATTTATTTGTTTTCTTGGAAGGAGACTTTATTACAAATATCCAGTTTACTTGCTTTCATTCAACTCCGTTACAAGATCAGCCTTAACATCATCCGAAAACAACTTATCATCCTTGGATAGTTGTCCAGAAACCGAGTTTAAAAACGAGTTGTATTCTCTAATACCAACATGCTGGTCAAGGCTGATATTGGGTTAAAACTTTGAACATTAGACGTCAATCTTGAAAAACAAAATAAGCCAAAGAAAAACTGTGACCAAAACGTGGAAACATGAACACAAAAGTTTACGCCTAAATCCTGGATTAAGGTAATCGGCTTTCCGAACAACCGGGCCTGTAATCGGGCGTACTGTTCCGTCTCCTGGTCTTAGTTCCTTGCCAAACTTTTTTAAACTTTGCCGTGGCGAAGACCAAGAAGACAACATCCTGTAATTTATTCTCTCAATGCTCACAAATTCCGTAATTACATATCTTGATTTCAGTATACTGGTACCAAACGCTCCACAAGAACTTGAAATCTCGTTGAGAAAAAATTGTTTTAAAGCCCGTAGTCCAGTCCACGGATGAGACTCGCCAAAACTCTGTGCTATCATCGATTCAAAGATCAACAAAAGCTACAAGTAGT
>NC_090892.1:24909393-24925787 GCF_036669925.1 Montipora capricornis | reverse complement strand
ATCAGGTGTTATAATCCTTCGTTCTTTTGGGTGTTTCCAGGAAAAATCCCGTGAGGTGTCAATTAACAGAAAATGAAATAATTGAAATATCCATATCCAAACAAATAAGTAAACAGTTTATATGTAAGAAATACCTTTTGAAATAACAAGTTCAGACCTGCGGTATCAAAATAATAATAAGAATATAATACTAATAAAATAATAATAATAATAATGCTGTTTCTAAGTTAGTATTAGGTTAGTGGTTAAGAAAATAAAACCAATTGTACCTGTGTGTATTGTAATTCAAAGTGTGAACACCACTACCAAGCAAAGAGTTGACTAGGACAAAAGGTGGTATCCCTGCTGTAGATACCTATTGGGATAGTTGTTTAAGGAAAAAAAACAAAAACAGCAGTAAGCTAGCAACCTTTGTGGCATGATTATGGTGCTGCAGCAAGAATCCCCCTACAAGAAGGGTTTCTCTCCACTAACTGAAATGATAATCTCTAGTAAAGTGGGTAAGTATGGGGAAAATACTGTGTGTGTGGATGGTGAGTTGAGGGAAAATCATAACCAAAAATTAGGTCTGTGAAATGAGGAAGAGAAATTCACAAAGCAAACTCTCAACCTCACAGTGGAGTTAGCAAAACAGAACAAACTCTGTGTGAAATAAAAACTTTAATTTCAGAAACAGCCAGATAGTACATGTATAAGAAACTAAATCGAGTAAGAGGGATAAACAAACATTTGAACATGGAAAATTATTCGTTCTTAATAATAAATACGAAACAATCCCTACAAAAACCCTTCGTTCTTAAAAAACAGGAAAGGCAGTTCCAAAACCTAAAGAAATCCCATGCAAAATGAAACACAGGTGTATTAAATGAGCAAATCTAAACAACTCAAAGGGAAAGAAAAGCTGACTGCGACACCATTAGGCTCGTAAATGGCTGCGAATCTTCAGGGGTAGAGCGCAACCGAGCAAGGGGGTTTTCTAGTCCAGCGCTGGACCCTCTACCCGACCCCCTTGTGTCGAGTCAAGAAAGGAAAAAGAAAGAACAAGCGGAAAACCAGGAGAAAACAACACCAAACCATGGACAGACTAACGCGACCAAACCTGCAAAGCCAATTAAGCAAAACTGGGACTGATACACTAACCAAGAACACACTTACCCGGTGTATAATATGATTACTGAAGCAAAATTATAGTTTAAAATAAATAAAACTGGATACCTGGTTACTTACATGGAAGAAAAAGCTGGCACAAATTTCCCTTCTCTCCAAACATTTGCAAACACTCCAGCAAACGTCAGCTGTGCTTACGACAAAAGAATTCAAATATGACCCAAACTGCACACAGGGCCTGGGCACGAAAAATGCGGAGGAGTCGATCTGGGA
Organism: Montipora capricornis; assembly: GCF_036669925.1. Taxonomy (NCBI): domain Eukaryota; kingdom Metazoa; phylum Cnidaria; class Anthozoa; order Scleractinia; family Acroporidae; genus Montipora; species Montipora capricornis. The sequence continues at coordinate 24,924,407 of NC_090892.1, read as the reverse complement.
ACCAGCACGGACAGGGAAAATGCCCAATGCGCTAGAATCTACTACGAAATGGGATTAGGAAGCCAAAGAAGGGGCAGATTGGCCCAGAAAAACATGGAAGCCCAAGTAGGATTGCGTTGCTATTGATACAGGGTGTACAGCAGAGGTATAATCATTCGTTCTTCTGAATGGTTCCAGGAAAAAATCCCATCAGGTGTATAAATCATTCGTTCTTTTGGATAGATCTCGGGAAAAATCCCATCAGGTGTATAAATCATTCGTTCTTTTGGATGGATCCAGGAAAAAATCCCATCAGGTGTATAAATCATTCGTTCTTTTGGATAGAACTCGGGAAAAATCCCATCAGGTGTATAAATCATTCCTTCTTTTGGATGGATCCAGGGAAAAATCCCATCAGGTGTATAAATCATTCGTTCTTTTGGATGGATCCAGGGAAAATTCCATCAGGTGTATAAATCATTCGTTCTTTTGAATAGATCTAGGGAAAAATCCCATCAGGTGTATAAATCATTCTTTCTTTTGGGTGTTTCCAGGGAAAAATCCTATCAGGTGTATAAATCATTCGTTCTTTTGGGTGTTTCCAGGAAAAATCCCGTGAGGTGTCAATTAACAGAAAATGAAAATAATTGAAATATCCATATCCAAACAAATAAGTAAACAGTTTATAATGTAAGAAATACCTTTTGAAATAACAAGTTCAGAACCTGCGGTATCAAAATAATAATAATAATAATAATAATAATAATAATAATAATGCTGTTTCTAAGTTAGTATTAGGTTAGTGGTTAAGAAAATAAAACCAAATTGTACCTGTGTGTATTGTAATGCAAAGTGTGAACACCACTACCAAGCAAGAGTTGACTAGGACAAAAGGTGGTATCCCTGCTGTAGATACCTATTGGGATAGTTGTTTAAGGAAAAAAAACAAACAGCAGTAGACTAGCAACCTTTGTGGCATGATTATGGTGCTGCAGCAAGAATCCCCCTACAAGAAGGGGTTTCTCTCCACTAACTGAAATAATAATCTCTAGTAAAGTGGGTAAGTATGGGGAAAATACTGTGTGTGTGGATGGTGAGTTGAGGGAAAATCATAACCAAAAATTAGTCTGTGAAATGAGGAAGAGAAATTCACAAAGCAAACTCTCAACCTCACAGTGGAGTTAGCAAAACAGAACAAACTCTGTGTGAAAATAAAAACTTTAATTTCAGAAACAGCCAGATAGTACATGTATAAGAAACTAAATCGAGTAAGAGGGATAAACAAACATTTGAACATGAAAATTATTCGTTCTTAATAATAAATACGAAACAATCCCTACAAAAACCCTTCGTTCTTAAAAAACAGGAAAGGCAGTTCCAAAACCTAAAGAAATCCCATGCAAAATGAAACACAGGTGTATTAAATGAGCAAATCTAAACAACTCAAAGGGAAAGAAAAGCTGACTGCGACACCATTAGGCTCGTAAATGGCTGCGAATCTTCAGGGGTAGAGCGCAACCGAGCAAGGGGGTTTCTAGTCCAGCGCTGGACCTCTACCCGACCCCCTTGTGTCGAGTCAAGAAAGGAAAAAGAAAAGAACAAGCGGAAAACCAGGAGAAAACAACACCAAAACCATGGACAGACTAACGCGACCAAACCTGCAAAGCCAATTAAGCAAAACTGGGACTGATAACACTAACCAAGAACACACTTACCCGGTGTATAATATGATTACTGAAGCAAAATTATAGTTTAAAATAAATAAAACTGGATACCTGGTTACTTACATGGAAAAAAAGCTGGCACAAATTTCCCTTCTCTCCAAACATTTGCAAACACTCCAGCAAACGTCAGCTGTGCTTACGACAAAAGAATTCAAATATGACCCAAACTGCACACAGGGCCTGGGCACGAAAAATGCGGAGGAGTCGATCTGGGAACCAGCACGACAGGGAAAATGCCCAATGCGCTAGAATACTACTACGAAATGGGGATTAGGAAGCCAAAGAAGGGGCAGATTGGCCCAAAAAACATGGAAGCCCAAGTAGGATTGCGTTGCTATTGATACAGGGTGTACAGCAGAGGTATAATCATTCGTTCTTCTGAATGGTTCCAGGAAAAAATCCCATCAGGTGTATAAATCATTCGTTCTTTTGGATAGATCTCGGGAAAAATCCCATCAGGTGTATAAATCATTCGTTCTTTTGGATGGATCCAGGAAAAAATCCCATCAGGTGTATAAATCATTCGTTCTTTTGGATAGAACTCGGGAAAAATCCCATCAGGTGTATAAATCATTCCTTCTTTTGGATGGATCCAGGGAAAAATCCCATCAGGTGTATAAATCATTCGTTCTTTTGGATGGATCCAGGGAAAATTCCATCAGGTGTATAAATCATTCGTTCTTTTGAATAGATCTAGGGAAAAATCCCATCAGGTGTATAAATCATTCTTTCTTTTGGGTGTTTTCCAGGAAAAATCCCGTGAGGTGTCAATTAACAGAAAATGAAAATAATTGAAATATCCATATCCAAACAAATAAGTAAACAGTTTATAATGTAAGAAATACCTTTTGAAATAACAAGTTCAGAACCTGCGGTATCAAAATAATAATAATAATAATAATAATAATAATAATAATAATGCTGTTTCTAAGTTAGTATTAGGTTAGTGGTTAAGAAAATAAAACCAAATTGTACCTGTGTGTATTGTAATGCAAAGTGTGAACACCACTACCAAGCAAAGAGTTGACTAGGACAAAAGGTGGTATCCCTGCTGTAGATACCTATTGGGATAGTTGTTTAAGGAAAAAAAACAAAAACAGCAGTAGACTAGCAACCTTTGTGGCATGATTATGGTGCTGCAGCAAGAATCCCCCTACAAGAAGGGTTTCTCTCCACTAACTGAAATAATAACCTCTAGTAAAGTGGGTAAGTATGGGGAAAATACTGTGTGTGTGGATGGTGAGTTGAGGGAAAATCATAACCAAAAATTAGTCTGTGAAATGAGGAAGAGAAATTCACAAAGCAAACTCTCAACCTCACAGTGGAGTTAGCAAAACAGAACAAACTCTGTGTGAAAATAAAAACTTTAATTTCAGAAACAGCCAGATAGTACATGTATAAGAAACTAAATCGAGTAAGAGGGATAAACAAACATTTGAACATGAAAATTATTCGTTCTTAATAATAAATACGAAACAATCCCTACAAAAACCCTTCGTTCTTAAAAAACAGGAAAGGCAGTTCCAAAACCTAAAGAAATCCCATGCAAAATGAAACACAGGTGTATTAAATGAGCAAATCTAAACAACGTAAAGGGAAAGAAAAGCTGACTGCGACACCATTAGGCTCGTAAATGGCTGCGAATCTTCAGGGGTAGAGCGCAACCGAGCAAGGGGGTTTCTAGTCCAGCGCTGGACCTCTACCCGACCCCCTTGTGTCGAGTCAAGAAAGGAAAAAGAAAAGAACAAGCGGAAAACCAGGAGAAAACAACACCAAAACCATGGACAGACTAACGCGACCAAACCTGCAAAGCCAATTAAGCAAAACTGGGACTGATAACACTAACCAAGAACACACTTACCCGGTGTATAATATGATTACTGAAGCAAAATTATAGTTTAAAATAAATAAAACTGGATACCTGGTTACTTACATGGAAGAAAAAGCTGGCACAAATTTCCCTTCTCTCCAAACATTTGCAAAGACTCCAGCAAACGTCAGCTGTGCTTACGACAAAAGAATTCAAATATGACCCAAACTGCACACAGGGCCTGGGCACGAAAAATGCGGAGGAGTCGATCTGGGAACCAGCACGACAGGGAAAATGCCCAATGCGCTAGAATACTACTACGAAATGGGGATTAGGAAGCCAAAGAAGGGGCAGATTGGCCCAGAAAAACATGGAAGCCCAAGTAGGATTGCGTTGCTATTGATACAGGGTGTACAGCAGAGGTATAATCATTCGTTCTTCTGAATGGTTCCAGGAAAAAATCCCATCAGGTGTATAAATCATTCGTTCTTTTGGATAGATCTCGGGAAAAATCCCATCAGGTGTATAAATCATTCGTTCTTTTGGATGGATCCAGGAAAAAATCCCATCAGGTGTATAAATCATTCGTTCTTTTGGATAGAACTCGGGAAAAATCCCATCAGGTGTATAAATCATTCCTTCTTTTGGATGGATCCAGGGAAAAATCCCATCAGGTGTATAAATCATTCGTTCTTTTGGATGGATCCAGGGAAAATTCCATCAGGTGTATAAATCATTCGTTCTTTTGAATAGATCTAGGGAAAAATCCCATCAGGTGTATAAATCATTCTTTCTTTTGGGTGTTTCCAGGAAAAATCCCGTGAGGTGTCAATTAACAGAAAATGAAAATAATTGAAATATCCATATCCAAACAAATAAGTAAACAGTTTATAATGTAAGAAATACCTTTTGAAATAACAAGTTCAGAACCTGCGGTATCAAAATAATAATAATAATAATAATATAATAATAATAATAATGCTGTTTCTAAGTTAGTATTAGGTTAGTGGTTAAGAAAATAAAACCAAATTGTACCTGTGTGTATTGTAATGCAAAGTGTGAACACCACTACCAAGCAAAGAGTTGACTAGGACAAAAGGTGGTATCCCTGCTGTAGATACCTATTGGGATAGTTGTTTAAGGAAAAAAAACAAAAACAGCAGTAGACTAGCAACCTTTGTGGCATGATTATGGTGCTGCAGCAAGAATCCCCCTACAAGAAGGGGTTTCTCTCCACTAACTGAAATAATAATCTCTAGTAAAGTGGGTAAGTATGGGGAAAATACTGTGTGTGTGGATGGTGAGTTGAGGGAAAATCATAACCAAAAATTAGTCTGTGAAATGAGGAAGAGAAATTCACAAAGCAAACTCTCAACCTCACAGTGGAGTTAGCAAAACAGAACAAACTCTGTGTGAAAATAAAAACTTTAATTTCAGAAACAGCCAGATAGTACATGTATAAGAAACTAAATCGAGTAAGAGGGATAAACAAACATTTGAACATGAAAATTATTCGTTCTTAATAATAAATACGAAACAATCCCTACAAAAACCCTTCGTTCTTAAAAAACAGGAAAGGCAGTTCCAAAACCTAAAGAAATCCCATGCAAAATGAAACACAGGTGTATTAAATGAGCAAATCTAAACAACTCAAAGGGAAAGAAAAGCTGACTGCGACACCATTAGGCTCGTAAATGGCTGCGAATCTTCAGGGGTAGAGCGCAACCGAGCAAGGGGGTTTCTAGTCCAGCGCTGGACCTCTACCCGACCCCCTTGTGTCGAGTCAAGAAAGGAAAAAGAAAAGAACAAGCGGAAAACCAGGAGAAAACAACACCAAAACCATGGACAGACTAACGCGACCAAACCTTCAAAGCCAATTAAGCAAAACTGGGACTGATAACACTAACCAAGAACACACTTACCCGGTGTATAATATGATTACTGAAGCAAAATTATAGTTTAAAATATATAAAACTGGATACCTGGTTACTTACATGGAAGAAAAAGCTGGCACAAATTTCCCTTCTCTCCAAACATTTGCAAAGACTCCAGCAAACGTCAGCTGTGCTTACGACAAAAGAATTCAAATATGACCCAAACTGCACACAGGGCCTGGGCACGAAAAATGCGGAGGAGTCGATCTGGGAACCAGCACGACAGGGAAAATGCCCAATGCGCTAGAATACTACTACGAAATGGGGATTAGGAAGCCAAAGAAGGGGCAGATTGGCCCAGAAAAACATGGAAGCCCAAGTAGGATTGCGTTGCTATTGATACAGGGTGTACAGCAGAGGTATAATCATTCGTTCTTCTGAATGGTTCCAGGAAAAAATCCCATCAGGTGTATAAATCATTCGTTCTTTTGGATAGATCTCGGGAAAAATCCCATCAGGTGTATAAATCATTCGTTCTTTTGGATGGATCCAGGAAAAAATCCCATCAGGTGTATAAATCATTCGTTCTTTTGGATAGAACTCGGGAAAAATCCCATCAGGTGTATAAATCATTCCTTCTTTTGGATGGATCCAGGGAAAAATCCCATCAGGTGTATAAATCATTCGTTCTTTTGGATGGATCCAGAGAAAATTCCATTAGGTGTATAAATCATTCGTTCTTTTGAATAGATCTAGGGAAAAATCCCATCAGGTGTATAAATCATTCTTTCTTTTGGGTGTTTCCAGGGAAAAATCCTATCAGGTGTATAAATCATTCGTTCTTTTGGGTGTTTCCAGGAAAAATCCCGTGAGGTGTCAATTAACAGAAAATGAAAATAATTGAAATATCCATATCCAAACAAATAAGTAAACAGTTTATAATGTAAGAAATACCTTTTGAAATAACAAGTTCAGAACCTGCGGTATCAAAATAATATAATAATAATAATAATAATAATAATAATAATAATAATGCTGTTTCTAAGTTAGTATTAGGTTAGTGGTTAAGAAAATAAAACCAAATTGTACCTGTGTGTATTGTAATGCAAAGTGTGAACACCACTACCAAGCAAAGAGTTGACTAGGACAAAAGGTGGTATCCCTGCTGTAGATACCTATTGGGATAGTTGTTTAAGGAAAAAAAACAAAAACAGCAGTAGACTAGCAACCTTTGTGGCATGATTATGGTGCTGCAGCAAGAATCCCCCTACAAGAAGGGGTTTCTCTCCACTAACTGAAATAATAATCTCTAGTAAAGTGGGTAAGTATGGGGAAAATACTGTGTGTGTGGATGGTGAGTTGAGGGAAAATCATAACCAAAAATTAGTCTGTGAAATGAGGAAGAGAAATTCACAAAGCAAACTCTCAACCTCACAGTGGAGTTAGCAAAACAGAACAAACTCTGTGTGAAAATAAAAACTTTAATTTCAGAAACAGCCAGATAGTACATGTATAAGAAACTAAATCGAGTAAGAGGGATAAACAAACATTTGAACATGAAAATTATTCGTTCTTAATAATAAATACGAAACAATCCCTACAAAAACCCTTCGTTCTTAAAAAACAGGAAAGGCAGTTCCAAAACCTAAAGAAATCCCATGCAAAATGAAACACAGGTGTATTAAATGAGCAAATCTAAACAACTCAAAGGGAAAGAAAAGCTGACTGCGACACCATTAGGCTCGTAAATGGCTGCGAATCTTCAGGGGTAGAGCGCAACCGAGCAAGGGGGTTTCTAGTCCAGCGCTGGACCTCTACCCGACCCCCTTGTGTCGAGTCAAGAAAGGAAAAAGAAAAGAACAAGCGGAAAACCAGGAGAAAACAACACCAAAACCATGGACAGACTAACGCGACCAAACCTTCAAAGCCAATTAAGCAAAACTGGGACTGATAACACTAACCAAGAACACACTTACCCGGTGTATAATATGATTACTGAAGCAAAATTATAGTTTAAAATAAATAAAACTGGATACCTGGTTACTTACATGGAAGAAAAAGCTGGCACAAATTTCCCTTCTCTCCAAACATTTGCAAACACTCCAGCAAACGTCAGCTGTGCTTACGACAAAAGAATTCAAATATGACCCAAACTGCACACAGGGCCTGGGCACGAAAAATGCGGAGGAGTCGATCTGGGAACCAGCACGACAGGGAAAATGCCCAATGCGCTAGAATACTACTACGAAATGGGGATTAGGAAGCCAAAGAAGGGGCAGATTGGCCCAGAAAAACATGGAAGCCCAAGTAGGATTGCGTTGCTATTGATACAGGGTGTACAGCAGAGGTATAATCATTCGTTCTTCTGAATGGTTCCAGGAAAAAATCCCATCAGGTGTATACATCATTCGTTCTTTTGGATAGATCTCGGGAAAAATCCCATCAGGTGTATAAATCATTCGTTCTTTTGGATGGATCCAGGAAAAAATCCCATCAGGTGTATAAATCATTCGTTCTTTTGGATAGAACTCGGGAAAAATCCCATCAGGTGTATAAATCATTCGTTCTTTTGGATGGATCCAGGGAAAATTCCATCAGGTGTATAAATCATTCGTTCTTTTGAATAGATCTAGGGAAAAATCCCATCAGGTGTATAAATCATTCTTTCTTTTGGGTGTTTCCAGGGAAAAATCCTATCAGGTGTATAAATCATTCGTTCTTTTGGGTGTTTCCAGGAAAAATCCCGTGAGGTGTCAATTAACAGAAAATGAAAATAATTGAAATATCCATATCCAAACAAATAAGTAAACAGTTTATAATGTAAGAAATACCTTTTGAAATAACAAGTTCAGAACCTGCGGTATCAAAATAATAATAATAATAATATAATAATAATAATAATAATAATAATGCTGTTTCTAAGTTAGTATTAGGTTAGTGGTTAAGAAAATAAAACCAAATTGTACCTGTGTGTATTGTAATGCAAAGTGTGAACACCACTACCAAGCAAAGAGTTGACTAGGACAAAAGGTGGTATCCCTGCTGTAGATACCTATTGGGATAGTTGTTTAAGGAAAAAAAACAAAAACAGCAGTAGACTAGCAACCTTTGTGGCATGATTATGGTGCTGCAGCAAGAATCCCCCTACAAGAAGGGGTTTCTCTCCACTAACTGAAATAATAATCTCTAGTAAAGTGGGTAAGTATGGGGAAAATACTGTGTGTGTGGATGGTGAGTTGAGGGAAAATCATAACCAAAAATTAGTCTGTGAAATGAGGAAGAGAAATTCACAAAGCAAACTCTCAACCTCACAGTGGAGTTAGCAAAACAGAACAAACTCTGTGTGAAAATAAAAACTTTAATTTCAGAAACAGCCAGATAGTACATGTATAAGAAACTAAATCGAGTAAGAGGGATAAACAAACATTTGAACATGAAAATTATTCGTTCTTAATAATAAATACGAAACAATCCCTACAAAAACCCTTCGTTCTTAAAAAACAGGAAAGGCAGTTCCAAAACCTAAAGAAATCCCATGCAAAATGAAACACAGGTGTATTAAATGAGCAAATCTAAACAACTCAAAGGGAAAGAAAAGCTGACTGCGACACCATTAGGCTCGTAAATGGCTGCGAATCTTCAGGGGTAGAGCGCAACCGAGCAAGGGGGTTTCTAGTCCAGCGCTGGACCTCTACCCGACCCCCTTGTGTCGAGTCAAGAAAGGAAAAAGAAAAGAACAAGCGGAAAACCAGGAGAAAACAACACCAAAACCATGGACAGACTAACGCGACCAAACCTTCAAAGCCAATTAAGCAAAACTGGGACTGATAACACTAACCAAGAACACACTTACCCGGTGTATAATATGATTACTGAAGCAAAATTATAGTTTAAAATAAATAAAACTGGATACCTGGTTACTTACATGGAAGAAAAAGCTGGCACAAATTTCCCTTCTCTCCAAACATTTGCAAAGACTCCAGCAAACGTCAGCTGTGCTTACGACAAAAGAATTCAAATATGACCCAAACTGCACACAGGGCCTGGGCACGAAAAATGCGGAGGAGTCGATCTGGGAACCAGCACGACAGGGAAAATGCCCAATGCGCTAGAATACTACTACGAAATGGGGATTAGGAAGCCAAAGAAGGGGCAGATTGGCCCAGAAAAACATGGAAGCCCAAGTAGGATTGCGTTGCTATTGATACAGGGTGTACAGCAGAGGTATAATCATTCGTTCTTCTGAATGGTTCCAGGAAAAAATCCCATCAGGTGTATAAATCATTCGTTCTTTTGGATAGATCTCGGGAAAAATCCCATCAGGTGTATAAATCATTCGTTCTTTTGGATGGATCCAGGAAAAAATCCCATCAGGTGTATAAATCATTCGTTCTTTTGGATAGAACTCGGGAAAAATCCCATCAGGTGTATAAATCATTCCTTCTTTTGGATGGATCCAGGGAAAAATCCCATCAGGTGTATAAATCATTCGTTCTTTTGGATGGATCCAGGGAAAATTCCATCAGGTGTATAAATCATTCGTTCTTTTGAATAGATCTAGGGAAAAATCCCATCAGGTGTATAAATCATTCTTTCTTTTGGGTGTTTCCAGGGAAAAATCCTATCAGGTGTATAAATCATTCGTTCTTTTGGGTGTTTCCAGGAAAAATCCCGTGAGGTGTCAATTAACAGAAAATGAAAATAATTGAAATATCCATATCCAAACAAATAAGTAAACAGTTTATAATGTAAGAAATACCTTTTGAAATAACAAGTTCAGAACCTGCGGTATCAAAATAATAATAATAATAATAATAATAATAATAATAATAATAATAATAATGCTGTTTCTAAGTTAGTATTAGGTTAGTGGTTAAGAAAATAAAACCAAATTGTACCTGTGTGTATTGTAATGCAAAGTGTGAACACCACTACCAAGCAAAGAGTTGACTAGGACAAAAGGTGGTATCCCTGCTGTAGATACCTATTGGGATAGTTGTTTAAGGAAAAAAAACAAAAACAGCAGTAGACTAGCAACCTTTGTGGCATGATTATGGTGCTGCAGTAAGAATCCCCCTACAAGAAGGGTTTCTCTCCACTAACTGAAATAATAATCTCTAGTAAAGTGGGTAAGTATGGGGAAAATACTGTGTGTGTGGATGGTGAGTTGAGGGAAAATCATAACCAAAAATTTGAATTTGACCGCGCGCTGGCAACACGACCATTGTTGACTTGTGACTGGGCAGTCAACAACGGTCGGGTTGCCAGCGCGCGGTCAAATTCAAATGGACCAATCAGAGTTGAGGCTGAAACCATCTTGCGAGTTTCCGTTGTTGACTACCCGGTCACAAGCCTCTCAGGAAAGCCGAAGAGGTGAATTTTAAGGCAAAGTTTTCGTTCTTCACGAGTCTTTCGGCCCCCGAAACACACGTATTTGGAGTGAAATTTATTGGGCTTTATGGAACTGTTGTTTTTATTGCGATTCGGGACTTTTCCTGTTGAGGAGAAAACGATTTGTGGAGTGAGGTCTGGCCAGCGATGGATGGAGTCACCGGCCTTCCCATTATTTCAGCAACGGCCTTCCCGATGACTTCACTAAACGGCGTCAGAATGGCTCGAAACTCGCCAAAAGAGACAAGTTGGTCACACATTTGAGGTAGGAAAACTTTATTTCAAATGAGATAGTTATTTACACAATTTTTTTACGATCGGTGATTTTCCCATACAATTCTCTATATACACAAACTGTCGCATACACCACGTATTTTCAGCTTGGGGCGCCTGTGGTCTTGCTGGGAAAAAGGAACAGATAATGTTTTCCCAGCTATGATATAACATTTTAACATTGTGGCAATTGAGTTCTTTTTTGTGATTTTCAATGTCTTGCTTTTTCACATGAACAAATTCAGCCAGTTTGAATTTTTTTTCAAAATTTACTGCAGAAAACAAAAATTTGCAGGCCTTGGTACAATTTCTATCTGGTATTTCATGTATAGTATTTTTCCATAACAATGCAGGAATGTAGTGTTTACTTTTTATACCTGTCTTAAGTCTTTGATTTCATCTCAATGCAGTAAATAGTAGATTTTTTCATGCCACACTGTAATTTGAAAATCAGAATAGAGTACTCTTTTCCTGTATATTGTTAATTCATTTAAGAATACTTAATTATTATAAAGCAAATGCAACAAAACAGCTACAGCAGCTTAAACTGTTTATAAGTTCAATGTATGATTTTAAAATAAGTAAAAATTAATATTGCAATACATTGAAATAATTATTTGAGTCATGTGTGTTATCTGTGAGCTGATCAATTGAATAATTGTACATAAAACTGATAATACTTTTGTTAAGTTGTTGAGGAAAACGAAGCAATGACTGCTGTCATTTGATTTCCCCCACACAAATGGACTGCAGTGCAGAGCAAAAATTAATGCTCTGTACAGGATAATGACCTTGCAAGATGTTTTATAGCCACAAGAAGCATTTACAAGGCCCACCAAATATCCAGACTATTACAGAAGGTGAGTACCTGAGGGGGAGTCCTATATGAAAGGGGCAGATATGCCCTTCTGAAATTTTGAAAAGAATCCCTAAATGACATAAATCTGTGTGTGGCTCAAGCTTTCCTTGACGCTAAAAGATGCCAAGAAAACTAAAGATTGAACTTTTAATTGTATATTTCTTCGTGTTCAGCCCTAAACGAGACCATTATAGCTAACACTATTGACGTTTTGCCTGGGACATCCTCAGCAAGATCAAAATTCAGAAATTTACACCCCTAGGCAAGACGAGAAGCATCCCTGCCCCTTTTCATATATTCCAATTCTCTTGGCCGAGATAACCCAAAATCTAAATAGCACTGCAAGAATGAAAAGATCTATATCAGAGGTTTTTGAAGCCGTTCAATAAATTCGCAGTTCGTCTTTACTATGTGAATTCAAAAACCATGACCACTCGAATTATTTCTGGAATGTTAATGTGTTACAAGGAAAAAGCCATACATCAGATCTCAATGCAGACAATGCATAGATGAAAACTGCCAGCTTTAATGGTAATTAACTGTGTAGTTTGCATATTTTTGTGGTTTTGTCTCGCATGTGATTGGTAAATTCAAAGTTAAAATGTTAATGTCAAAAATTATTGAAGTGTTCATGGTTTTTGGATTCGCATAGTACATGTAATAGCTAAAATCGTTCTTTAATTAAACTTGCATGACCATAGAATTTCCAGCTACAACAATTTTATAAGCAAAATTTGAAACTGGTCTGCACAGTAGTTTGTGTTAGTCAATAAAGTTGTTGTTTTGTTTCGTTTTTTTGTCTTTGGCAGACATTCTTTTGGCTCACAATCCCTTATTGGGGAGGTCAGGAGAGATTGCCTCATGAGCCAAAAGAATGTCTGCGTGGAGGCTATTCGCTCGGTAATTACAATAATGATGTCTTGATGGCTTCTCTGATGGCTACAGCATTCCTGTTTTGTCCTTGGTTTCGGTCGACTGGGAAAACACCAAGATGGAGCTGTACACCTTGCAGCTGACCTTGCAGCCACTCCTCATTTAAGTCCTCACCATGACTTCACAGAAGTTATGCAACACGCAACAAGCAGCAATGACAAGACGAACAGTCTCAACATTAAGGTCCAGCCTCTTTGCAATGCTTCTGAACCTAACCTTTAGCCTTCCATAGGCATTCTCAACCACCACTCTTGTCATGCTGAGGATCTTGTTGAAATTCGCTTGTTCTCGCGTTAAGTTTCCATTATCAGTATACGGCTTCATTAGCCAGTCACTGAGCGCATATGCAGGGTCTCCAACTATCAAGGGCGGAACTCTCACACCTGATATGACTCGAGATAAATGAAGCGGTAGGAAAGTCCTCGCACAGCAGTGGCAAAACAGCGGTGAATTTGTAAATACGCGCACGTCGTGAACTTTCGCTGGCCATCCAACAAAAATGTCAACAAAACGATAGTGGCTGTCAACCAATCCCTGGAGTGTTACTGCGTGGAATCCTTTTCGATTCACATAATCTTCCGGACTTTGGAGAGGTGCAATGATAGGCACATGGCAACCGTCAAGAGTGGCCAGTAGTCTACTTGGGGAAACCCCGTACGTTCTCTAAAACCATCGATGTGATCTTGTACTTCTTGCTGATTTTGCGGAAAGAAAATATACCGAGGAAGAAGAATACCTGCAAGTACCTCACATACCTGTTTCACGATGGTACACATGGTGGATTTTCCTACGCCAAGCAAGTTTCCAATTGTTCTGTAGCGAGTAATTGCCCCGGGGGGGGGACTCCCATATGAAACAGACGGGGATGATCGTCGTCTCGCTTAGGGGTGTAAATTCTTGATTTTGGTCTCGCTTAGGGTGTTCCGGGCAAAGCGCCAATATTTTAGGCCGCCAAGGTCAAAATGTGCTTAAGCCACGCCCAGATTGGTCTCCTTTACGGGTCACAAAAAGCTTGAGCCACGCCCAGATGGTCTCCTTTAGGGGTTAAATTTAAAATTTCCGACGAGCATCCCTGTCTGTTCCATATGGGAGTCCCCCCCCCGGGGTAATTGCAACGCGATGGCGAACTTCAATGGCTTTACGAAAGTTCGTGTTCTGTTTCGCGATATGGGGTGATAGTTCAGCGCACAGATATTCAAACGAATCCTTCGACATCCTGAAGTTCTCTACCCAATCATTATCGCTCGAACCTTGGCAGGTCTCCTCCCAAAAGGACTGAGACCTGCTTTTACTCCAAACTCGACGTAAACTTGGGGCGCATTGAAATAGTTGCCGCGCCAACAACAATAAAAATACAGATGAAACAAGACATCTGCGGCGGAGGTATCGGTAGAGTTGTCTCCTGGCAAGCTTTGCGCGACTTTCCGCGATTTTTCGGCTTTCTTCTCTCCGTGTTTTCCAAAACAAAAGCGCAATATTTCGCGCATCCGCCATTTTGTTTACATTGTTGAACAATTTTACGTCAATTACAGTTACACGAACGCGAGGCTGAGCATGAACATGAGGCTGCGTTATTGTTCGGTGTGAACGAGTTGATCAGTTAACCATGTTTAAGGTTTCGTTAAACTTTGTTTAATTAAACATGTTTTTTTGGTGTGAACAGGGTATTAGTCTTAAATAATGTTAGTGGGGATTTTCTGCCTCAGTGATTTGAAATTAGTTAGTCCCAACATTTCTTTCCTTTCGGTATGCGAGAATTACCAGACGCAGCTGAAAGTTTCTGAATGCACATCGGACTCTATAAAGGAGCTCAGGCACACGAAGCGCGCCAGTGGACAACCATGGTGAGAAATCTTGGGTAATCTACCGATTCGAGAAATTTTGGTTGTGACGTCAGCGTACGTCCGCCCGCCTGCCCGCCCACCCGTACAGACTGTCGGGGTGGAGATGGGGAGTAAAGACGGCCTTTGTGGAAGTGGGTGTTGCCGGGAAATAGCATGGCCACCCCTAAATACTAATCAGATATTTCTTTAAAAATGTATCAAAATCGTAATTCAGCCTTTCTAGCTTCGCTACGACGAGCAAATTTCAAAAGAATTTTGTTGCAAAATGAGGGCAGTAGGTTTAATTAACATAAAGACAAAAGAATTTAAAAGTGGTCGATAGTGGTC
>NC_090892.1:24894393-24896893 GCF_036669925.1 Montipora capricornis | reverse complement strand
GGAAACACAAGAAAATATGTAAAGGGAACAAGGACTCCTCTCCCCAGGAGGGCCTCATCAAATGTTCTGCGTCTATCCAACAGCTCAAACAAGCTATTCCAACAATTTTTGAATGACCAACAAGAAAAGAACACTCTCTTAGAGAAATAGATTATTTATAATAACACTTAAGCATGCGAAACAATGCTCAGATGCTTACGAGCACCCTCATGCCCATGTTTGTAAAAAAGCACCATGAAGTATTCCTTGTGGCTGGCTGGTTTAGGCATTGTTTCATCTTTCAACATTGGGCAAAACCAAATCAACTCCATTCTCAGAGGGCACTGGGGAAAGAAGCTAGAAGAAAAAACTGGCCTTAATCCAATTCTCCGAAGGTAATCTTTACAGAATAAGATCATAGAAGGAACACTTTTGAGTGCCAACCTTAAGCCTTTTAAAACAAGCGCAAACAATATTAATAGTCTTTAAATTCACAAAATGTCAAACAGCATATTTTAGTCTCATATTCAATTAGATTTGGCTGCAATGTTCCTTAAAACTATGCAGAACTATTTACCATAAAATGTGGAACATTTCCTGCCTATCTAAATATGCCGCAAAAGGGCTCCAAAAAGCAAACAGTTAAGTTTTTAGATTAAGATACACAATACCTGAAAAATAAATTACTTGATGTGATCAAGACATTGAATGACCAAGCAATAAACAAATGGCAGCAATGTATGTTAGGTTCACAAAGTGGGAAAAAAATATTCCTCAACTGATGTTTCAATATGCATTTAAATAAATTTTCTATCAACAATTCAAGGGGCTCACTTTTCACTGGTATTGATTTACATTTCCATGATAAGTTTGAAAGTGAATCTGGCAACCACAGTGCCCTATGAAATGGGAAATAACTTAAACTCTTTAAACTAACATTTTATAAGGGACACCATTATTGATGCCCTGCGAAGAATAAAGATTAAATTGAAAGAAGAGTTGGTCTGGAGTTTATCCACAATGGACAGTTAGTGGCTGCATTCACCAATGTAGAGAACAAACACATCAAGTTTCTTGTCAAGCAACCAGGTGTTCAAGGAGCTATTCAATTTCCAAAGAACTATGGTAGTGTGCAACAGTACCTGGGTGAATTCGGGTACCTGGCCTGAAACTGAAACTTGTGGAGCCAAACAACTTGTTGAGCTAAGTACTTAAACTGGGTAGATAATTATGTCTACAAATATTGTCTATTCAACCAACAGTTTCTCCTAATTTTGTGTACCATTCACTTAATGGTTCCTTAATAAAAAAAATCGCTAATTCAATTAAGGATTCAAGTCCTTTGAAATCATCAAAGTTACTTTGTGCCACCAGGAACAAACAAAAAAGTACAAGCACTGAAGACAAACAGCTCACAAAAGATCACAAAAGGCAGGACTCCGTTTAAAACAGCAAAACGGGCCGGGGATCCTCGAGTCACTAAAAAGTGCTGCATGCTACGTAGATGTTTGCAGAACGATCGCAAGTTGTAATCACTGAAAGAAAACTCCAATCCAGATCTGATAGACGATGGTCGTGCAAGACTCACCAAGCACATGGAACATCCGACAGGATTGTTTGTTGTCTGGCACAGCAGATGAACGAAAAATTGTTCCCCTCACTATTAAGTTCCAACCCAAGACCAATCTTGCCAAAATACAACAACAATTTGGGCAGCAGGCAAGCTCATCACAAGCCACCGAAGTTGGCATAGAGCAGCATAGCGCTTCACCTGAAGTTCGATCATGATGGACACAAACAAGAGCTGAAAAAACTTCATATGGTCAGACGACCAAATGTGATTGATCAGTTATCGGACATCAAAGTGCTGAACAGTACAAACCAAGGGATTTCGTCGTAAAAATGTTCACTCAGCAACGTCTTCTTCTTCTACAGAATAAAGTTCAAAAGCGATCCTGGTTGTTAATCACATGCTAGACCAATCCATAAACTGGATAAAGTGGATTGGCAAATTGATTGCCAGAACAATGAGTCATTTCTGTCTCGCTGAGTTCAAAGAAGCGACGGTCAAGAGAGTCACAACCGAAGGCTGAGCGAATGTCCACCGATCTAACCAATCAGAATGTAAACAATTGGCGTGACGTCGGATAGCACAAGGATAGCACAGTTTTTCCCTCTCGCTGAATTCTGATTGGTCAGTTTAAATTTCAGTAGCTCTCACCGTATGCAAGGTATGGCGGCTATTTTTAAAACCCACTCGTCTAAACAAGAAACCCAGGCAGCTCAGTGGCACTGCAGTTCTCCGTCATCTGCAACTGCTTCAATTCCAGCTTAACCTTAACCTTAATTCCTTAACCTTTCATTGGCCTTTGTTACCGCGTCCGAAGAACAACACGTACATTTGCATCTAGAAAAAATAACGAGAAATTTGAATTTTTACAAATGAAGGGAACATAAGTCAACAGACAAAATCACGACTCCAACATACCATCTAATATCATACTACTTGGTGTAAGCCTCG
>NC_090892.1:24879393-24884393 GCF_036669925.1 Montipora capricornis | reverse complement strand
CAACTCACAATTCACCGTACAATTTTTCGCTCACGTCATTGCCTTTTTTGGAAAATAAAGCGCACGTGATCAATGTCACATAACAACAACGACTATGGGGGGAGGGCTAAGTCTATTACTCTCGCACATAACACTTCAAATTTTTCTACAATTTTTCTACCTGCGCGAAGTCTTCCTCAATACTTGATAGCTGGTTGGCTTGACTGAATTCCTGTTGGCTTGTTGTAGGAAGGTACTGACTGGTAAGGAGTTGTGATTGTAGGACTGGTAACTGTGGCCTCCTGGCCAGAAGGCAGAACGGCAGTCTTTGGCCCAATGACCATATTTTCCACATTTGAAACAAGCATCCCTACGGCCTATAGACAAAAATAACAACACCTGCAGTAAGCTGGGCGGGAGGGTGGGATATATGCTGAAGTATAAAATGCGTGGATCGCTAGCGTGAGTGAATATATATTCAACGGTCAAAGACGTTATAAATACCAGAGACTAACCAATCAGAAGTTACGCATAATTAGAACTAGTGAGTAGGTGCGACAGGAGGAGCAAAAGTATTGGAGCATAACTAATTGCTGGAATACCAGCGGAAAATTCATACTTTCAATACACTGTAACTTTAATTATATTTAACAGTTATTTGCCAAAGGCAAAGTGAGTGTACAGCTGAGACGAATAATTGTGTGACTAGTATAAATTCAGAGCTGAACAACAGAGAATTGATAGTAGACACAGTTTATTTCTGTTGTAAAGGTCACGAGTTCCTGCGGGAGCCCTGCCATTTTGTTTGCTTTATAATCACTAGCTACTGCGGTTAATATGAAATCATTTTATTATTATTATAGGAAACCACTCAACCAATCAGATAGCTGGAAACTCTTTGTTCATCTCCTAAATTCTGCTAATTAGTTATTATTGTTGCTGTTATTCCAGCCCAGCATTTTATAGCTCTAGTGGCATTCATATATAGACATTGACACAGTCATATAGCAATTAAAAGCTGTGAAATAATTGCTTTTTTTTTTTCTGATTTTGAAAAAGAAATATGGAGACTTTTGATCACTTGATATTCTGTGACTTAAGCGGAATAAGCAATTTAAGTTGTGTAAGGTTACCTTAAGTCGCCTGATGTTTTGGGCAATTTTTTCGTAAGTCGCCTTACGATACGGCGACTTAAGTTCCCAGAGTAGGCCTCCAGTAGGACTCATCATGTTTATTAGAACCAGTTAGCCCGCCTAAACAACTGCTGCAGTTAAAACCAAAAGAAAAAATGGAAACCAAACTACAGATTTACAAGGACGACTTACTGCGAGTGAAATCTAAAAACTGCTCTGTGCTCCGCTAGGGAAAGTAAAAGTACTTTAAATTGTAATAGGAGATACTTATGAATCATTTTATGGTGATCAAGCAATGGAACAAGTTATTGCTTACATAAGAAAAGGGAGGGTCATTTAATGTTTCACTCTTTGTTTTTGTGCAGATCCAAGAAGTCAGGCTGCAGCAGCAGTATAATAGTACCAGGGCACCCACATACATCTTCGGAAGCTGATGGCACTAGCATTCCTGCCCGAAAATGTGATTCGACCGACGTTCGAACGTTTGCAGCCACTAGCAACCAATGTATTCTTATAAAACATTTCGTTGACTACCTTTCCGAAACATGGATATACAGCGATTTCTGGCCTCCGTCTTCGTGGTGTGTTTTCATGATGGGCATCAGAACAAAATATGATGTGGAAGGGTGGCATCATGCGCTGCACCGCCGTGTATCAGGAAGATGGCAAATGCCATTATATCTTCTCATTGAGCTGTTACATCAAGAGGCGTGGCTGACAGCATTCACCATTCGCCTTGTTCCCGAGAAAAAACTTAAGAGAATTCGCAGACGAAAGTCTCGATCATTGCAGGCATGAATCTTTAATCTTTGAGATGATTTGTCCGACCAAAAGAAAACTGCTGAACAACTTATCCGTGCATGTGCACACTTAGGGCGCGTTCCATTGACCCTATTCCGGAATAAGAATACGTAAAGAGATGATTAAAACGGTATGTTTGGCGCGTTTCGAAGCAGCAAGGATGATCAAAATGTTTAAAATGGCATTTTAGCAGATGTTTGACAATTTTAATGTGAATCTCCGCAAAAACGAAGGATTTCTAACTTATATTCCATGTATTCCTATTCCGGAATAGGGTCAATCGAACGCTCCCTCAAAGTGCCTATCACCTCAACACACTTTTCCACTTTCTTTATTTATTCTCCGAAATCGTCCCAAATTCATCGTGTTGTTTTTAGTACCTTTAGATTGAAATTTCACTCTTTTATTGGCTTTGAAACAAGGAAAAAGTGGTCATACTTTGATCAATAACCGAGCAATGGAGGGGAATGGGTTTGATACTGGGTTGACGTCATAGACTGCTTTGCCACCGAGAAAGTTCTTTGAAACAGCGATGCAATTTGTGACGTCAACCCGGTATCGAACCCTTTTCCCCTTCATTGCTCGGTAAAAAAGATACGAAAAACATTGAAATGGGAAAATTGTATTGTTCGCCAATTAAATAGGGACGGCAGACCGGAAGTAATCTTCGACAAAATAGTGTTTCTCCGCATGTGTAGGTTTTGGCGCCAGCCGTTCACATTCAGGCGACCTTCAGTGGACAACGGGAAAGATCGAGTTTTGCCGGCCACCGGTGAACGCAAGTTGTTTTTCTTTTATTTTTGCCTTTATTTTTCGCTTTTCATAAACAAATTTTCAGTAACATACTTCTAGAAGTTAGCTATAGAGAGGAAAGATGACCACGATGTTGTTCCTTGTATATCGTCGCAGACACTGCCTTGTGGACACTCTGCCAGATGAGTGATATCTTGCTTCTCAAATCGAAATTCTGCTCTACATTCGTCCTCACAAAGGTTACCAAGATCAAACTTGTCATGCTCGTTGTTCGGGAAGCACCACGGTTTTTGACTTGTAAAAGTCTTAAGTCTTAAGTAAAAACTCTTATTCGTGACGGTGAGCATTTCTCGTGATTTGCGAAATGATGTCATAGCAAAAATCATCAAACCTTCGACAAATACATTCAGCAAGTTTGATTGCTCGTCCTACATAAAAACCCGGGGGGGGGGGGTACTTTAGGAATTTCTGGGTGAGGATGTGCCGCTAGGACCCTGGAACCCTTAGCCTATACCAGAGCTAGTTTCAGCTAGATTTTGCTACCCTATACTAGAGTTAACTCCCCAAATCACTCCTATCCTAGAGTAGCTGTTTTCCAGAAACTGAGGTCACTAGCAAAGTCTAAAGCAAAGCCAAAACAAAACCTTATACCACAATCACTTTTTTCTTAAAAAAGGATTTATTTATACTTGTCCAGCAATGCCAAGCACATACGTACGAATTATCAAGACAATAAATTGTTTAATTCTAACCAGTATTAATACCACCGATTTCCGTCACCAGTCCCGATTTTTGACAGTTAATATCCAGTAGCGTTTTATGATAGTCATCTATCAACGCTGTTGAGGCTGAGTCGTGAAACATTAAACTTGCCGATTTCATTTCTTTACGTTTTTTAGTAACAATTCCTGGTTTCCTTAGTCTAGATAAAATCTTCAACCAACTGGTCAGTTTCGTGAAAAATGATACACTATTCTAGACCCAAACGCTTTGACTTATATACCCTATGCTAGAGTAAACTGCTTGAAAACCATACCCTTCACAGCGGCACATACCTATATAGCCCATATATGGCAGTACCCCCACCCACTCCCCCCCCCCCCCTCGGGCATAAAAACTGGACAAACTTAACTTTCATTTTTCCCGCCGAGGACGGACGTGCCATCCCAGTTCACCTCGGACTGTTTTACCGTCCACCCAGCCCGCCGTCCTGGTATCTGTTAGTTTTAAGAAAACTTTTCTCACTTATTCGATCGAATCATCTAGACTTTATTGGAACGTGTTAGAATTTCACAGAAAAATGAGTCGTATAGACCGCCCATAAGGGCGTAGGAATTATCGTGAGGAAATGCGCAAATACCCAACTTCCTCTACACCCTAAACTGGGATCACGTCCTATACTAAATAAATACTAGGCGAATTTCTCATAGTGAAAAAAGAATTTGTTACTCGTGCTATCAGTAAGGTTATGGAATCTGCTACTGCTACCCTTTCCCTGACTCCATTAGTACAAGCGTAAACCTCAGTACGTAAGTTTTTTATCCTTTTATTTGTCCTAACCTTTCAAGTGTCGCATTTGTCCACATTTTTGCCAAATTAGTGGTATTCTCTGCTACATCATGCGATGATTAATTTTTACTCGTTTTCTTACTATATTGTTATCAAAGTTTTTGTAATTTAAGTCGTCTATGTAGGTATATTCTTTAGGTTTCAACGCAACGCTTTTCGATTTAAAATCTCTAGGATATTGTTGTAACCATCCACTATATATATGCCGTATGCAAGTGGATATGCACTATGTGCTACACGTCCATATTAACCTTCATGCAAGACATGTGTAGCCTTTGTTGTTTCTATTTTTTGGCGTATCGTGCCACGTACCAAGCTTATTTTATGTTAAGATAAGTTAGAATCTATAATAATTGTTAGTATCTTAAACATCCTATTTCAGTTCGAACCTACGATCTATCTGAGAACTACAAATTATAAATAACTACAGTTGGCTTCTACATCTGTAAACCTTTATCATCCAGACTACGAACATTATCTCGTGCAAACTACGGATTTATTTGTTACCGTTCGCTGTTGAGGCTGTCCTTAAAACAACGTGAAATCGCGCCTCCTACGTAAGGGCAAATTGACGTCGGGAAACGTCTTCATTGAAACATTTTACAGAGGGGCATTTGTAAGAACAAACTAGAAACTAGTCAAAACTTTGCTCTACAGTACTTAAAATAGAATAACTTTACAGTTGAATAAGACCACGCGATTCGAAACAGCAACCTGGTTATGCTCAGAACTTCAGCATTCAAAGCAGGTATTTCCTACAGTTCA
>NC_090892.1:24866893-24874393 GCF_036669925.1 Montipora capricornis | reverse complement strand
TAAAAGCTAACGTTTGGCCTAAAAACTTTCCTTTAGGCCTAATTAGGCCTAAAATTACCGTTTATGAATGTTTAGGATACTTTTCTTTAGGCCTAATTAGGACTAACAAGCCCTAAGGTTAGCTTTTATGAATGTTTAGGATACTTTCTGAATAGGTTAAATAATGACCTGTGACCTGTGCCCTGTGACCTGTGAGCTGCGTTTTGTACCTGCCGGTGATTTGCTGACTTCCTGCCGTGGAGGTGCTCAGACATTCTCAGACTACTACAAGGTGCGTGATAGACTTTGCATATGTGACATATGAAGTCATTCAAAATGGCACAGAAAATGCAGACATTCAACGAAAAAAAATTCCAAAAGATCACCCTTGAAACCACAGGACACCCAGGATAATATCTACAACCTTTCCTCCGTTGAACGCAATAACTATCATTGCTGTTGTTGTTTTTGTTGTTGTGGTGGTGGTGGTACTGGTGGTAGTAGAAGTACCGGTAGTAGTAATAGTAGTAGTAGTAGTAGTAGTAGTAGTAGCAGTAGTAGTGGTAGTAGTAGTAGTAATAGTAGTAGTAGTAGTAGTAGTAGTAGTAGCAGTAGTAGTGGTAGTATTGGAGGTGCAGATATTATGAAGGAGATAAAGGACAAAAGCCAAGCAGGAGGCTTAAACTGGTGGCAAGGTCAAAGTTTTGGGTGGGAATTTGATTAGGGAGAGAAATGCATAGGCTATAGCATGGTGTGGCAATGTACAATGAAGGAATTTTGGATTGGAGTGATCAGGAACTGAGAGCGATGGGATGAGAGGACAAGGAAGAGGTTAAAGATGCTTGGGGCCTTACACAAGAAGGGGAGTGCAGTGAAGTTGTGAATGAAGAGGAAAGAGGCACAAGGGAACTGATCAGTGTGTATGATTGTGCAAATGAGGAACTTACAGTGTAGTCTGTTTCGATATGTCAAGGCGAGTGACGAGTGGATGTTTAAGGTTGTTGGAGAGACGTGGCCGGTGGGAGAATGAAGAACAAGTACAAAAAGTGGGACATTACTAAACCACGAAACATCGAAACATCATGTACCACCCACTGTACATTGAATACCAACCGACAAAGTTGGATTTTGAGATTACATATCAATAAATATTAAATATTATTGCTCCTAATTAATTGAGATTAAGATTAGGATTCAGATTAAGATTAAGATTAGGCCTAAAACAATATTTAATCTCAAATCCAACCTTTGTCGGTTAGTATTCAATGTATGGTGGGGTCATACATGGTGTTTTGGTGTTTTGCTTTGCTTTTTCAGCATTTCACTGTTTGGTGGTTTAGTTATGCCCCAAAAAGTGGGCAGACAAGGCAACGAAAGAGATGGTTTGGGAAAAGGAGACTCTGTGGGACCTTATATAAGGAATGTCAGTGAAGTGGCTGATGGGAGGTCATGGCAGTGGCTCAGAGCTGGGTATTTGGGGAAGAGCATAGAGAGGTACATTGTATAGTATGTTTTTGCTGCCCAGGAGAAGGCTTGTGAACAAGGTTTTTTGGACCACAATTCATAACAAGAATGTACAGTAGATCCAAGGGGAAGAGTGCATAGCAAAAAGGTGTCCCCTAAAGCGATCTGTGTCCAGAGCAACCTTAAACTTAAGGTCACCACTACTGTTGTCGAGAAAAATGACTAAAAGCATTTCAGATTTTTTCACCACACCGTGTTGTTTTGGTTTTGTTGTTTGATTGTTTGTTTGGGTGGTTGGTTTCATTTCTGTCCTTTTTCGTGCGAGGTGTTGTTCTTAATTACGAGCTAATAACAATTTATGTAGTAGATGAAATATCAGCGCGAGACCTTTATGGGCATTTAAAACGGGGAGCCACAGGCAAACCGTTTTAAAGCCCATTAACCCTTTGAAGTTTGCCGAGTTTCATAACCAGTCCCCTCTACTAACTATGATTTTTCACAGACCTTGTGTAAACGCATGCCTTGCGGATAATGAATGGTCGATAATGTCCTTCCTGCTGGGTTGTTATAGTTACAGAAAAGCACAGTCTGACAACTAAATCAGAGTTGAACTCAGAAGAAACATTAGACTCTTGCACTACCAGAATTGTAGAAACGCTATAATTATAGCTGAATTGCTTTGCCAGATTAGGCCTTTATTCACTAGTATAATTTACTAGATGGAATTTCATTGACTTCAACAACTATTCCAAGTAGTCTGAATAGCTATTAAACATTAAAAAAAGGTCTCAAATCCCTAGGCTTAAAAGTACTAAAGATAGAGGCCGTATGTTCCGTTGGCGTCGTTCCAGCAAATGGGGATTGTCAGAGGGGCAACGAGTTAAAATTTATTAATGAAATTCCGACAGGCGACACAAGAATGTTCCAAAATTGCGACATAGCTAGCTGTGAAATTCAGACGGAGGACATGGGCACCCCCTTTAACAGGGCCTCATTTGAGACCGGCCACTCCAACAACTTCTGACATTGCACAGTTATTTTCCACCCATTTTAGTGTTGTATTGTGTTGCTTTTGGAGTGGCCCCGACACTAGACTGGTCTCTTCTTCTTTACTCTTTGGAGAGCGAAACTGACCAGCCATGTTTCTACTACAAAAGCTCTATGAAAATAAATTGCTAAATTCAATGCTAAATATTTCCAAACTCCTATGGGACAACTCCACGCCCGTGTGATTAACATAACACAAGTAAGATAAAATATTATCGCGTCCGACCTTAAACAACAGCGCGTGAACAGACCCATCACGTGACTCTGACCGTGCACAAGTTCAGCACTCCGATGACTCGCTTATGACTCCAATAGTGATGTATTTCAATAACTGGCTTACGATTTGGAACACCGAGATGAACGCGATCAATAGAGAAAAAAGTATCTCTCTGACAGACTGATGGAGTGTGCACGTGGGTCATGCAGGAAGAACATGATACGCAAAGCGGAAAAGTCTGCAAAGGGAGTGATGCACTGAATACGTCAATCACATGACATGAACAATCAAAACAGCAGTAAAATGAGATGTATTTCTGTTCACCTTTATTGGACCCTTATTAGCCATAATTGGCCATTATTGTTAACAATGATCATTATTAAGTAATTACGACGAATTGTGTACGCGCAAATGTTCCACAGTCTGCAGAACATTCACAATTCTGAAATTCGCTGTTGGTCAGTCTTGACATTTGTGTGGCTTTCGCTAATTCGTTGTCATAGTCTGTTGGTCGTCGCCAGTTCGTGGCTATCATGTCGCCGGTTCAAGGCCATGTCACTTGTCGGAATTTACCCCTAACAGGGCCTCTCAAATGCGAAGATGTTCAAGATGTGACTGTTTCAGTAGGGCACATGTCGCCAAATACACTAAACTTTTGGTTGAGCAAATTCGTTTGTGAAGAGACCAAGCAAAGTGGAAAGCTTTAGCCACCCAATTAGTTTTATTTGTTAGTTTGTATTAATGGTCATTTGCATGAGACAGGATGAGAGGATGCATTAAACTTTCTTAACAAAACACACAAGAGGCAAGTAAATTGTCGTCCCAATAGTTGTGATTGAAACATCAAACTTGTGATTGATTAATAAACTTTGTACAATTTTACAGCCTCGTCTCTATTAAAGTTAAGCATAATAATTAGGCGAGTTAGAGATCTTTATAAAAGTCAATCCTATTGATAATTTAACTAATTAACAATTTATCAACCGCAGCCTTTCCCTGCTACCTATTTCCCTCCCCGTGCTTTCAGACAGTTGAACTTTATCGGGATTTACACACGTATGTGACCCGAATGGTGCGTTTCCGTTGGCTGGCACCCTTTTGAATTATTAATGAATTTTACAAGCGACTCAATATTACCACTCACCAAGCTTCTTAACAAAACCTCCCATGTAATGGTTGTCCGGGTGAATAACGGACCCTCCAGATTCAAACTTTTTCCCAGAGATTTCCACAGTATCCAATCGCCCTCCAATCCTATTCGACGCTTCGAATACATCGATGTTTGCTTGAGATCCAAAGAGCTCCCGAATGAAGTGGGAACAACTCGAACCTCCGATCCCAGCTCCAACAATGGCAATGTTTGCAGCGTTTGAGTCTCGTTCGACCGCTCTCGCCGTGCGATACCTTGTGAAGAACAGAGTTGGAATAAATAGAATACTGGTTCCAAAGCCTAGACCTAACGCCCTAAACATTACGAATGTATAGAAGAAGTAACGATGAAATGATATATGAAATGGACCATATGTGAACTGCGGAAGAAGTGCTGTTACAACCTGTCACACCAACTGATGTAAGTGACGTGACAACAAAGCTGTATGAGCGGAGGGACTGGGTCACAGTTCTTCAGTTTCCCTTTTGTCGAGTTTATACTTTTTCTGTTCCCCCACGTAATGATAGCTAATGATGAAACTCATTACAATTTTGCAACCTTACATTTTAGATCCATTTGATTCTTAGCTTTTTAAATCAATTCTAGGAATAAAACAGTGGTGGATCCAGGGGAAAAGCCCCGACGGCCCGGGGGTCCCCTTTTTTGGGATGTTAAAAGTGAAACACTTTTAAATGTCTTGCACTTTCTGCAGACAACAACACTAAAAACCGCAAAAGCGGGCACCTCCCTTAGCTCATGGTCTGGATCCGCTATTGCTTCCCTTGCGAGGGTCTCTGATAGAAAGATTTTATTAAATGTTCTCATATATCTGAACTGCGGAATATATATGAACTTACAAGTTACCAGTTCTCTGATGGCTTGATAGCTGATTAGATGGTAGAGGAAGTGTAGCGCTATAAGTCGATCATATCATAAGTCGAGTTCCTTTCAAGATTGGTATTTTTAGGCTTCTTTCGCAACAGCTCAAGTTGCTTCACAACTGCGATGATCACTTTCACTGAGACTAACTTCTCTGTTTTTTTTTTTTTTTTGTTGGGGGAGGGGGGAGGTTAGTCAAATTATAGTCTCAAGGGAAATTTCTAAAGAAAAGAATATTCAAATTTAACTATAAAGCTTCGGAACTATGTGTGAATATTGATATATCGAACGTGGCCTATCTATTAATCAAGTGATGGAGTTGGACCAGGAGCTCATTAAGATGAGCTCCTGAGTTGGACCTATTGTCACGTGATTTATCTTGTGAACCACGTGGCAGAACGACCTGGTAGATCTTGGGGCGTCCTGCTACAATGATGAGGCCCGACAATAGATTTCGATGGCTTCCCTACCTCTTCTCTTGAACTTATCGTAGTCTCTGGTAACCTTCGAGGAGGCGGCGATCGATATCCATGGTCAGTGGCCTGAACACTCTTTTGATCGAAATGTGTTCCTGAATCCAACCCCAAATGTTGCTGTCTCCCCCGCAAAGTGAAATTGCATTGGATTTTGCATTTTCTTTCTTAGATGTAAGATCTTTGGGGTGAACGAATTGTTGCCCAATGGTGTTGAAGTCGTGGTGGGAGCCAACCTCCCATTTGAAGGCACTGTTCCGATACCCCTTGTACGTAAGGAAGCGGGACGCTGTAGGTGGAGACGCTTTGTACCTGACGTTGGAGCCGTCTAAGAGAGATTCTTAACATCCGCGGCCTGTAATTGATGTCTCAAAGAACGGATTTCAGCTGTTTTAATTCAACTTCCTTACTGCCGTCTTTCGTGATAACTGTTGGCTGGGCTCTTTGAATCAGTGTTCTTACCACCGACTGTTTATATTTCAGATGGTGATTGGAATCAAAGCCCTCCAGCCTTGAGCAATTGCAGGCTCGCTGAGCCAGCTGGTTGGCGGCAGGTACAAAACACAGGTCACAGGTCACAGGTCATTGTTTTACTAATACATTAAGTATCCTAAACACTCATAAAAAAATAACTGGTTAGCTTTTATGAATGTTTGGGATACTGTCTGTATTGGTAAAACAGTGACCTGTGACCTGTGTTTTGTACCTGCCGACTGGTTGGTGTCTATTTTCATAAGAAACCGAAACCATTACTTCTCGATCTATTAATGTGTGTTATGTAGTGGTGGATTATCATTTTTCTGACACTTATCATAACTTGAAATTTCCCGTACAGAAAAGATATACATAATAAGACAACAGAGAAGGTAATCCAAGCTACAACCGTGCATCTCGCAAACTCGATGTAAGTACATAGGCCTTACTAAGATTATTTAATTACCGTTGCTTCCGAGGAAAAATTTGGTGGCCTGAAACTCAACAGAATCAACTGTGAAAACTTATTGATTTGAAGAACGCTTATTTCCCAAGAGAAAACAAAAATGTGGAGGCCAACTGAAGAGTAGTTACCGCACGTGGGTTTCGCTTCATATAGCTTGGTACCCTTATGAAGCACTTAGTAGACTCCAAAGGGTTTCAACACTTACAAGCTACACTCTCTTTAGATCGAATGACGCTACAACAGTGTATCACGTAACAGCAATGTTATGATACCATATTAAACACCGATTATTTCCAAACAAGATGTGATCATTATTGTGATGTAATAAGTTACCTTGGCAATGGGAAAGCCCAGCAAAAACACCCTATATTTTGGCTTTAGTTTTTATATCTCAAAAACAAACTCGGTCACCCCCTTTTTTATTGCTGAAAAGTGGTTAGAAGGCAACGATGAAACTCTCGGCAAAGTTTAAAAAACTCATGTCTAGCGGCTTCAGAGCCACCTTAAAAAATCACAGGAAGTTAGGTGGCTCTGAATCCGCTTGACAGATTTTTTTTAAACTTTGCTGATTACTTTTCAGAAATAAAACATGGGGGTCACCGAGTTCGTTTTTGAGATATAAGCAACTAAAGACAAAATAAAGGTTGTTTTTACAGGGCTTGCCCGTTGCCACGGTGACATGTTGCGTCACAATGATGACTGTACCTTGTTCAGCAATAATTCGTGTTTCATTTGGTACCACAATATTGCTAATACATGATACAACGTTGTGGTGCCGATCCTTCTAATAAGAGCGTCACTTGGAAGCGTTGAAACTGGTTTGAGCCACCTTGAAGGGATCAATTTCCAACGGGAAAACATTCTGTAAGTGGGCATCTTGCAGATGAAGAGAGCCGGAAGCGGGATAGAGTAAGAACATGGTAACAGCGCGTTATTCTTTAGTCTGTCGACTTTGCTTGTCCCCTGCGTTTACTTCCTAACAATATTGAACTACTTGCCAAGTTGTGGCAGAGGACAAACACAAGAACTGAGTCGCGCTAGTTGGACACTTGACAACATCGCTTATCACATGGCGTCACCTCGCTTTCAAATTTAATGCTGCATCGATCGCAATTCAGTCAATGCCCAACGGAGCCTCTTTTACAGCTGCACATCGTTCCATACCCCAAAATGACCTGGGACCACTTGCGAAGCTTCATCTTCTTCTGTACGGCAGTCGTGGATTAAGACCCACATAGCGCCAACACAAAGGTACTGCTTCCTCATAGGAGATAAACTCCTGCAGGTCTCTGGTGACCGCGTCATGTCATCGCATGCGTTACCTATCTAGGCGAAGGTATCCTGATGATGC